>NW_006399753.1:29643116-29645572 GCF_000299155.1 Elephantulus edwardii | reverse complement strand
TGTTGCTATGAACATTAGTGTGAAAGTATCTGTTTGTGCCTCAGTTCTCATTTTCTCAGAATATATTCCAAGCAGTGGGATAACTGGATCATATGAATTTTCTATTTTTAGTTTTCTGAAGAAATGTTAAACTGCTTTCCAGAGTGGTTGTACCATTTTACAATCCCATACAACAGTGTATAAGAGTTCCTATCTTGCCATATCCTCTTCAACATTTATTACTTGTTGACCAAGATTGTTCTATAGAATCTATGGTCAAATGTTCGGTAATGTTAGGTAAGTACTATCAAGTTCTTTAGGCTCAGGAAATTGGTCACATATTACAAATCATCTCAGAAACTTTTAAAAGAATTTTTTAGAAATTTAACCATTTTTTATTTTATTGAAAATTTATGCTTGCTGACAACTCAAAAGTACAAATACTTTAACACAGAGAACTTGTTAGCAAATAATTATATAATTTATAAGTTGCCTTTGATGGTATTTTCACTCATGATAACCTTATGTGTATCATAGTACAATTGGGCTCCACAGAGAATTCAGTGGTTAGTTTCTGAGAAGTAGACTGCAGGCCTGTCTTATAATATCCTATGTGGTCTCAATCCTTCAACTTTTGGTTTGCAGTCCAGTTTACCAACTATTTGTACTACCCAGTGACTCCTCAAATAATATTTCTGTTATTTAAAACGTAGTAAATATTCTGGGTGGCAATTTTTTTAAAATGTTAGTATAAGTTCAACAGGTTCAGAAGTAGTGTAAAAAACTTTACAAAGTTTGGCAAGTGATGACACATATTCAATTTCTAAAGCCAAATAAGCCTGTAGAAGAGGCTTGTGAAATAACACCATTGAAACAGTGAAGGGAGTTAGGACATAGATATTTTTAAAAAAACAAAAACAAACCATTTTTTCTATATGTATCTTCTTCTATTCACTTTTTATCTTGAGAAGAGAATGACTGAAGAAACAATAATTTATTTGAAAGTCATAATGTCTTTTTAGCCTGGAAAATGTGAAATGTTATTGTTAAGGAATGTGATGCCAAAAAAACCTTCAGTGAGTTAATTTTCTCAAAAAAGGAGAATAAGATACTCTGTCTTTGAAAGGTCATAGCATCATAGAAATCTCAAAATCACACACTGATTTTTTTTGTTGACTTGAGAATTGTTCAGATTCTGCAATTATATTTTACATTTTTTTCCTTTATCTAGAGTCATGTTTAAGTCCGTGATAGGTGTTTCAGCCATAATTCAAAACTCTTCTTCTTCTCATATTACTCAAATTATTTCAATTTTGGTAGAATTTATAAGCATTATTTATTAACAAAAATATTTTGCCCTCAAATTAAGTATCAAGGCTATTAATCCTATATCCCCATGACCCTTCTCTCTACCACATTTCTTCTGGCATTGGAGATCCTTCACTCTATACCATACTCTATACTCTTTTATCTACAACCCCCAAATCACACTTGACTCGGAAAAGGCCCAAGGAATGACTATAGTCAATCTATTGGGAAGCCATTTCTTTGATGAGAAATATAACTGAAAGTTTTCATTAGTCCTGCAGCTTTGGGATAAGGACCCAAAATTAATGCTGGTCATGGCTCTACCTTAAGACAGGAAAGAGCCTGATGACAAAAGGAAAGAATAAGGATAGTGTGGAAAGAGAGGTAGAAACAGAAGACACCCATACTGGTTTTTTTTTCTCCTTAAGTTAATTGAAGTTGAGGTTCTAAAACAGAGTGTCTGATTTAATGGTGTGTATTCTTACGGTAGTTGTTGTTGTGTGGTCTACAGTTCCAACTCTTAGTGATATGATATGATATGATATGATATGATATGATATGATATGATATATAGTGACAGATTGTTTTGTTGTTGTTATTAAGTGTTGTCAAATTGTGGGTGACTCATAGCAACCCTATGAACGAAAGTCCTGGACACCTGTATAACTTTTGTCCTTTCTCCAGGTTCATAGGGTTTCCAGAGGCAAGCTATTATGGAAGTGGATGCCACTCCTGCTTCCAAGCTTGTTTTAATTGGCAAGCCCCACCAAACACTGTCAGATTAGGGGGACAGAATAAAACCTACCTTATAAAGCATCCCAGGCTATAAGTAGAAACTTGAGTGTGTTGTTGTTATTGTTGTGTGCTATTGAGTCGAAACTGACCGTTAGAGGATACTCCAGCAAGTTTTTGGAGGCAGTGAATCCCTTGGAGCAACTGGTGGATTTGAACTGCCTAACTCTGGAATTGCAGTGGAGCCTCTTACCAGTAGACCTCTAGAGCTCTGAAGAATAGATTTGATGAACTGAACACCAGTGGCTGAAGTCTTGACAACTTGATGAGTGACATCATATGTAGAAAGAAAAAGTTGATTGAAATGACAAAAAACCAAGAGAAAAATATGAGGGAATTCTTAATTCATTCTAATATTAATATCAGACTAGTTATAA
>NW_006399753.1:29637218-29641400 GCF_000299155.1 Elephantulus edwardii | reverse complement strand
CCATCAACAGTATCAATAACAAAAAACCCCCAATTCCCTTGAGGTCAGACATGTCCTCTGTGCTCCTGTACCTCCTTCTATTCATCTTTACACCAATCTTACTGCTTTGCTAGGTCCAAAATCTGATTCAATAGCTCCAGACCACTCAGAACCACATTGGGGAAATAAAACTGTTATAATCTAGGCTTGTAACTAGATATAGTCAGAACAGCTTCTGAAATGTACTCAGTCACCTCAGCCTTGATCTTTGTGGCTTAAGGATAATGTTACCAAGTTCTCAGTCCTGCATATATTGACTTCCCACCCCAGTTGTCCAATAAACTTAATCAAAGGTTTTTAGCTTAGGTTCCAGTGGTGTAGTAATCCCAAGGTCCCACCTCATGTCAGGTCTCTGGGTCAGCTATGTCTGCTGCTGCCTTGTGTGTAGCTGGAGCAGGAATCTCTGGGCCCAAAGGATGTGTTACATTCTCTTCCTTTTCTTCTTTGTAGACAAGGAAAGTCTAATTTTCCTGTACTGGATTGCTCAATTTAATGGCAGAATAATCAGTTCCCTTGTGGACAGGTTAACACACTCCATTCACATATTCCAGCCCATCTACATGACAACAAACAGTGGCTATGGAAGTCATACTGAAAGACAAACTCCACACATCTGTACCACTCCATGACTTCTAACATCGATGGTTCTTCTGTTAGTCAGCTCCCCCACTTCTCTATGTCTCATGGGTTCTGTGGCTCACAGGAAGGTGAACAGAGACCAAACCCACTGGGGGAATGATTCATGAAACTATGGATGATTCAGGTCAGTGTTGCAGAGATTGCTGATCAATGCAGACTGTTACGTTATGGTGCATCTGAATGCAGTGTCCCAGGAAAGCAAGGGTCTGAAAAAAGAGAGCCAGCATTGAGCTCTCATAAACTTACACAGACTTTTTCTAGATTAGGGAGGCTTGTATGCCTCTCTAATGTTATCTAATTAATACAATAAATACTTCATTACAAAACAAAGAGTAAATCAATGGCTAGGAAAGACATTTTGAACACTAAGCCTTTGATATCATAATTGATATCAGAAGAGTCTCTGAAACTAACTTTGAATGTAGATTAGTTAAAACAAAGAAAGAAATGACAGAATAAGATAATTAAACAGAAGATTTCAAAGGATGACTCCAAAAAGACAAAGTTAATATTACAATAAAATGTGCAAAGATCTAGAATTAGAAAATAAAATTGCAAGAACACATTCAGCATTCTTTTTTTTTTTTTTTACATTCAGCATTCTTAAGAACGTAAGGGGGGATCAAGCCTTGAGTGCTCTAATAATGAATAATTACATTAATAAAATTGGAGTGCCAGAGAAATCATAAAAAGCAGATTAATATCTAGAATCACTGTATCAAATAAATTATAGGATGGTGTTCAATTATTTCAGAATGTAGTATATGATCAATAATCAACGTTACTGAAGGCAGAGGTTTAAGATGCACTGTAGGCATTGGTGAAAAACAAGGCTTGAATAATTAATGGGATATAAATTCCGATGTTACAGCAAATGAATGCAACATTTAAAACACTTGGTGGTTTAACTCAAGAAATCTGGAGGACAGCTTCCAGGCCAATTCACTGGAAAAGATCCAAAGGTGCCCATCCCATAGCAAGACAATCCAAGTAATTGCAGATATTATTGAATGATATCATTAATTGCTGCTATTGAATTCCTTCAAGTTGGAACCAACCCACAGATGATACTCCAGCAGGTTTTCAGGTACAGTTAATCACAAGGGGGAAGATTGCCCCTCCTTCTCCACAGAGCAGCTAGTGGATTCAAACTTAATGCCTTCTACTTTGCAGCATATCTTCTTACCCCTAGGCCACCAGCGGTCTCTCAGGAAAGTCACTTTGAGAAATGCAGTTAAACTTATGCTGAAAAAATTCTAAGAGTTACAATTGTACACAGACAAAGAAAAACCTGAAATTCAAGTCAAATTCAGAAAAGGATGTTGAAAGACAGATATCCTTGATCATGTCAAATGGATCTTGGCAAAAGAATACTAGAGATATTTACTTGGGTTTTATAGACTATGCAACAGTTTTTGAACATTTCAACCCTATTGGATTATGAGTAACATTTAGAATGATTGTAATTCCAGAACACTTTATTGTTCTCATGCAGAACCTGTACATAAGCAAAAATAAATAAATAAATAAGTCTATTTTTCAAACAGAACAAGAGAGTACTTACTATATGGTTTAAAATCAAGAAAAAAAAATGTGTGTCAGAGTTGACTCTTTTCCCCATATGCATTCAATGTTTATGCTGAGCAACTTATCTGAGAAAATTAATGGCATAAAGATGAACATTGTATCAAGATTAGAGAAAAATCAACAACTTGAGTCGCAAATAACATAACCTTGCTCGCTGAAAGCAAAGAGGACTTGAAACACTATTGATAACTATCAAACTGTGTCCTTCAGTAAGGGTTGTACTCTGCCATAAAGAAAGAAAACAAAAAGGTTTACCAACTGTAACATTAAGCAGTATTGTGTTAAATGGATAAAAGATTGAAGTTGTCAAGAATTTAATTTTATTTGAATCCACAATTAAATGCCCATGAAAGCAGCAGTCAAGAAGTCAGATGTCATAATGCATCAGGCACATCTGCTGTAAAATACTTCTTTAAAGTGTTAAAAACAAAAACATAATTTTCAGAACTAAAGTGCTCTCAACTCAAGCCACGATATGTTTATTTGTCTCTTAACTTGCAAAAGATGGGCCAAAGAAGAAATGATACTTTTGAATGATGGTATTTAGAAGAAGGTTGAATATGCTGTAAACTTCCAGAAGTTTTACAAATTTGTATTTGAAGAAAGGAAATAAAAATGTGCCTTAGAAGTGAATATGCAAGAGTTCATATCATGTAGTTGGACATGGTATCAGAACAGACCATCACCTTGAGAAAGATATCACAATTGGGAAAGTAAAAAAACCATGGAAAATTGTACCTGTCTGTTCACCGGCAACAACAGCGACATCCTGATGAGGGTAAGCACGACGGAGACACACCACTCGTTGAGCCGTTCAGAGAGTTGATCAACTTTATTGGGGGCTGCAGCGCACTTACATACAAATAAGTAAACAGGAAGACAGGATAGAGTGTGCTTACAGAAGTGGGGCATGCGAATTGCTTAGGAGAACCTCAGCCTCGTGCAGGCCACTCCCAGCTCAACAGATGTGGCAGCCGTCTTCCCAGGTGGTGAGCTTTCTCAAGCTGGTACAGCCAAACACAGGAGAGCTTCCTCTCTCCGTATTCAAAGCTGTTCGGAGGCTTGCACTTATCTGGAGCTTAAGCGATCTGTCCTGGCCAGAGGCCCTCCCTTCCTTCCCAACATTCCCCAACAGAAAACGGAGAAAATCAAGGAGCTAGACTGACACAGTGGCTAACACAATGGAATTAAGCATAGGAATGCCAGAGGAACAGGAGTGCACCAGTGTTTTGTCTGTTGTCGGTGAATTGTCACTGAGTCAGAAGTGAGTCAGAGCTGACCCTCTGGTGAGTTTTCAGAAGCTATAAATCTCATGCAAGGAAATGTACCTATCTTTGTCCCTTAGAGTAGCTGGTGGATTGAATCTTCTGCTTTTGAGTTCAATTGTAGACTCCCTATCTATATGAGTTGGAACCAACTTGTTGGCACCTAACAGCAATCTGTATGGCAGCCAATTTTCAAAGCTCTTCTTCCCTAGAACCACTGGTGGGTTCAAATTGCTGACCTTTTAGTTAGCTGACATTTGCTTAACCATTTCACCATCAGGGATCTTTTAATGATAAAACTGTTGTTAGTACACACACACAGACACACACAAATAGCAATTACTTTTTTCTTTGATAATTATGCCAGGGCTTTAATCTTTTACCTAGCAATTTTCTCTTTGGAAAAAATCTGCACTGATGCTGAAATGCAAAATACCCAAGCTCACCGCTATCCTGTTAATTCTGGATCATAGAGAGCTTGTAGGTCATTGTAGAACATCCTGATAAATGTTCCAAAACTGTGAATGGTTGTAAGAAACAGATTGCCTCATTTTTCTCTCACGGTCAACACTCTTGGCACCAGTAGCCAGAAAATAAAAAAACGTATTGCGATGGGAAAGTCTACGGTTAGGGACCTCTCTAAAGTACTCAA
>NW_006399753.1:29616312-29636528 GCF_000299155.1 Elephantulus edwardii | reverse complement strand
ACCCCCATTTCCAGTTCGCTTTTCTCTCTGAAAAGCAAAAGAAAAACTCCTTCATTGGTATACAATCCCCCCCGCCCCAGTATACTCCACTATACAACCCTCATTCCGAACTCTTATGATAATCATAATGCCCTAAAATATATTGCTTTTAAACTGTTTTCTCCCTCATCAGCTTCAATGCAGTATACATAATTTATCAAGTTTTTCTCAGTCTTACCTCCACCTTGATGTCAGCCTCATTCTACAACAGTGGCACCATACAGTATACAAATCCTTTTGTGACTTAGATATTTCACTCAGCATAATGTCCTCCAGGGTAACCCATTTTGAATAATATTGCATGAGTTCCTTGTTTTTCTTTATTATGTGAAATAATTCTATTCGCTATACAAGGTGGAACCAGTCCTTGGAGAGGGATGTCATGTTTGGGAGGGTGGAGGGACAGCACAAGAGAGGAAGACCCTCAATAAGATGGATTGATGCAGTCACTGGTGTAATGAGGGTAGGTGTATCAGATATAATAAGATTGGCACCGGATAGAACAGGGTTTAGGGCTGTTGTCTACAGGGTCTCTATGAGTCGCAGATGACTCAATGGCACCTAACAACAACATATGGGTACATGTTGTCAGTCATATGCAGTGACTTATTTTACGAGCTAAAAGGGATTTTTTTAAAAGAAAAGCAATTAGAATTCCATACCCTTTTTAGTGTGTCTACAGATAGTATCATAATTTGTATAGAAGAGATTTTTTGTAATATCAGTATCACGGTTATCCAGAAATTGATTACTACTACTTGAGTATTCTATTTTTTAGTATATATTTTTCTTTTTAAACAAATCCAATTATTTGTCCTTGTCCAGTTACTCATCTCTAGTCAGCCAGAGAAAAGTTAGTTTAGAAATCCTATGTAAATCCTGCATTTGCAATCTTTCCACTGTACAGGTGGATTTCTGAATTACTAGCTGACGTGTAGTGGGTAACTATGCAGGACACATTAAAATATATGAGAAAGAATCTGTCAGAAAGGTACTGATTGCTGTTGGGAATGATGTTTTGAAGTGCTCATTCTCTGAAATATCACAGTCTTCAATACAAGCAATATTACTTTTCTAAATTTATGCTTTATCTCTTAATAAAGAACAATTAGAGAACACTTCTATGGCCTAAAAGTGCTTGACCTAAAAAAAAAAAAAAGGTCTTGATCTTAGGTCTTTTTTATACAATATTTTGAGACTGTTACTCCTGTCTTCTACTAACGTCACTTGTCATTGATTTTACTCTGTAGTTTCACCTCCATAGAGTAGAATTGTACTTCACAGATTTTTTTCAATAGAATAATTTTTACACATATTGCCAGGCCTTTTGAAGTGTATCTGGGTAGACCCAAGCCAACAACTTTTTGGTCAACACTTGAGCACATTAACTGTTCACTCCATCCAGCTATTTCATCCCCATGTCATAGAGGAGAAAACTAAGCTTTTGGTAACTTTTTGGAGGTCACTTAACCATCAAGCAGCAGAGCAACAATTGGAATACTTTTGACTTTTGCCTCAAATTTCTAAGGATTTTTCCAATATTTCCTTCCTAAACAGAATGAGCAGATATGAATTTATGTTCAGAAAATTTCATCATAGGCATCACATTATAATGTCATAATTTATCTTATCCTAAGAAATAAAATACCTATTTCCAAACAGCCAAAATATTTGATATTTACATTTTACTACTCCTTTGTTCATTTCCCTCCCCTAAATTGGACCAAGAAAATCTGAGTTGATAGTTGGAGAGAGAAGGAGAGATCCATTTCACATTTTGTTTGCACTGCCTTCAGCATGTGGGGTCAAGCAAACGAGAGGCAACCACAAATCCCCCCATTTGACCACTTGTCCAAAGGTGAGGTGAAAAGGTTTAGTGGGAAAAGTTTGACATTTTATCCCAAAACAAATATTAGAGATTATCTGTGGAATTAAATTATCCATATGTACACAGTCTAGGGAATTAATTCTATCTGAAATGGTGGATTATTGCAGAAATTGAAACTAAGCCCTTAAGGCACTCCTTTGACTTTGTTCTCTGTATTCTTTACAATGAGCTTTTAGATTATTTTGGCTATTTTGATGGTTTCTTTTCAGTATGTTTCTATTTGGTATGTATTTGTGCACTGTTCCAGCTGGTTTGAACAATTTTTTAAAAAGTATTCCCCTGATAGCCCTAGAAGCAGACAAGTATTACTTGAAGGGGAAAAGGAGATTTCTATTAGGTTTGAGAGTCACAAGTGAACAGAAGAAATTTGAGAAGTATAAAATACAGACTGCAAATCCAAAACCAAAACATGTCTAACAAGGTTTTGACAAAATAAAAATCCCACTGGTTTTCTCCATATCTTTTTCTAAGCTTTACTTTAGTGAATTATTCTTTTCACATGTATATGTGTGTGTACACATACATACACACACACACGAATTTAGTTAACAATTTTTAAAATGAATCCAGATCTGAAAAAGAAGCAGGAAATTAGAGTCAAATAAAAGCAAATAAGAAGTTGTCTTTACCACCTTTGATGTACTGTAGTGATGGAAGTAGTTCTTTTAACAAAATATTCAACCCTGTCTCCACTTTGTCTAGTAAGATTTTTGGAGACCTCATACATTACAGAATAGAACTGCCCCATAAAGTTTTCTTGACTGTAATCATTACAGAAGTAGATAACCAAGCTTTTATTTAGTTTCATATCTGAGTAGGTTTGAACTACCAACCTTTAGGTTAGCAGATGAGTTCAAAGTTTTCGTACCACATAAAGTTAAGGGACAGATTAAAAAATAAAAAACAATAAGATAATCTCCATTTAATCTGTTGGCATTGGAAAGCATCTAAATTTACAAGGGGAGCAGGGAAACAAGATTAGTCCAAAGCTGAGTCTTATAAAGTGGAGGTTAAACATACCTCCGTCTCTTTTCACCATTTCTAACACCAGTTGTCTTCTTCAACATTACCTTCTCTTTTTCTGTTTTGCTTGATATTTTTTCCAGGGACCTCACAGATCCTATTCATGATCACATGGTTTATTAGGGAAGTGACAGGCTCCAATTTGGGATAAAGATTAGCTTGAAAGTATCAAAGCACAACTCAGGATACAGGGGACAGTTTCTCAATTTGCACAACTTCAAGCCAAGTAGCCCTTCTCTTGACTGTTCTTCATGCCAGGTCTTCTCTCTCAGTCTCTTTCCTGCTCATGCAAGTGTTACAGCTCTTGAGTTCTACCAACAAATGCCCAGAGTCACCCCATTCACCACTCTAGCATTTCTCCTGCCTGAAGGCACTCATCTGTCTCTTGTCCTACGTGTTGGGAAGTACATTGCAGCTGCCTTTCATAGATCTGGTTCTTGCTTCTTGTACTACTGCTGTCACCATTCCATAGTCACTAGACTTCTGTTGTTGTCATCAGCTCTCTCTCTTATGTCTAAGAGGTTCTCAGCAGAGGACCCCTAGCTCAAAGAACGTCATTTTCTCCAGGTTCTTTTTATTGATTATAGTGAGGTTTCCTTTAACCTCTGTGGAGTTTGATTGTATAAGGCTAGCAGGATGGTAAAACTGCCCAATTCCCTCCATGATAGTTGTGTCTCAGCTTGGTTGCTTATGATTCTCTGGTTTGGCAGTAGTGATGTGGTCATTCATTTGAAGACATTTGATATAATCTTTCACCTAGGGAGACCTGTTATAATTCCTGATTGTTAACAGGTGGTATATGTTATGAATAGCAATTTGTTTAAAGAGTTTCTTAACAGGTAAGCCCTGCACTGAATATGCATGTTGTCCATAACCATCTAACCTCCAGTTCTTTGACCTTGAGCCAACGGCTCGACACATTACCTGTCATTCTTGGACTTGCAAACTCTGGAAGTCACCAACCTGCTGTCTGATTTGTTAATTTTGTTTTTGTCAGCCCCTACAGGTAATTGAATCAGAGAAGTCTTTAATCTGATGGATCTATAAACTTGGGGCTTGCCATTCCAGCCACTTCTACAAACATCTGAGACAGTTTCTTGAGATAAATCTACTATACACATACACATATATACACAAATACATCCATATACATAATGTACACGTATCTGTTGTTATTATGTGCGGTCAAGTCACCTGAAATCTCATTGTGGCCCTTTATACAGCAGCTCTGAAGCCTGCCCTGTCCTGAGCCAGTCTCAGTGACTCAGACACACCTACACTCATTGTCTTAGTTGCTCTATCAATCCATTTCACCCAGAGTCTTCCTCTCCTGTACTGTCCTTCGACCTTTCTAAGCATGATATCCTGTTCTTTTTTTTTTTAATTTTTCTTTTGCTTTTCTTTTTTATTTTATTATTTGTGTGTACGGTCAAATCAGATCTGACTGGTACAGGAGGAGATTGTCCCTTCTTCCCCGGCAGAGCATCTGGTGGATTAGAACTGTGTGCCTCTAGGATTGCAGTGCAGCTTCTTGCCACTAGGCCACCAGAGCTCCCCCATGATATCCTTTTCTAAGGACTGATCTCTCCTGGTCATGTGCCCAAAGTATGTGAGAAGGAGCTTCAAAATCCTAGCTTCCAAGGAGAAACTTGGTTTAACCCTCTCCAAGACAGACCTATTTGTTTTCTTGGCAGTTCATGGTATGTTCAAGACTCTTCTCCAGCACCACAACTCAAAGGAATCAATTATTCTGTCATCCTTAGTAATTGTCCAGCTCTGTGACACATAGTAAGTAACTGCAAAGGCCATGGCCTGGATCAGGTGCACCTTAGACTCTAGACTGACATCATTGTTGCTTTTTAGTACTCTGGAAAGGTCTCTGACAGCAGATTTTCCCAATGAAATTCATCTTTTAACTTCCTTATTGCTGGTGCTAAGAGTGTTGATTGTGGAGTTGAGAAAGCTATAATTGTTAAAAACTTCAATTTCTTCTCCATCTATTATGATGCTGTCAGTTGATCCAGTGGTGAGAATCTTTGTCTTCCTGATGTTGAGTTTTAAACTGTAGTGAAGACTACAATCCTTGACCTTCTGCAGCAAGCACTACAGGTCCTCTTCAGTTTCAGCAAGCAAGGTGTCATCTGCATAATGTAGATTGTTGATGAGTCTTCCTCTAATCCTGATGCCACATTTCTCCTCATAAAGTCTAGCCTTCTGACTGGAAAGGTATGGAGACTGGACACCTCCCTGATGCACTCTTTTCCTGATTTTTAACCGTGAAGTGTTTCCTTGCTCTGTTTGAGGACTGCTTCCTGTTCTAGTATAGGTTTCACATTAGCACAATCAAGTGTTCTGGGATTCTAATTCTCCTCGAGGTTAGCCATAATTTGTCGTGATTCACACAGTCAAGTGCTTCTGCATAATCAAACACAGACACATGTATCTATATATACATACACACATTTGCATATGCATATGTACATATATTGTTGTTGTTATGTGCCATTGAGTTGACTATGAATAATAGCGACCTTATGAACAGTAGCTCTGAACCCTGCCCTATCCTTGACCAATCACACTGACACACTTGCCCCTATTAACCTGGTCACTGTGTCAGTGTCAATCCATCTCTTCCACGGTCTTCTTCCCTTTCAAGTATGATATCCTTCTCCAAGGGCTGGTTTCATCTGGCAACATGCTGAAAGTATATTAGATGGAGCTTCAAAATCTTAGCTTACATAGAGAAATTTGGCCTCATCCTTTATAAAACAGACCTGTTTGTTCTCTTGGTAGTCCATGGTATATTCAACACTCTTCATCTCCACCACAAGTCAAAGGCATCGATCCTTTTTCTGTCATCTTTGGTCATTTGCCATCTCTCTGGTGCATAGCAAGTAATTTTTAAAGACCATGGCCTGGATCAGACACACTTTAGTCTCTAGATTGACATCGTTGTTCTCCAGTAATCTGGAGAAGCTCCTTATAGCAGACTTCTCCAATACAATTCATCTTTTTATTTCTTTACTTCTGGTGCTAAGTGTTGGTTGTGGATCCAACCAAGATGAAATTGTTAATAATCTCAATCTCTTCTCTATTAATCATGATGCTACCAATTGCCTCAGTGGTGAGAATTTTCGTTTTCTTGATATTGAGCTTCAATCCATACTGAAGAATGTCGTCTGTGACTTCTGCAGCAAGTGCTTCAAATCCTCCTCAGTTTCAGCCAGCAAGGTTGTATCAACTGCATAACACAAATTGTTGATGAGTCTTCCTCCATCCTGACACCATATTCCTCTTCATAAGGTCCATTTTCCTGAATGATCTGTTCCACGTATAGATTGAAAAGGTATGGAAAAGGACATGGAGAAAGGACATGTCCCTGATGCATTCCTTTCCTGATTTTGAACCACATAGTGTTTCCTTGCTCTATTTATATAACTGCCTCCTGGTCTAAGTTTTGCATAATTGCAATCAAGTGTTCAGCGATTTTCCGTTCTCCTCAAGGTTATCCACAGCTTGTGATCCACAATCAAATACCTTTGCAAAGTCAATAAAACATAAATAGACATTCATCTGGTACTCTTTGCTTTTGGTCAAGATCCATCTGACATTGACAATAATGCCTGTAGTGGCATAGCCTCTTCTAAACCCAACTTGAATTTCTGATACTTCTCTCTTGGTGTACTAGTCCGGTCATTTTTGGTAATCTTCAGCAGGATTATGCTTGCATGTGATATTAATGATTTTGTTGGATAATTTCCACACCCTCTGGTATAACCTTTTTGTGGAATGGGAATAAATATAGACCTCTTCTAGTCAATTATGTTGTTGTTTCTATGTACCCTTGAGTAGGAACCAATTAATACCAATCCTCCAGTGGGTTCTCAGAGGCAGTAAACCATACAGAAGATTTCCTCCCCTTTCTCTTGTGAAGATGTTTGTAGATCTGAACTGTGTACTTTCAGGTTGCCAATGCAACTTCTTCTTTGCATTAAGTCAAGGTATATATATACATTGTTCTGTGAGGTTGCATAGGAACCAAATCATAGCTCACTGAGAGGAGATTGCCCTTATTTCTCCTGTAGAGCAAGCAAGTGGTGGATTCAAACTGACTCTCTTTGGGTTGGCAACAGCACTCCTTACCATGGTGTCACCAGATATGGGTTGTTGTTTTGTGCCATTGAGTCAAGTAGCAACCTTATGAGTAGAAACTCACAACAACTTTATGAACAACAGATCTGAAACCTTTCCTCTCCTGTGTCATCCTCACTATATCTGACATATCTTAAGCCCATTGCTGTAGTAACTATGACAGTCTATCTGGTTCAGGGTCTTCCTCTCTTCAACTCTCCACCTTTCCATGCATGATGCCCCTCTCCAAGGTATAGCCTCTCCTAACAACATGCCCAAAATATATGAGATGAAGCTTCATCATATTTCCATCCAAGGAGCACTCTGGCTACACCTTCTCCGAGACATATCTATTTGTTCTTTCCACAGGCTATGTGGTATTCAGCACTCTGCTTTGACACCATTCAAATGCATCAGTTCTTCATACATTGCTGTTATGTGTCTTCGAGTCACCTGCAACTCATAACAACCCTATATATAATAGCTCTGATTCCTGCCCTATCCTGAGCCAGTCAAATTGACTCTGACATAAATAATCCCATTACCTCAGTCTCTGTGTTAATACATCTCATCTGGGGTATTTCTCTCCTGTACTGTTTCTCCATCCTTCTAAGCATTCTTCAAGGACTGGTACCCCCTGGCCAAATGCCCAAAGTATGTGAGATGGAACTTAAAAATCCTTGCCTCCAAGGAGAAATTTGTTTTCACCCTCTATGTGTGTGTGTGTGTGTGTGTGTGTGTGTATTTTATTTCGTTTTTAAATTTTGTATTGTACTTTATTTTTTAATTTTACACTAGTTTATTTACAAAATTTGAACACATTGTTTTAGAGAACAGATTATTTCAATTTCACTCACTCCCTCACCCATCATATTGCTCTCCTCTTCCTACACATCCTCATCCCTCTATTTCCACCCTCTTCCACACACCTCTTGGATCCTTAATCTATACTATTGGTTTTATACACTATTTATCATTGTGGAACTGAGTTAGTTCATTCAGCATAATGCTCTCCAGTCTCTCCCAAGGTAGTTAATAATTTACAAAGTCATTGCTCCTGCGTGCTGCATAGTATTCCATTGTGTGAATGTATCATAATTTCTCAAGCCATTCATTTGTGGTTGGACATTTGGGCTGTTTCCATATTTTTATGATGGTGAATAATGCTCTTATGGACATTGGGGTACACATCTACGTTTGTGCCTCATCCTGAAACACTTTTTATCAACCACACTCATTTAATTTGCATAGTAATTGGCAAATTCCCAAGTGTCATTTAATCCTTTTGGACAGTGGACTGGCAAATCATTAAAAGGCACAAAAAGAACACAAACCACAGGACAGGTTTTAGGCCAACCAATTTAATATTTTTTTACATTGATTTGCGTATAAAATTCCTATGTATTGTGTTTCACACTATCCTTCATGTGTTAATGATGACACTATCCTTAACTGATATTTTTTGACAGAATTTTAAACCTATGGCCATAAGGGCCATGTGTATAAATAAAAACCTGTTTCACTGCATAGATTCTTTATAATGATTCTTTATAATTCATATGCTGTCATTAATATTTGCTAGTATATTATTCACAAATGAAATAAATTTAATTTCTCTCCATGACTCGTATTTTGGAAATTTGTCCCCAAAAGATATAAAACCTAGAGAAGAACTTGTGAGAGATTTACTAGAAAAATCACTCTTCTTTCCTCATTTCTCAACTAGCTGTATAGTAGAAATAGCCCACATGTCTAGAAGAATGTTTAAAGTATTACCTAGAAAATTTTGCACATTTCACATTTTAACAAAAATTTAAAATAATTTAGCTTCACTTTTATTTAAACTACATCTTAGAAATTTAGCCAGTACGAAAAATTTTCAACACACTTTTTTTTTTTGGTAGTTAGGGTTAAGGAGATGGTCTGCATAGATTGCATTTTCCATGTTTATTTTCATTTCTACAGAACAAAAAACTCAAAATCAATATAGGCTTCCCACAGAGAACAGGATAGGGTGATGTGATCTGTACAAAAAAATACCATTTTTATCCCTTACGAAGACCTTGGGCCTATACACAGAGAAAGAATTGAGACATTGTCTTCTGAGTCTCATTCTGGAATTTAAGGGTAAAATCTTATGGGAGTTAGTGATTAAGAGGATAATGGCAGCATTTTATAATCAACAGCAAATCAAAGACACCTTTATCCAATAACTCCCACTTAACTATTTCTGATACTGCTGGGTGGAAATTTTAATGCCTATCTACTAATGAAAATCTAAGAAGTATTTGAGACTCTCTTTCACTGATTATATTCATTCATTTATTTACTATTTCTTCCACAAAAACCACAATTCTTTTGTGTGTGTGTGTGTGTGTGTGTGTGTGTGTACCGTCAAATCAGATCTGACTGGTACAGGAGGAGATTGCCCCTCCTTCCCCAGCAGAGCATCTGGTGGATTCGAACCGTGCGCCTCTGGGATTGTAGTTGCAGCTCCTTGCCACTAGGCCACCAGAGCTTCCCCAAAACCACAATTCTTACTGGACTACAAAGCATATACTTGCCTGTGAGGTGAATTCTAAACTCATTCAATACTTTTAGTTTACATTAGCATGACCTCGAAGACTTGTTAAAACACAATGCTCCTTTCTGGAGACTTTTTATTCATACAATCTAGTGTGGTACCCAAGAATTTGCTTACAAAACAATTTCCCAGGTGATACTAATGCTAGGGTTCTAGAGCTACTTTGTTCTAGGAACACTGTATAAGCCACTGCTTTCAGGTGGCTTAGAGAATTATTCTATTAACTGTTAACAGCGTGTGGTTAGAAGAAGAGATATTATGACTGAATATGTTGGATGTTGTTTTATTAACTGCACGTATTTATTCTTGAAGAAAGAGCTGGAATACAGTGTTCAAATATCTTATATGTTTTCTAAGAAGGAGATATTGAAGGTTACGTAAGAATCTTTGCAGAGGTTAAACACTTTTTCCCCCACAGGGGTTGCTCAGTTGATTATACAATAAAAGCCCACTGATAAGGATGGCAAAATCTTGGAAATCTGTTGTAAAGTCTCACTTTTAGCCATTCTTTGTCTCATGTAAGAATTTGAGACCTGAATAAATAAACAACAGGCTCAGGAACGATTTTCCTTTGATTATCCTAGAGAAGACATTATTTGTTAGGAGTAAAAGACTTTGTGAAGCTAAGTACTCTGGGTACTGAGACTTCTGTAAGGGTTCAAAATATTGTTGGAGTTTTATGCACAAGACGTAGTATTTCTCCTGAAGACTGAACTCATTTCTATCCAGTAGCTAAGGTAGGAGTTGACTCTTTTAAATATTGTTTACAAGAAGAATGTGCTGGTAAATATCTCATTCTCAATCTTTCATTGGGAAGGATTAATATATATTATAGTGGGTTCTTCTATTTTTGTTCCATTGGTTATGAGTGTTTTCCATTTACTTACACAGCATATCTCTGTGGTACACTAGCACACTGCATGAGAAATATAATCATTACTATAGCTTAAGAACAGTAAAACAGAGTTAATATAAACAAGTTTTAATATATGGTACAGCAAAATAACTTCATATGTGCTGTTTGGAATATTCTAGTAGAAGAACAAAGGCGTCCAAGTTAGATAGTGGTTCTTCCTCTTACAAATGAATAATGTAACTAAATATTAATTTTTATTGCTATTTACTATATAAAATATTTATACAAAGTAGATTTTCCTGTTCAAATATTTCTTTTAAAATTAATTTAATAAAATATTTGTTGGGTTTTATTGTGTGGTGGTGGTAATGGTGATAGTGATGTGTGTGTGTGCATGCATTTCTATGTCTTCAGATTGTCTCTTATAAAACTATATTGGAAGTAGAGGTCATTTCATCATAGGTGAAAGATATACAAATAATTGTTGAGGAAAAAACATAAAGCTGTTTGTATACCAGAACTTCAATTTCAATTTGACCAGATATTAGTAGTTAGCAGAAAAAACCCTCAGGAAACAATGAATATGTTTTAATATTGTAGATAGGAAAGTAAAAATGTGAAATAACTTTCTAGCTTATATATTTTGTTTTGATAGAGATATTTTTCATAAAAATTGTAATTACAAGGACTCTGAACATAAAACTTAGAACACTGTTCATTTTGTGTTAGAAACTTTTGACCCTACAAAATAAAAGGCAATTCCTATGAAGACAAAACCTTGCTTAATTTACAAAGATTTGACTCTTATTTTCCTGCAATATCCCTTTAGTAATTGCTTAATTTCATTTATAATCTGAATTCTCAATAGCACAGTGTATTGTGAATTCCTTGAAAACTGGGGTTATGCATCAATCAGTGCTTAATTCTGGATATTGCACTTACAAAACGTTTAAAAAATATTTTAGTCAGTTATATGTTATTAGTTATAGTTGGGGTAGTCAGTGTTTAATTCTTAGCTCTCTTTAAGGAGCCACCTGATTTCAAGGGCTCACGTTCTCATTTGTAAATTAAAGGAATTAGAATAAGTAAATGGTTTCTAAAGTTCATTCTATAGTTGAAATTTCTTGCAAACTAAAATATTGTATACACAATTGTTTTGCACAAAACTGCTATACTATCTTAATATAAATTACAATATCTTCATTGACATGAACTTAATTCCTTCTGATTGTTACTCTGTCTTCCCTATTCCTTCAAGACCTCCAATTTCTTAACATCTCCATTTCATTATAAATCTACATAAATTTAGCTGCACCTAACCTAGAACTCTTAGAATAACATTTCAACTCTTCTCCTTCACCTAAACTTTTAACTTGGAACCTTTGCTCCTGAGAAAACCATGTGATTTGTCATCACTTCCCCTTATCTCTGCTAACTTTGTACTTGCAAATGTTTATTTTTTAATTTCAAAATAGATTAAAAATGTACATGATACTATCTTGCCTCATTAAAATAACAAAGACAACATATTCCCAAATTAGATTATAACTACAGGCTTATTGACTAAGAGTTACAATATATCTCTTGAGGGACACTATTACATTTATATCACTCTAGTTCATTTTTGTTCTTTATAGCAGATGATATTGACTTTTCATCATAGATAAACCCAATATGGACTTTCTTCATTTCCCATTTTCCGCCAACAAATTTTTCCTCATATCTACAAATAAAAGTACTTGTTCTCCTTTTAATTGAGGGCTTTTAAAATTGGTAATCTATCATAAATCCCCTCAATTCTATGTCCTAACTCTTCCATCCATCTCAGCTTCCCTCTCCACTCACATTTTGCTAGTATTGACCTCAACATTTCTCTACTCAATTACTACATGTTATAATATAGTATATTTAAGGTTTTCATACTTCTCTATGGTTCTAAGATAAATAATCTTAAATTTAAATTCTTTCAATATTTGCTGTGGAATGAATTATATTCCTTCAACCAAACACTGAAGTTCTAATCCTCAATACCCAGAAATGTGACCTATTGAATGTACAATTTTTAAGATTTTACCAGCTAAATAAACATGAAGCCATATTTGAGTAAGGTGGTTGTAATCCCACCTGAGTGGCTTCATTAATAGAAGCAAGGGATCAATGTCATATGATATTCCAGTTGTAAGACAGTGAGCACCTGAACAATTCAGAAGACAAGAGAAAGGCACATAACACTTATATCATTAAAGTCTCAAAAGGAGTCAACAGGACTCACATCTTGATGTTAGATTCCCAACTTCCATAGATTCAAGACAGTAAATTTCTATTTTTATTGTTGCTCTTGTTTCTGAGTAACATCCAGTTGGAACTGACTCCATAGCTGACCCTCCAGAGGGTTTTCAGGGACAGGTAATTGCACAGGAGGAGTTTGCCTATCTTTCTCAGGTGTTAAAACTGGTGGATTCAAACTGCATACCTTTGAATTGACAATGCATATTCCTTGCTACTAAACTGAGGTTTTTCAGTTCTTTGAGAAAAAAACCCAAACACTGAAACAAATACCCAAGTAAAATCTAGAGATTTGTTTCCTAATATATTCACTTTCCTCAGAAGAAATAACTGATGAATATTCTATTCTATCATCATTTGTGATCAGATCAAACTAAGGAATAAGGTATTGCAATCTTTTGGCATTATTACATTAACCAAAGAAGAAAGCTTTTGACCCCAAATAAAAATTCCTTTCCTATCAATTGCATATTAGCCATTAAAATTCTGCTTCCTGGAATCTGAAATAAAACTCCAAATCTCTTGGAAATATCTATGAAACACATAATTTTTATTCCCAATATGTCTTATTAGTAATACATAGTGGATACTCCTGTGGTCATTGACACTTTTTCAACATTAAATGTCTACTCTTACACAGGTTTTAAAATGTTAAAGAATATATTAATGTAAATATGTCTGAACAGCTATAGTGTTAAAAGAGCTAGTGATTATTAAACACATATTTTGTATCACCTTATGCTGACTCTTATGCCTGGTCTCTTCTCATATTAAATTCTTCATATCCAACCTGTGAAGGTGATACAATAATTATCTTCCTTTCATAGAAAAGGAAAAAAAGTTTAAATAATGTTCTAAACTTTACAAGCCTTGTAATGTGATCAGTTAACACATGAAAACAGAACTATCTGATTTTCTTTATTTATTTTACTATATAATATGGATCTTCCCTCCAGAGACGAAAGTTTGAATTTAGATGTGTATAAATTGGACCTAAGGATGATAGAGGAAGGATTGATGCCTTTGAGCTGTGGTTCTGGGAAGAGTGTTGAACATACCATTGACTACCAGGAGAACGATCAATCAGGTATGTCCTGGAGATGGTGACATAGGCTGCTCCCTGGAGGCTACGATTTTTCTCCCCCTCGTATATGTTTTCTTTTCTTTCTTTCTTTTTTTTTTAAATTAATTTTAATGAAAATTTGTAGAGACTTAGGGTTTCCAGTCATTCATTGTTGTACTTTTCTCCTCTCCCGCCCCCCCCCCAAAGAAGGCTAGGATTTTTAAGCTCTGTCTCACATACTTCGGGCACATGGCCAGGAGTGACCAGTCCTTAAAGAAGGACATCATGTTTGGAAGGGTGGAGGGACAACACAGAAGAGGAAGACCCAGAATGAGATGAATTAACTCGGTGACTGGAGCAATGGGCTTAGGTCTGTTGGAGACAATGAGTTTGGCTCAGGATAGGGCAGATTTCTGAGCTAATGTACATAAGATCCCTATGAGTCACTGGTGACTTGATGGCACATAACAACAACAGATTGGAATACATATATTTAAAAGTTTGAATAAATGGTAACATTAATTGTAATGATGATTTCTTCTAATTAAAACATTAATTAGAAAGCAATATTATGAATTTTTGTACTTAGTAATCCCTCATATGCAGAAGATATGAGTAGACCACTATTTTATTTATTATTTAGTGTAATTAACTCCTTGTACAGAATATTAACATTTGATTCAGTTCAGAAATTGGTGAATTACATGTAGAGCCACAAATTTATAAATAACATACCTAATTTGTAAGAGCCTTTTGAAAGGTACTTCCTTTTTATTATTGTTGTTTTATTTTTTAATTTATTCAATGCAATAATATCTTTACTTTGTGTCACATTCAAGTGCATTTTGTTTACACAATCTTTCATTTTCATTGTGTTTTATATAACTCATATGCATTATATTTTTATAATTATTATTAATCTAAGGTGCAACCTAATCTGGGCTGTAGTCTTTGCTATTTATGTGCTATGCATCAGAGAGTTGGACAGTGAATAGGGTTGATAGAGAATTGATGCCTTTGAGCTGTGGTGCTGGAGATGAGTGTTGAATATACCATGGACTGCTAGGAGAACAAACAGGAGAAGGTGAAGCTGGAATGCTCCTTAGAGTCAAGGATTCTGAAGCTTCATCTAACATACTTTGGGCATGTTTCAAGGAG
The DNA here is from genome assembly GCF_000299155.1 of Elephantulus edwardii. NCBI lineage: Eukaryota > Metazoa > Chordata > Mammalia > Macroscelidea > Macroscelididae > Elephantulus > Elephantulus edwardii. Next base: position 29,621,500 of record NW_006399753.1, on the reverse strand, counting down.
GGAGAGGACACCGCAGAGGAGGAAGACCTTCAATGAGAAGGATAAATTCTGTGACTGGAGCAGTGGGAATAAGTGTGTTTCAGACTGTGAAGTTGGCACAGGAGAGAACAGCATCTAGAGCTCTTGTCCATAGGGTCGCTATGAGTCACAAGCGACTCTGTGGCACATAACAACAACAACAACAACAACATTATTAATCTATACAGAGGTAACTCATGGTTGCTGTGATGCTAAATGCTGTGATGCTGATGTGTCATGCGATAATGGTTACCCATGGTGGACAGTGTTTGGTGGATTAAAACAAGCTTGGAAGCAGGAGTGGCATCCACTTTCAAAACAGCTTGCCTCCAGAAACCCGATGAACTTGGAGAAACGATGAAAGTTATATAAGGGTTCAGGTTCTTGGTTCATAGGGTCCTTATGAGTTGCCTATAATTAGACGGTACTTAGCAACAAAAACAACATACCTATTTTTTTTTCCAAGAGAAAAGTGGTCTGGGGGAAGGGTGGCCAGGGAGGAAAATGTGCAACAATATTCCTATTATTACCCCAGGTTTTTGAGTTCCCATTCAATCTTTCCTATTCCTCACATCTCCCCAGCCACCCACTAAACTCTCCTTTCCTGGTTATTCCCATTGTTCCCCTTTCCACTCCCTTCTCCCTTTCTCTTTCCCCTTCTGATTATTTATACATATCTTATTAATTGGTTGTTGTTATTTTTTTGTGCCATCAAATTGCCTGCAACTTTTACTCACCCTATAAACAATAGCTCTGAACTCTGCCCTATCCTGAGCCAATCTCATTGTCTCTGACACACCTACTCCAATTACTGTGACAATCCATCTCATGTAAGTCTTCAATCTCTAGCACTCTTTCCCTCCACCTTTCTGAGCATGATGTCGTTCTCCACAGACTGGCCCCTCCTGGCAACATTTCCAAAGCATGTGAGATGGAGTTCCAAAATTCTTGCCTCCAAGGTACATCTTGGTTTCATCCTCTTTAGGACAGACCTGTTTATTCTCTTTTGGTCCATGGTATGTTCAGTACTCTTCTCTAGAACCACAACTCAAATGAATTGATTCTTCTTCTATCATCCTTAGTCATCATCTAGCTCTTAGATAGATACACAACAGGTAGTTGCAAAACCATGACCTGGATTAGGCACACCTTAGAACGACATCGTTGTTCTCAGTACTCTTGAGAGGTCCCTGACAGCAGAGTTTCGCAATGCAATTCAGCTTTTTATTTCCTGGATGCTGGTACCAAGAGGGTTGATTGTGGAGCCAAGAAAGTTGTTAACAATCTCAATCTCTTCTCCATCTATCATGATGCTTCCAGTTGGCCCAGTGGTGAGAAAGTTTGTTTTCTTGATGTTGACCTTTAATTCATATTGAGGACTGCAGTCCTTGACCTTCTGCAGCAAATGTTTCAAGTCCACCTCAGTTTCAGCAAGCTAGGTTGTACCATCTGCGTAACACAAGTTGTTTATGAGTCTTCCTCCAATCCTGATGCCACATTCTTCCTCATAAAATCCAGCCTCCCAAATGATTTGTTCCTCATATAGATTAAAAGGTATGGAGATAAGGTTCATTCTTGACACACACTTTTCCTTATTTTGAACCATTAAGTGTTTCCTTGCTTTGTTCTGCTGACTACGTCCTGGTCTAAGTATATGTTTCATATAAGCAAAGTTAAGTGTTCTGGGATTCTTATTCTTCTCAAGGTCAGCCACAATTTGTTGTAATCCACACAGACAAATGTCTCTGCATAATCAATGAAACACAGATAAATATTCCTCTAGTACTTTCTGCTTTCAGCTAAGAAGATCTAACATGACTAAACCGTCCCTAGTGCGATGACCTCTTCTAAACCCAGACTGCACATCTAGCAGTTATACTTCAAGCTTACAACAATGATCTTATGAAGTATTTGTCCTTATGAGACTAAGTTTGTTCACTCAGAATAGTATTATCTAGACCCTTCCATGTTATATAGTCTTTTACAAAATTATTGTTCCTTAGCATTCCATAGTATCCCGCTGTGTGAATGTACCACAAAAAAAAAATCAATCCATTCAGTTGTTGACTGACATGTGGGTTGTTTCCATATTCTTGCTATTGTGAATAATCCTGCTATGAACATGTGTATACATATTTCTGTTCATGTCTCAGTTCTAATTTCCTTATGATATATTCCTAACAGGACAATAGCTGGGTCATATGGGATTTCTTTGTTCAACTTTTATAGGCTATTTCAAAGTGCTTTTCAGAATGGTTGTACCATTTTACAATCCCACCCTGCGCTGATGAGATTTCCAATCTCTCTACATCTTCTCCAACATTTATTTTTTTGCTGTCCTCTTAAATTTTGCTGCTGCTACTGGGTTGAGATAGTATCTTTTCATTGTTGCTTTGATTTGGGTATCTCTGACTGACAGTGATTTTGACCATTTCTTCATGTGTCTGTTGACCATTCAAATATCTTCTTCTGTGAAAAGACTTTTCATGTATTTTGCCCATTTTATTATTGAGTTGTCAGTCTTTCTTTGGTAGAGGCCCTGTACTATTTGGTAAACTTTCACTATGAGATCTTTATCTCAAATGCAATTGCCAAATATTTTTTCAGTCTGTAGGGTTTGTTTTCACTCTATTGTAATGGTTTTTGATGCACATGGAATTAATTTTTAGAAGGTATCTTTCACTGAGTTTATCCTCTTCTGGATATATTTTTCTGGCTATATTTGTAAGCCTATTACACAACTGTTATTCAAACATATACACCAATAGCTACAGCCAAAAAGGAGGAAATTAAGGATTTTTAGCAATGTGTACAGTCAGAAATTGATCTTACATGCCATTAATTATTGGAGACAAGAGTGCAAAAGTTGAGAGCAACGGGGAAGGAATGGTAATTAGAAAGTATAGACTTCATGACAGAAATGAGGAAATAGGGTGAATGATTGGATTTTATACATTCAATAATTTATTCATAGTAAATACTTTTTCTGAGAAACATCAGTGGCAACTTTACACATGCACCTCACCTGACAATCTGCACAGGAATCAGAATGACTATATCTGTTGAAAGAACAATTGGAGAAGTTCAATATGAGGAGTCAGAACTAGACCAGATGTTGTCTGTGGAATAGATCATCAATTACACATATCCAAGTTCAAAGATGCTGAGAACATTAAGAAAATCCACAAGAAGCAAACTGAGACCTTGAGTCTATTCCACCTAAAATAAAAAAATTAAAGACCAGAGTGATTATGGACTTAAATAAAAAATATCATCCACGAAGGGAGCAAAAAGTCATTACATAGACAGAGAAGGAAGAAAAACCCAATATGAATATCAGAAGAAACTAAGAAAATTGCATTAGAGCACCAAGAAGCCAAAACAAAGGGAAGGGATGCTGAAGTAAAAGAGCTGAACAGAAGATTTCAAAGGGCAACTCAAGAAGACAATGCAAAGCATTATAACAAAATGTACAAAGAGCCAGCATCAGAGAATAAAAAAGGAATAACCCATTTATAATTTCTCAAGCAGAAAGAACTGAAAAACAAATAAAAGCCTCTAATTGCAGTACTGAAAGATGGCATGGGCAAAATCTTGAATGATCCGAGGAACATTAAGAGAAGATAGGATTATAGTTACTATGCCAAAAGAACTGATAGACACTGAAAAAAGGAAAATATGAACAAGAATCAATGGTAATAAAAAGAACACGGTCAAGCTGCAATAAAAAGCTGGCAAAAAAATAAGGCTCCAGGAATAGATGGGATAGTCATTGACAGTTTTCGACTAACAGATACAACTCTGGACATGCTCACCAGTCTACCAGGAGATATGGAGGAGAGTTGACTGGCGAACTGTCTGGAAGAGACCCATTTTTGTTTCCATTTCCAAGAAAGAAGATCTAATAGAATGTGGAAATTATTGAACAATATAAGTAATATTACACGCAAGCAATGTATTGCTGAAGAGCATCTAAAACCAACAGGAATGGTACGCTGACAGAGAAGTATCAGAAGTTCTAAATGGAGTTAGAAGAGGTCATGGCCTAAAGGATATCATTACTTATGTTGGCTGGATCCTGGCTGAGAGCAGAGAATATCTCAAGAATGTCTATCTGTATGTTATTGACTAGGTAAAGGTATTTTATTTTGTGCATCACAAAAAAGCTATCTAACACTAAGAATAACGGGAATCCCAGGACACTTAATTGTGCTGATACAAAATCTATATCTATAAAAAGAAACTGTTGTCCAAATGGAACAAGGTAACACTGTGATTTAAAATCAGGAAAGGTGTGTGTTAGGAGTATATTCTTTCTGTATAAATCTGTATACTGAGCAAGTAATTCACGAAACTGGATTCCATGAAAAATAATCTGGCATCAGGATTGGAGGAAGACTCATTAATAACCTGTGCTATGCAGATGACATAACCTTACTTGCTGAAAGTGAAGAGGACCTGAAGCACTTGCTGCAGAAGATCAAACACTACAGCCTTCAATATAAATTGCATCTTAATATCCAGAAGACCAAGGTCCTTACCTCAGGGCCAGTGGGCAATATCATGATACATGGAAAAAGGATTGAAACAGTAATTTCATTTTTGGGGGATTCACAATCAACACACTTGGAACTAGAAGTCAAGAAATCAGAAAACATATTGCATTGGGAAAATCTGTTGTCAAGTGCTTAAGATTTTAAGGAGAAATGGTGTAAGTTTAAAGACTAAGGTGTACCTGATCCAAGTCATAGCCTTTCACTCACTTGAATAATTTGAGAGTTGGACAAAGGATGATGGAAAAAGAATTGTGGTGCTGGAAAATAGCACTGAACAGCCCATGGACTACCAAAAGGATGAACGAATATGTATTGGAGAAAGTGCAACCACAGTGCTCCTTAGAGGCAGCATAGTGAAATCTCATCTCACATACTTTGGCCACGTTGTTGTAAGGAGATGTCATTCACTGGAAAAAGAACATACGCTTGGAAAGGTGGAGGGTCAGCAAAAGAGAGGTAGCTCCTCAAGGAGAGGAATTGACACAATGACTGTAAAATATGCTCAAGCACACCAGTGATGATGAGGATGGTATAGTTCAGATACTTTGTTCACGGGGGTGCTATGAGTTGTATGCTACCCAATAAAACCTAACATATAGCATATGTTGTTGTTG
>NW_006399753.1:29612387-29613841 GCF_000299155.1 Elephantulus edwardii | reverse complement strand
TAAAAAAATTCAAGAGACTCAGAAAAACGAGGTAATTATCTCAAGTTCTAGTTCTAGTAGGTCTGACTGCACGTGTACACACACACACACACACACACACTCACTCACTCACACACAAACCTGTGGTGGCACACTTAGTAGAGAGTTGCACTGTTAGTCCAAAAGCCAGTGCCTGTCTGGTGGTCTAAGTACCAGTGACTCTGCAGGTGAAAGGTAAAAATGGGCACCTTCTGTGCAATTCACAGACTCAGAAGTGCACATAATGTAGATCCAGGTACATTACATACATGTTTTCAGTACATTTATAAAAAAATAATTTCTGCTTAACTGCATTAGTATTTTTTATATTAAATTTTATTAATTTCAATGAACATTTACAGAGATTTGGGGTTTTCATTCATTCATTGTTGCACTATTTTCTCTACCCTCCTCCCCACTTCATTCTTCTTCCCCCCCTTTAAAGTCTGTTAAAATTGTCCAATTGCCACAGTGATTGTCAAAGCCAGTTCTGATTAACCTCCTTTGTCAGTGTGTCCTTTGCCATTCCCTATCACTCCTCCGTGAGAGAGACTTCACCCTGATTTAGAAGGAAAAGGGGACAGTGTATTCTCTTAGCTACTTCCTGCTGAAAAGGGATGCTGTAGGTTTCAGGGTGAGGATCTTCTCTCACTACGCTAAATGGCCTCTTGGGCAATAGGAAACACATAGACTATTATGGAGATTGATTTTGGAATTTAGATGCACTGTTTGCATGAGTATTATTCAAATGAAAGAATTCTTCCTTAGATATCTGTACTGGTTTAACAGAAATACCATAAGAAAACAGATTTGCTCTGTCATAATTTAAGAAGCTGCAAGTCTGAACTCAGAGTGCCAGCACTAAGGGAAGGCTTTGTCTTTTGCCATCTCTTGTGGAAGGTCTTTTTGCCTCTTTTCAACATCTGTGCATTCTGCATTTCTTAGATATCTACAGAAGTCTTGACAACTATTTTGGATGTAGCAGATTCTCAGGCCAGGAAATTTGAGTCCAAAAAACACACTCCACTTCTGATTCTTCTTCCATGGTGGTAGTCTCTTCTCTATTCATTTCTCTCTTCTTTTGTCTTTTGTAAGATAAAAGATTACACAGAGATCAGGAAAAAGTGAGGTGTCTCAAATATTTTTGTTTGTTAGAACATCTTTGCTTATTCTGGGTATCTTTCTTTTCTAAATGAAAGTGGAAATTGCCTTTTCTAATATATAAGCAATGAATTTGGTGTCTGTATTAGGATTGCATTGAAACTGTAGATTACTTTTGGTATGATCGTCATTTCACAATGTCCAGTCTTTCTATTCATGAATGCAGATTATTTTCCATTTAGTTCTCTTACTGTTTATCTTAGTAGTGTTTTGTTATTTTACTTATAAAGTTCTTTCATGTCTCTAGTTAGGTTTATTGCTAAATATTTCATCTT
>NW_006399753.1:29609500-29611842 GCF_000299155.1 Elephantulus edwardii | reverse complement strand
TATACTTGTTATGAATCCCATTTTGTTGTGATGCATTATTATTTTTTTAATATATGCTGTTGGATTCTATTAGGCAGGATTTTGTTAAGGATATTTGCCTTGTTTTGGTAGTAGGGTTATGCATGTTTGATAGGCTGACTTTTGGAGTGTTCCTTCTTTTTCTACCTTTTAAAATATTTAAGTAGGATCAATCATAGTCTGTCTCTAAATTTTTGATAGAATTCCCCTATGAGTCATTCTGGCCAAGACTTTTTTCAAAGAGAATCTTTTCATGACCTGCTCAATTTCTTCTGTTGTGATGGGTCTAATCAAGTGTATGCTTCTGTCTGTATTATGTTGGAAAGGGTTTGGGCTTTTATAAATTTGTCCATTTCTTCTAGGATTTCACATTTGTTAGAGTATACTGTTCTTGTACACCATTGAGTTGGAACCAACCATAACTGACCCTCCAGTAGGTTGGCAATTAATTGCACTGGAGAATATTGCCCGTCTTTCTCCTGTGGAACTACTTGTACACTTGGATCATTTATCTTTGAGTTACCAATTCAATTTAGCTCTTCCTAATATTCTGTTGTTGTTGTTAAGTGCCATCGAGTCGAAGGCGACTCATAGTGACCCTATGAAGGAAAGTCCTCAACACTTGTGTGTCTTTCATCTTCTCTCAATGGTCATAGGGTTTCTGGAGGCAAGCTATTACGGAATTTGATGCCACTCATACTTTCAAGCTTGTTTTAATTAGGGAGCTCCACCCCACTCTCTGTCCGCATTGGGTAACCAACCGTTAACACATTTGACACATCAGTGTCACAATGTTCAGCCTCACAGCAACCACAAGTTACACCTGTACAGCAAATGGACAGACCAGGGCTATATAATCTAGAGGAATGTTTGAACAAAAACAATAAAAGACTGGCCCGAGGGCCCTTGGGCATCTCACCATTCTGGCGCGTCCAAGTTCTGGCAAACTCTGGGCCAGAGATCCCCAGTTCATCTGGCAAGTCCACTCTGGCAAGCACCACTTGGGCAAAAAGAACTCCACAAACACCAGAGACCTCCGTACCTGCTGTTCCTCCAGAAGCCAGAGGCAGCGTTCAGGTGACACTAAATCTCGCAAAGCATAATATTCTATTACCAATTTAATTTCAGTTACTTCTGTTCTGATGTTGCCTCTTCCATTTCTTGTTTGAGTTATTTGTGTCTTTTCTTTTGTTATGTTTGCATGTCGTTTGTCTATTTTCTTTTACCAGCAACTTGTCTGTAGTTTCAACTTTTTTCATTTTTATTCCCTTGATTTCAGTCCTTATCCTTATGACTTCCTTTCTTCTAGAGGCTGTGAAGCTTGCTCTTCCCACACACATCCCTCTATTTTCTGGAGATGTTTAGTAGTTTATTTCCCTCCTTTTTTGCAAAAATAGTGAAAAAGAAGATAAAATCGACAAATGGGATATTCTTAAAATCAAATCCCTTTGTCTATCAAAGACTTTCTCCAAAAAGGTTAAAATAAAGTGCATAGATGGGGGAATTAAAAAAAAAACAAGCACATTTATAATGATATTTGAGACAATACTACAGTATCTCTACAAGAAAAAGATGGAAAGCCCAAAATAAAAAAGGCAAAAGACATGAAAAAACTCTTAACAAAGGAAGACATTTGAATGACTGACAGACACAGGAAGAAATGCTGAAAACCACTGGCAATCAGAGAAATGTAAATAAAATTAAAATGAGATACCATCTCACCCAAGTAGCAGTGGCAAAGCTTAATAGGACAACAGCAATAAATGTTGGTGAGGATATAGAGAGACTGGAACTCTCATGCACTGGTGATAGGATAGTAAAACAGTACAACCACAGTAGAAGGCAGTTTGGCATTTTCCCAAAAAAAGCTGAACACAGAAGTATCATATGATCCAGATATTTCACTGCTAGGAATATATGCCAAGGAAATCAGAACTGAGATATGAACATAGACATGTACACCTTTGTTTATAGCAGCTTTATTCACAATAGCTAGAAATTGAAATAGCCCAAATGTCCATCAAAAAATGAATAGATTGAAAACTTTTTCCCAGTCTGTGGCTTCCCTTTTTACCCTGTTAGAGAAGTTTCTGGATGCGCATAGGGATTTGATTCTTAAAAGGTCCGATTCATCTATTTTATCTTCTCCTGGTTGTAAATTTTTCAGAATACTTGGAAGACTCTTGATGTTGTGGATTAGGACTATTAAAGTTCTTCCAAGCTTTTCTTGAATGAAGTTTATAGTCCTTGGTTTTAGTCCTAGGTCCATGATCCACCTTGAGTTGGTTTTTATATGTGGAGTGAAGTGGGGATCTTGTTTAATT
>NW_006399753.1:29597459-29608025 GCF_000299155.1 Elephantulus edwardii | reverse complement strand
CATGGTATATTCAATACTCTTCTCCAGTACCACAGCTCAAAGGCATCCATTCTCTTTCTGTCATCCCTACTCACTGTCCAACTCTCCAATACATAGCACGTAATTGCAAAGACTATAGCCTGGATCAGGCGCACCTTAGTCTCCATCCTAATGTCCTTGCTTTTCAGTGCTCTTAAGAAGTCCCTCAGAGCTGACTTTTCCAATGCCATTCATCTCCTGATTTCCTGGCTGCTGTTACCAAGAGTGTTGACTGTAGAGCCAAGTAAACTAAAACTGTTAACTATCTCAATATCTTCACCATCCATAGTGATACTGCCTATTGGCCCAGTGGTGAGAATCTTTGTTTTCTTGATGTTGAGCTTCAATCCACATAATTTACATGAGTTCTTATATGCAAATCAATAAGTAAAATAAAATAAGAAAGATCACACTGCAGAAAATTATGCCTTGCAGAAAAGAGTTGTGAGGTGAGCAAGCATGTGGAATACACCATAATCTTCTTATAACTGGCTGATGTTTTTATAAGTTATGAATCATCATCATCACAATCCTTTGTTCCTCCAAAATTCATGTTCTTTAAACAAACAAAACATTTTTACCCCATCATATCATTTCATAAATCTTAAATAAGCTCTATGCCACTGGGGCAACTTTCCTTCTCATCTGTGAATCTAGGCTATAAAGTATCTGTTTCCAAATTTCAGTGGTGGGACAAGCACAAGGTATATATTTCCATTTCAAATGGAGGGACAGAAGAAATAAGGAATACCAAGTAAGAGAAAAATCTAATTGATTAATTTACATTAGCCCTCAAGTCTTGCCACTAATTTTCTGATTTTTTTGACCATCAAAACAATGACCCTAATCTCTAGAATCTGGCTATTCATTTTGCTCTATGGGTTATGTATTGAGGTTCCCCATCTGTGGCCTTCAGCTCCACCCTCTGGGATTACTTAGATGACAACTCTATTCCTTTGGTTTTGAGTAACCCCATTCACCAATTTCAACTGCGTGGTGACTCCACTTCCATAGCCTAGTAGGCTTTGTTTGTGTGTCCCTTGAACATGACAGCTTGACTCTTTCTGTTTGGACAGCATCTCTAGTCCCACCCCCACGGCATTCATGAATAACAATCCAACACTCAGATACAAATGTGGTGAATGTTTTACTCTTTGAAACCTAGAAGACCATAGCCCAACCTTTGAGACCTAGCAGTTCATTGTTCTACCCCTTGAGACCTCAGAAGTCATAGACTTGTTCTTTGAGACTGAGGCAGCTCTAACTTCCTATCTTCCTTTGTCTCTCCAATTTCTGCTTCCTGGTTTAATTATCTTTCTGTCCCTTGTTCCCTTGAATCTTCAGGCTAGTCTGTTCTCTCTTCTGCTCAGGCAAATGTTACAAAGCCTTTTAGCTCATTAGCTCTTCTCTTTCAGTGCATCACAGCCTAAAAATGCTAGGTTTTTAATTCTGTCAATCCTAAATCCACCAAGATGTACTCAGATGCACCCTTCTCAGATAAGGCACCTTCTGTTCAAAGGCATTCAGCTCTCTTGCTCCATGACTTGGCTGTCATGACATCTTGAAGCAATTCCCTGGGTCTTTTTTCACCAGTCTCTGCCACTGCTTCTTGTCATCAGTGCCTTTATTAATCAATGTTACAATTCTATTAATTTCTTTTTGAGCCCTCATCAAAATTGCCTTTGATATTTCTTCTTTCATGAACAGTATCTTGGAGACAATCTCAGTTTTTACTATTAAATATCTTAAAATTCATCCAGCCCCCCGTTCTTACCCAAATCAAAACCACTTCTTGGTTTTAGCTACTTTTAGAGGTGGATCCCACTTTTGGTACCAAATTCTGTCTTAAATATTTAGTATTAGTATAAAACCAACTGAGAAAGTCTGTAATCAGAGACATCTCCAAACTACTGAGGAGCAGTTAGGTATGTTTAAGGGCTAAGGTACCCTTGATTCAGGCCTCCGTCTTTTCAGAATTTTGCTAATGCATCAGAGAGCTGGATAATGAATAAGGATGACAGAAGAAGAATTGATGTCTCTGAACTGTGGTGTTGGAGAAGAGTACTGAATATCTCATAGGCTGCCAAAAAAACAACCAGATACTTCTTGGAGAAGATGCAGTCAGAGTGCTCCTTATAGGCAATGATGCCAAAGGTGCATCTCACATACTTTGGAATATTGTTAACAGATCTTATTCTTTGGAGAGGGACATTATGCTTGGAAAAGTGGAGGGATGATTAAAGAGAGGAAGACTTTTAACCAAATGATTGACACAGTGGCTGTGGCAATAGGCATGTCAGATATTGTGGGGATAGCACAGGATAGGAAAGAGTTCAGAAATGCTGTTCAGAGTCACTAGGAGTCACACTTGACTCGATGGTACCTAACAGCAAAGTAAAATCAATATCAAAAGTAGATGGCTTTAACAAACAGATTTGCTTTTTCATGTGTATAAGTCTAGAAGTCTGAGTTCAGTGTTGATTCTAGTGAAAAAGCTATCTCATCTCTGATAGATCTGGAAAATGATCCTTGTCTTGGTTTGATGTTTGTAGGCATGACATTCCTTGATGATCTAGTAGTGTCTTGACATAAATCTTCTCCTGGATCTAAGAGTTTCTCAAAATAGTGACCCCAGATCTAAAGAATGCAATTCACTTCTGGCCTTTCTTTTTGGTGATAGCCATATCGCTTATGCTCTGCTCCCTGCTTTCTTCGACTATCACGTGTAAAGGTGAAGCAGCCCATGCTCCAGGGAAACTCCTCTTATATAGAATTGGGGATGTGACCTGGCATATGAGTGCTGTACCTCATCCTAATCCCCTTAACATTGATTGGCTGATCACATCATATGGGATGATTACATCACAACTGCCAAAGTATATCATTATAACTGTTGAAACACAGAGAATCATGACCCAGCTAAGTCAACAGACATTTTGGGAGGACATAATTAAATCCATGAAAGGAAGAGAATTTTATTTCCAGAGACATTTTGGTTCTCAATGGAAGTACGGACTAGGTAGAGGCATGAAAGAAAATGGAAAATGAAAATGACAACAGATAACAATGATAAAGCAACTTCTGGCTGTTGGAAGGTGGTATATCTGGGAAAGCTATCTGTGCACTGATTTTAATCCTGCAAAGCAGGTTTATAAAAATTCTTCCTTTTTCCAGACTCCAAACAGAAGTGACCAAGAGCATCACACCTTGTTGAAAATTACCTGTGCTTTAGTAAAACCATTTTGATCAAATTTTAAGAGGAATCTTTGCTGAAATTCATACACACACTTTAAATATCCATGGACATGAAGGCTGTTCATTGTTTTGTTCCACTTATATGTATTATTAAATAACACACACAGACAACAGTAATACTGACACAAGCACCACAAGAAAAGGCAGCTTGTCATTTGAAGTGGGAGAGAAGCACTGCAGTTAATGGGACCATCCTGTACCACTCTTGAGCTCTACAAGGGCTAGACACATCCCTGTGGAAAGTAGCAATTACCTTCAATCTCCCTGATCTGAAGTAATCCTTGCTACATGCGTCCTCATTGTAAGTGATGAGGCCCACTGTTTGCTGAGTCTGAAACCAAATGATCTTTCACAAGCAAAATTTAAACTTGAAATAGGATTCTCTAGCTCCTGATTTCGAGTCTATTTTTCCCGTGTACTTTATACATTCCCAAATAAGGTTTAGGCTGGCTACAGATGGTGCTAGCTTGTAATGAGAAGGGCTCTGAAGCTGCTTCTGCTCCCAAGGGTAGATTCGGTAATGGAACTAACTATGTATTGTCCACCTTATATACTAGATTTGATTTTGGACTATTTGCCCAACTGTGTTTGTTTATTTCTCAGCACTGGAGGGCTTCCATTAGCTCCAGGCTGATTGAAACAGACTATGGGAAAAGAAGGAATAGAAGGTTTTCCCCTGCCCTGAATGCTGACATAATCCCTTTTCTTTTACTGATAACTGAGTAATGTTTGCCCCTGGAAACTGTGTTAGAAATAAGCTGATATATGCAGTCAAATAAAAATTAGTAAAAAAAGATTTGTTTTCATCCTAGTGAACAAAGTGAGCATTATTTTTTGGATGACATTATTTCAAAAGTTTGTGCCTAAAACTTATGTATTCAAGACCCTGAAAATGAAACTACTAACATTTAAAAGCCGAAAATTACCTTGTTTCAGTAAATCGAAAGATTAATATTTAAGACCTCATAAATTTTGCTCACAGAGCATAGCCAAATATTATTATCATAACGAAAACAAAAACCTCAACTCAGCAAATTAGTCACCAAAGACCACATGCAAATTGACATTTTAGTTTCTTAACTAATGGAATCATTTGTCATTTTACTGAAGCAGTTCATTACAAAAATAAATTAAGAATAAGTAAATTGTAGTCATAGCAATCATGATGAAATTATTAGTAATTACATTTAGAGGCATGAAAGTTTTGTATGTGCTTCTCATCAGCAAATGTTATACAAAATAACTTTGGAAGTAGGCATCATGGCTATATCAAGATTTTTTTTCTAAAATTAAAAGAAAACATAATGGAAAGAGGAAAAAAGATTTTAATTAACATTATAAAACATAGTCTTCTTTTAAAAGATACACAAACTTAAGTATGCAATTCTAATATCAAAATTAGGGAAATGGAAACATCTCTCATTTACCTTAACTAGTAAAAAGCAAATTAGAAAGCAGAGAACAGCTCATGCAGTTTCTAAGTAAATAAAAAGGAAATTACATTTCTCTGGGTAAACATTTACCTCCTAAAGCATGCCAACAAAAGCTACTATTTTAGAAATGGGTTGTGGTAGGAACTAACTTGAACTTACTAGATTTAATTGGAAATGTGCTGCTGTTTTTTCTTTGAAGCCTTTGGTTTAATTGTAGAACATGGAATGTCTAGTCTGATGTACTAATTGCTCTTAAAATCTGATATCCTGTTTACATATACATTGGTCTGTCTATATGTAACTGTGTATGATGTTTGAGCAAGAAAATTTAACCCAGATTTATTATGATGTCCAGTAATTGGAAACTTTTATATCCATGTTATAAAAATAATATTTTTAAGTGTCTAAAAATCAATTTAGGGATCTCGATGGCACAGTCTCTAGGGAGTTAAGCTACTAACCCAAAGGCCGGGCCTCTCTCACATTTGCAATCCCTTTGTGGTTTTGGAGTAAAATGATGGGGAATCCTCTCCTTCACAATTTGCAGCATTGGAAACCCAATGAAGGGTTAGCTGAGGAACAGTTTCGACAGGACTGCATTAACAATTAATCAAGCAAATAAATATAATGCGCTAGTTGAAAAAAACCATAGTATAAACCAAAATATACTTCTGAATGTTATTAAATGTACTTTAAAAAATTTCTACTAGATTATTTACAAAATGTGAATACATTGTTGTCAAGAACAAATTCTTTCAATTTCCCTCATCCCCAACCCATCAAATTGTACAGCCTCAAAAATCCCCCCTCCTCCTGCACATCCTCATCCCTCTTCTTCCAACCTCCCCCACTCCTCTTGGATTCTAATACTCATTCTACAGTATTCATTTGATATGATATTTATCCTCATGGGCCTGAGTTAGTTCACTCAGAACAATGCTCTCCAGTCCCTCTCAAGTTAGGTAATAATTTACAAAATCATTGCTCCTGTATGCTACATAGTATTCCATTATGTGAAGGTACCATAATTTCTCAACCCATTCATTTGTGATTGGACATGTGGGCTATTTCCATGTTCTTGCAATGGTGAATAATGCTGCTGTGAACATTGGTGTACAGATCTCCATTTATGCCTCAGTTCTCATTTTCTCAGGATATATCCCAAGTAGTGGAATAGCTAAGTCATATGGGTTTCTGTTCAGAATTTGAGGAAGTGCCAAACTGCCTTCTAGAATGGTTGTAGCATTTAACAATCCAACCAGCAATGTATAAGAGTTCCTTTTTCGCCTCATCCTTTCCAGCATTTATTACTTGCTGCCCTGTTAAACGTTGCCACTGTTACTGGAGTGAGATGGTACCTCATCGTGGTTGATCTTCATCTCTGTTATTGCCAGTGATTTGTAGCATTTCTTCATGTGTCTCTTTGCTGTTCAAATATCTTCCTCTGTGAAAATTCTTGCCATGGCTTTTGCCCATTTTGTAATTTGATTGTCAGTCTTTTTCTTGTGGAAGCCCAGGAGTAGTCTGTAAACTTTTGTTATGAGACTGTTGTCTGAGATGGTATTACCAAATGTTTGTTCCACGTCTGTAGGTTTTCTTTTAACCCTGTTGGAAAAAGTTTTTGATGCACACATGGATTTAATCTTTAGAAGACCTCATACATCATTTTTATCCTCTTCAGCTTGTGCATTTCTGACTGTACCAGGCAAGGATGCCACTGTCACCACTTCTTGTCAATATTGTATTGGAAGTGCTTGCTAGGACAACATGACAAAAGAAAATAAAGATCAGCATCCAGATCAGCAAAGAGATGGTTAAATGGTTGCAATATGCAGATGATATGATAGTGTACACAGAAAACCCCAAAGACTCAACAGGAAAACTGGTAGAGTTAAAAGGCCAGCTTAGTAGAGTAACAGGATAAAAGTTCAATATCCAAAAATCAGTAGGATTCCTCTACAGCAACAAAGAGAACTCAGAGAAGGAAATCGAGAAAGCAATACCATTTATAATAACCAACCACAAATTGAGATACCTGGGAGTGCACCCAATTAGAAATACAAAAGACTTATATTAAGAAAACTACAGAGCATAAATAAATAGGAAATTGTGCCCTGTTCATGGGTAGGAAGACTCAATATTGTGAAAATGTACTTTTAAATTGTGAAATTAAAGGGAGTAAATAACTTTTTTGGCCCAAAATAATTTCTATCTTTACAAAGGCATGTGTAGAAACAATCAACCAAACAACTCTTATTATTTTCTGATAATTTTTGTGTCCATAATCATATATGATAGGTAAGGTAAAATGGAACTCTTCTCACTTTTCATTACAAAATGAAAATGTTTGTGATGGTCTTAAAATACATTGTATTCTTAAAACCATGATTATCTTGTTATAAATGTCTTTGTTCTTAAAGTAAAGGCAATGTTGGAACTATCACATTCAGTCACCTGAAATAATATTTAGAATAATCTGATTTAAGTGCTAAAATTAATTTTTAAAAAGACAATGTTATGACTGGGTAGCAGAAATTGCTTACTAAGTTACAAGGAATTGTTGTTCTTGGGTGCCTTCAAGTTAGCTTATGGTTACCCCAGGTCCACCAGAATGAGACATTGCCAGGTCTTGCACCAACTTCACAATCACTACTGTTCCTCAACCCATTGTTGCATCCACTCTGTGCATCCTTGTTGAGAGTTTTCCTCTTTTTGACTCTTTACCATTTATGATGTTTTTCTCCAGCTAATGCCTTTTCTTGATGGTATGGTGTGGTGTGGTGTGGTGTGGTATACCATAGAGTTAGAATTGACCCCTATCTGATCCTCCAGTGGGTTTTCTGAAGCAGTTAATCAAGTGGGAGGACTCTGCCCATCCTTCTCCCTAGGAGCAATTAGTGGCATCAAACCACATGCCTTAGGAATTGCAGCACAGCTTCTTGCCACTAAGCCACCACAGTGCCCTTCTCTTGATAACATGCCCTAAGTGTGTCAGATGAAGTTCACCATCCTAGCTTCTAAAGGATTGTTTTTGTTGTTAGGGGTCTTCCAATGCACAGTGAACTGTGTCCAATGGAAAGAAACCCTGCCAGATCCTGAGTCATCTTAGCAATCATAGCTGTGCCTAAGCATCCTTTTCTACGCATTGTACTAGTTTATTTTGTTGAAGATCTTTCTTTTCCAGGGACTGGCTGCTTCAGATAATATGCTCAAAGTATGTGAGATGAAGTCTCACTACCTAGACTTCTGAGAAACAGTCTGGTTCTAATTCGTGGACAGATTTGTTTGCTCTTTTATCAGTATGGTGCTATATTTAATATTCTTAGCCAATGCCAAAATTCAAACACAACACTTCTAATAGATGAGGCACCTAAAACTAGACAACTAGAATGAAGCATGTGATGATGGAGAAGTGAGAAAAAAGTAGAAAGGCATAGGCCAGAAGCAGAGAAGATTTAGAAGGAGAAGAATAAGAAAAGAATGGGAGCTTAAAATCCCACAATGAATTTGGACACAGGTTTAAGGACACGTATTCTTTTGAGTATTCCTTGCACTTAGAGTTACAACTGCTATTTCATTTTTATTTCCAAGACTCATTAGAAGACTACAGGTTATAAGGAAGCTTAATTTCCTTTTAAATTTTTAAAAGTATTTGGGGTACGGCTTAGCTGATTAAAATGCATACAACTTCCCAACTAATTGAAGAATAAAATGTTACCTAATATATATTTGCATATATAATACATAATTTTGCCTTACATATATGTGTATACATGTGTGTATGTATACATATATACATATACATATACATATACATCCACATATGCACCAAACCCACTGCTATATGGTTGATTTCAATTCATAACCTTCCATCTATCCATTTCTGAGTCTATAAATCTTAACAGGAGGACACTGGTCATCTGTCTCCTAAGTAGGGGCTTGTGCACTGGGCTTGCTAACTTTTCAGTTAGCACTCCAACTGTCAGTGGATTAGCCCAATACATATACTACTGTATCCACAACTGCTCATGGAACAAGAAAAAAAGCATGAAATAATTCAGTATGTTTAGCTTGCAAATATCTTAGTATATTTCTAGGGATTTTTTTAAACCTTAATCCAAAACAAGCAGAACAAAAATCCCACAACCTATTGCTGTAGATGTCAACATATTAATGGCCATATGCAGCTCCATAAGATTTTTAAGGATTAATTTTTTACAGAAAAAGATTGCACATCTTTCTCTTGCTGAGTGGCTAGTAGGCTTAATTCTGCAACTTTTCAATTGGCAATTGAGAGTATAAATGCTATGCCACTAGGATTCTTTATTGGTCATCTATGGAGAAGAAATTTCAAGAAACACAAATATCACAAGTCCAATTGAACCAAAATGAAAAACAAAATTCTAGTACATGCTAAGAGATAAATGACTCTTAAAGAGAAATGATAAATTAGTCTGTTAAAGAAGGACAAGTTCACATATTCCTCACTTACCAATTATCTTATTATCTGACATTTTACATTTATAACAATGGGGAAGAATACACTATTGAACTATTCTGTGCATTTATGATGCATACCTGCCAGAAATAAATGTAGAGGTGTAAGGTGACAATCAATACTTCTGGAAGTATTGGTTAAAAGCATGTGTCTACTGACTGAGACATAATTCTCAATGATTTGATTGTTGTGTGATGATGGGATTTGACAGTTACATTATGATGGAATCATCTTCCACTTTGTGATCTGATGTAGTTATTCTTTATTTCCCCCCATAATACTGATTTTAATTATACTCTAGTCTTTAGAATGTAATCATATCAATAAGAAAGGAGGGGATATATTTTATCATACTAATATTAAATATCTAGACTGAGTAAATGCATGAATATCAATGCTTATTTGTCTCTCCCGAGGACTGAGAGAAGGAGTGATTGGAGAGTTATTATAGAAGAGTTTAAACATCTTTTGTAGGCTTTCAAAAAGTTTTGGAAATAGACACTATGATGGTTGAAAACACATTATGAATACAATGAATATCACTGAAATACACTCTTAAAATATAGTTCAAATGGGTGATCTTTTACCATTTATTTTAATTTTTATTTTGTTCTAATTTATATTCGGTTATTAATATACATTTGACATAATAGAATAACAGCTAAAAGAAACAAAAACCATAGAAGAACTTAATACTCTTAGCATTTATAAGTTGAAAAGAACATTGAAATGTAAATTGATAACACTTTCAAATAGTGGCAAAATGTATAATAGGGTTAGAGGCTTTGTGATTATCTCTTTCTCATATTCTACAGAAAGAAGGTGGATTTAAGTACATTTGGAATTATAACATCTTAAAACTCTGCTCTCCTGAATGAGCTGATTAGTCTTGTTACAATTTGAATGAAGAATTTCTATTTAAAAGCTCTCCCTGATTACCTTTGGATTCTGTCAATGAGAATTGTGTGTGGGGGAGTCGTAAGTGTGCTTTGTGCATGCATGTGTACATGTACACACGAGACTACTTTGGGGACCTCATGCAGTAAGTTACAATGATGGAGCATGACAGTCAGAATAGCACACACTATTAGCTGGACCTCAACTCTATTACAGAGCTATGTTTGGTGACACAGAATCAAGAGACTCAAGGATACAAGGTCAAAGGTAGCAAAACATTACATTAATCTGTTCTCTTGTCAAGATATCAGTGAATCTCCATGTAAAAATACAGTGTTTGCTGCTTAATTATAAGAAACAAATGTTCAAGGATATTATTTAACAGGAAATTTTTTCAGTTAAAGATTTGTAGATAATTTCCCCCTAGTTTTATTAATTCTTTTTTTTTTTATGACCTCTATAGTT
>NW_006399753.1:29589959-29592459 GCF_000299155.1 Elephantulus edwardii | reverse complement strand
TGATGTCTTCACTAAGCACCACCTCTTTTGTCAGGGATCCAATTTGCAGAATCAGACATGTGTCAGAATTTGGGTTAAAGATGGGTTGATCCCTCATCCACTCTTGATAATACATTTACCTTAAAGTTAAGACCATGTGGTTTGACCTCACAACAGAAAGGACCTAAAAGAAAAGTTTTATAGATTGAATTGTTTATGCCTAAATTTTATGTCAATTTGGCTAAGCTATGAATCTCAGTATAATGTAATTATAGCATAATGTGTGGTCAATTTTAACATCTGAGATGTTAATAAGGCAGGATTAAATGTAGTTATGTAATAATGTATCATTCCCCATCATGTGATCTGAGGTAAGTACAGACAATTGACTGCGAGTCAGTTAGGCAATGATTGTTGTTATGTTGTTGTTAGGTACCGCTGAGTTGAGTACAAATGATAGCGAACTTGAGAATAGATCTGAACCCTATCCTATACTGCATCATCCTTGCCATCTCTAACAAATTTGAGAGTCCATTTCTGCAATCACTGTATCAATCTATCCTATTTAGGGTCTTCCTTTATTTTTCTGACCCTCTACCTTTCCAAGCATGTTTCCAAGGAATAATCCCTCCTAGCAACGTACCCAAAGTATGTGATATGGAGACTTACCATCTTTGCCTCCAAGAGCACTCTGGCTGCATCTACTCTAAGATACATCTGTTTGGTTTTTTGGTAGTCCGAAGGATATTTGGTGCTCCACCAAACAGTTCAATGGCGTTAATTCTTCCTCTGTCCCCATATTCATTGTTCATCTCTCAGCAGCATAGAAAGTAGCTGAAAAAACCATGGCCTGAATCAGGATTACATTAGTCCTCACACTGACAACATTTTTCCTCAATAACTGGGAGAGGTCCCCAACTACAGACTTTCCCAGTGCACCACATCTCCTGATCTTCTGAGTGCTGATACAGAGAGTAATGATTGTGGATCCAAGAAAGATGAAATTGTTGACAGTTTCAATCTTTTTTCCACCTATCATGATATTGCCTTTGGGTTCACTCTTGAGGAATTTTGTTTTCTTGTTGCTGAGATGCAATCTATGTTGAAGTCTGCAATGTTTAACCTGAAGCAAGCGCTTCAAGTACTCATTTTCAACATTGTGTCATCTGTGTAAGGGAAATTACTGATGTCTTCCTTTAATCCTGATTCTTCTTCATTATGTTCTTCTTCATAAAGATAAGTTCCTCTAATAATTTACTAAACATACAGATTGAATAGTTATGATGAAAGTGTACAACTCTGCTGCATGCCTTTCTTAATTTTAAACCATGTTCTGTTTGCACAATAGCCTCTTGGTGTAGATATGTTTCACGTGATCTCAGCTAAGTGTTCTGGGATTCCTATTCTTCTCCATGCTACCCAAAAGGTCAAATACCTCACATAGTCAGTAAAATAAGGATATCTGGTATTCTCTGCTTTCAGCAGGATCAATCTGATATCAGCAGTGATGTCTCTGGTATCGTGGCCCCTTCCAGCTTTAACTTCTTTTTTTTTCAGCTTTAACTTCTGGCAGTTCTTGGTCTATGTACTGTTCTCACCATTTTTTAATGTTCTTCAGCAATAATTTATTTGCATATGATATTAATTATACTGGTCAAACATTTCCACATTCTGTCGGAAACAAATATGGATCTCTTCTAGTCAGTTGGTCAGGTAGCTACCCTCCGAATTTCCTGACATAGACTGGGGAGTATGTCAAAGTCTACATCTATCTGTTGGAACATGTCAGCTATATTACATCGATTTCTGAGATTGTATTTTTTGCCAATGCCATCGTTGCAGATTGAACTTCTTCTTTCATTACTATCTACCCTTCATCACACAGTCTTTGTTGTTTTGTATCACCAAGATGCCTGCAACTCACAGCAAGTCTACATACAACTCTGATTCCTGCCCTGTCCTGAGTCAATCTCACTGACTCTAACACATCTACCCCTATTACCCTAGTTACTGTATCAATCCGTCTCATCTGGGATCTTCCTCTCCTGCCCTGTCACTTTACTCTTCCGAGCATGATGTCCTTCTCCTAGGATTGACCCCTCTTGGCCACATGCCCAAAGTACATGCGAGATTGTTATTGTTCTTATGTGCCATCGAGTCGCTTGTGACTCATAGAGACCCTATGTACAACAGCACTAAACTCTG
Source organism: Elephantulus edwardii (assembly GCF_000299155.1). Classification (NCBI taxonomy): domain Eukaryota; kingdom Metazoa; phylum Chordata; class Mammalia; order Macroscelidea; family Macroscelididae; genus Elephantulus; species Elephantulus edwardii. Next base: position 29,590,275 of record NW_006399753.1, on the reverse strand, counting down.
CTCTGACCTGTGCAAGTCTCACTGTCTCCAATACACCAATCCTGATTACCCCAGTCACTGAATCAATCCACTTCATAGAGGGCCTTCCCCTCCTGTGCTGTGTGTCCACCCTCTCAAGCATGATGTCCCTCTCCAAGGACCAGTCCCTCCTTACAACATGTTGAAAGTATGCTAGACAAAGCCTCAGAATCCTTGCCTCCAAGGAGCAGCCTGGTTTAACCCTCTCCAGGATGAATCTATTTGTTTTCCTAGCAGTCCATGGTACCCTCAATACTCTTCTCCAGCACTACAGCTTAAAGGCATCAATTCTCCTTCT
>NW_006399753.1:29588107-29589724 GCF_000299155.1 Elephantulus edwardii | reverse complement strand
CATTGACCCTCTGCAGCAAGCCTTCAGGTCCTCCTCAGTTTCAGCAAGCAGGGTTGTGTCATCTGCATAAAGCAGATTGTTGATAGATCTTCCACCAATCCTGACCCCACATTTCTCCTCATAGAGCCCAGCCTCCTGAATAATCTGTTCTGCATATAGGTTGAAAAGGTATGGAGATAGGACACATCTCTGGTGCACGCCTTTCCCAATTTTGAACCATGCAGTGTTTCCTTGCTCCATTCTGATGATTGCCTCTTGGTCCAAGTATAGGTTTCACATTAGTATGATCAAATATTCTGGGATTCCCATTCTTCTCAGAGTCAGACAAAGTTTTTTATGATCCACACAGTCAAATGCCTTTGCATAATCAATGAAACACAGATAGATATTCTTCTGGTATTCCCTGCCTTCAGCCAAAATCCATCTAACATTAGCTACAATATCCCTAGTACCACGACCTCTTCTAAACCCAGCCTGGACTTCTGGCAGTTCTCTGCTGATGTACTGTTCCAGTTGTTTTTGGATAATCTTCAGGAAAATCTTGTTTGCATGATATTGTTCTGTAGTTTCCACACTCTGTTGAGTCACCCTTCTTTGGGATGGGAACAAATATAGATCTCTTCCAGTCAGTTGGCCAAGTGGTTGTTTGCCTGATTTCTTGGCACAACCTGGTGAGCACATCCAGGACAGCATCTGTTAGCTGAAATATATAAGTTGGTATACCATCTATTCCTGGTATCCATATTGAAGTACAATATTATGAGTGACAGAACCCATCTTGAAGTGCAATATTGTGACAGGATAATATCCATACGCATACAAGGAAGTCCAGTGAATACCACTATCGGATATATGCACCAACAACCAGAGCCAAAGAAGAGGAAATAAGAGATTTCTAACAACTGTTACAGTCGGAGATCGATTGAGCATGCAATCAAGATGAATTGATAATAATGGTAGACTGAAGTGTAAATGTTGGGCACAGAGAAGAAGATTCAGTAGTTGGAAAACCTGGACTCGGTGACAGAAATGAAGCTGGAGAGGGAATGAATTTTGCACAATCAGTGACTTATTCTTTGCAAATACCTTTTTAAGAGACATAAACACAGGTTATACACATGGATTTCACCTGATGGTATGCATAGGAATCAGATCGATTACGTCTGTGGAAAGAACCATTGGAGAAGCTCAATATCAGCTGTGAAAACTAGGCCAGGAGCTGATTGTGAAACAGACCACGAACTACTCATATGCAAGATCAGGCTGAGGCTGAGGAAAATTAAACCGAATCCATGGGAACCAAAATATGATTTTGAGTCTATCTCACCTGAATTTCAGAACCATCTCAGGAACAGGTTTGAGGCCTTGGACACTAATGAGCGTAAGACCAGATGAGTTGTGGGAGGATATCAAGGGGCAAGCGGTCATTGTAAAGACAGAAGAGGAAGAAAAGACCAAAATGGATGTCAGAAGAGACTCTGAAGATTGCACTGGAATGCAGAGAAGCCAAATCAGAAGGAAGAATTCAAGATACAAAAGAGCTGAATAGAAGATTTCAAAAGGCAGAGTGGGATGACAAAGTAAAATATTACAATGAAATGTGCAAGGAGTTGGAGT
>NW_006399753.1:29580471-29587622 GCF_000299155.1 Elephantulus edwardii | reverse complement strand
TAATTCTCCTGTTATCCTTAGTCATTGTCCAGCTCTCGGATGCACAGCAAGTAATTGCAAGACCATAGCCTGGATCAGGCACACCTTAGACTGTAGACTGACATCTTTGCTTCCCAGGACTCTGGAAATGTCCCTGACAACAGATTTACCTAATGCAATTTGTCTTTTGATTTCCTGGCTGCTGGTACCAAGAATGTTAATTATGGAGTCAAGCAAGTTGTAACTGTTCAAAACCTCAATCTCTTCTTCTCCATCTATCAAGGAGCTGCCAACTGGGCCAGTGGCGAGAATATTTGTCTTCTTAATGTTGAGCTTCAATCCATTTGAAGACCACAGTCCTTGATCTTCTGCAGCAAGCACTTCAGGTCCTCCTCAGTTTCAGCAAACAAGGCTGTGTCATTGTATAATGTAGATTGTTAATGAGTCTTCCTCCAATCCTGATGCCGCTTTCTCCTCATAAAGCCCAACCTCCCAAATGCATATAGATTGAAAAGATATGGAGACAGGACACATCCCTGACACACTCCCTTCCTGATTTTGAGCCATGCAGTGTTTCCCTGCTCTCTTCTGGGGACTGCTTCCTGGTCAAAGTGTAGGTAGTTTTGCATAAGCACTATCGAATGTTCTGAAATTCCCATTCTCCTCCAGGTTAACTACAATTTGCACAGTGAATGAAACACTAGTAGATATTCTCCTGGTACTCTTTACTTCCTGCCAAGATTCATCTGACATTGGTGATAATCTCTCTAGTGAAACAACCTCTTCTAAACCCAGCTTGTATTTCTGGTAGTTCTCTGTAACTTCCAGTTGTTTCTGTATAATCTTCAGCAGGATTTTGCTTGTGTATGATATGAGTGATATTGTACGGTAATGTCCACACTTTGTCAGATCACCTCTTTTTGGAATGGAAATAAATATGGATCATTTTCATACAGTTGGCCAGGCAGTTGTTTCCAGTTGTGTTGCTAGGCACAATCTAATGAGCAAGTACAGTGCAGCATCTATTTGTTGAAATATATGACTTGGTATTCCATCAATTTCTAGGGCTTTATTTTTTTGCCAAGCTGTTCAGAGCAGCCAGCACTTCCTCCTTCATTACTAATGCTTCTTGGTCATATGTTGTTTCTCATACTTCTTCTGTGTCAGCCAGTTCTTTTTGGCACAGTGATTGCATGTATTAATTTATTTATGCCTCAGGATTTTTTCCTATAGCATCTCTCAGTATTACAACTCTGGACTAAAATTTTATTTTAGTCTTTCAGCTGGAGAAATGCTGAGCTAGTTCTTTCCTTTTTATTTTCTAATTTCAGCTGGCTATCCATTCCATTATAGTACTTTGCTCATCTTCTTGAGCTGTCTTTTGAAATTTTCTGTTCTTTTCTTTTACTTCTGCACCTCTTTCTTTAATTTTGGGATCTCAATGCTGTAGTGTAATTTTTTTTTAATGTCCACATTCTGTTGAACTGATCTTTTTATTATTATTATTAATTTCAAGGAACATCTAGAGAGATTTTGGACTTCCATTCATTCATTGTTGTACTTTTCTCCCCGCCTACCCAATTTTCAGACTGCCTTCGGACATCCATTTTGGTTTTTTTTTCTTTTCTCTCTGTCTTTTTAATAACCTTTTGCTTTCTTCATGCATAATATTCTTGATGTCATTCAGCCACTCAAATGGTCTTAGTGTTCAGTGCTTCAAACCTACCCTCAAAATTATTTTTGCATTCAGGTGGGATGGCCTCAAGATTAATTTTTGGTTCTTGTGAATTTATTTTCATTTTTCTTTGACTCAATTTGAACTTGCATATGAGTAATCGATGAGTCAGCATCTGGCCTGATTCTGACTTCTGATATTGAGCTTCTCCAGCTATTCCTTACACAGATGTAATCAGTCGATTCCTATGCAGTCCATCAGGCAAAGATTCAATTAGATAACAGCTCTAATCTGAGGAAAGGGGAGTTTCCCCAGGATGTGTCTGGTAACAACTTTTTATTTCTTAAGAGTCAAATTAGAGAGGACGCCAGGAGAGAAGTGGACCTTAGTATCATCAAGAAGTAGGATTGTGTACCAATGAGTGAGTTTTTCTTTTGCTTTTCAAGGAGAGGAACAAATGTGGAGGGGGAGGGGAGAGGGGTTTGTGCGGGGAGAAGGGTGCAACAATGAATGAATGGAATCCCAAAATCTCTGTAGATGTTCATTGAAATGAAAAATAAACATCCTAAATTTAAAAAAAAAAGAAGTAGCAGAACAGCAGTGTTTCAGATCCCCATCCTGAGAACATTTGCAATAATCATGAGATGAAGTCTTAACGATATACTTCTAAGGAGTATTTTGGCTGTATTTCTTACAAGATGTATTTGCCTGTTCTACTAAGTAATGAGGACTCAAAGCACTTATTAAAGATTAAAGACTTTCACCTTTGATATTGGTTACAGCTCAACATCAATAAAGCAAAAATCATCACTACTGGGCTGACAGGCAATATGATAGATGGAGAAAAGATTGAAGTTGTCAACAATTTCATTTTACTTGGATTTATAATCAACACCCTTGGTTGCAGCAGAGAAGAAATTAAAAGATGTGTTGCACTGTGGAAATATGCTGTCGAAGAATTATGCAAACTTCTGAAGAGCGAGAAAGTCAGTTTAAAGACTATGGTGCAACTGGGCCAAGGCATGGTATTTTCCATTGCTTCCTATACATTTGAAGGGAACTCCAGTGGTCTAGTGGTAAGAAACTGTATTGCAGTCCCAAAGCATGTAGTTTGAATAGACCAGCTTCTTTTTAGGAGAAGGATGAACAATCTAGTCTGAAAACCCACTGGAGGGTCAGCTATAGGTTGATTTCAACTCAATTGCACAAAACAACAACATATATCTGAAAGTTAAAAACAATAAATAAGGAAGATCAAAGAAGAATAGATGTCTTTGAATTGTATTGGCCAAGAATATTGAACAAATTATGGATTTCCGTGAGCAATCTAAGTATTCCTTAGAGGTAAGGATTGTGAAACATTATCTCACTTTAGGGGTACATTATTTTGGGTAGATCTTCAGAGGGAACAAGACCTTACAGAGAAACATCATGCTGGAAGAGGTAGAGGATCACCAAAAGAGAGGAAGACTTTGAAGGAGAAGGATCGATTGGTGCAATGACCACCACAGTGAGCTTGAGAATGATAGAGATTGTGAGGATGGTGCAGGATAGATTAAAATTCAGATCTATTTTTCATAGTATTATTGCTATGAGTCATAGTAGACTTGATAGCACCTAACAACAACAAAAACTGAGAAATCATGGTATATAAAAGATTCTTTAACAACATCGTCATTCAAAGTTATCAATTATTCTTCAGTCTTTTTTATTTACTCTCTAACTTTTGCATGTATGTAAAGAGATTGCAAATCCTATAGCTTTAATAAGGTTCACCTTAGTTTTCAAAGTGACAAGTTTACTTTTAAACATTCAAGAGATCTTTTGTAGCAGATTTTCTCAATGCAATACATTGGATTATTTTGATTTCTTGACAGCAGCTCACATATATGTAAGTACACATTTAAGCACACACACACACACACACACACACAATTTTAAATTGTAAAAATGTAATGCATGTTTAAATAATTATTTTGAAGAAAATAAGATAGGCCAGTATCTTCACACTAATATTTGACTCTCTGAATAATTATTACATTTTTAGTTATTAATTTTTATTTCATAAAAATTCTATCATTTACATTTCACAGTAATCCTGTAAGAATCATAATTTTCATTTTATAGATGGGATACTGAGGTTTAAAATGGTTACGTAACTGGTTGAAGTGTTGTTGTTGTTAAGTGTCATCAAGTCATAGACTACTCATAGCAACCCTATAAACAAAAGATCTGTACACTTGTATAACTTTCATAGTTTCTCCTTTCAGAGGCAAGCCATTTAGGAAGTGGATGCCACTCCTGCTCCCAAGCTTGTTTTAATTGGGGAGCTCCACCAAACACTGTCCATCATGGGTAACCATTATTGCATTTGACACATCAGTGACAGTGTTGAGCATTACAGCAACCATGAGTTACCTCTGTACAGCAAATGAACAGACCAGTGCTATACCACCTAGAAGAATGTTTGACCAAAAACAATTAAATCCAGGCCCTCAGGCTGAAATACCTTTATTTAGGATGTGAGGCAATGACCTACAGACAAACCTCACAGCTTGTGGTCTTTGCCCTTTTGATATTCGCCAAATACTGGAGATTAACAAGAGGTAGATTAAAATCTTTTAAAACACAAGACTGTCTAATTCTGACAGATATGTTCTAGATGTCTACCTCTATGGCTTCTGGCTGTGTGACATCCATTGGTTATTTGACATTAACAAGTCTTCTCAGCTACAGGTTGTTGTTTGTTTGTGTATGTATGTATGTATGTATTTATTTAAAATGGGAATAATTCTGACTCTTTCATAGATGGCTATCTTTTAATTCCAGCAGCAGTTGCCATTCATTAAATTCCGACTCATGACAACCTTGTGTGTTGCAGGTTCGAACTGTGTCACTTAGGATTTTCAAAGGTCACAGATCACCAGGCTTTTCTTCTGAGGCACATCTGGGTAGGTTAGAAAGACAACCTTTCAGTTGATAATCAAGTACTTAACTGCTGGTACTAGTCAAGATTGCCTATAATTATATGGAGCTCAGGTGATCTCTTCATGAATGATTTCAGTGATGTAATCCCATATGTCATATGTATTCAAAGCCTCAAACCTATTATGGAGTCGATGTTTAATTGAGATGGAATAGACTCAAAGTCATAAGTGGAGGCGACACAACCATGCTTGCTGAAAGTGAGGAGGACTTGAAGTGATTGCTGCAGATGATCTAAGACTAAAGCTTTCAATATAGGTTACATCTCAATGCAAGAAAGTAAATTTCTCAACATTGAACAATAGACAACATCATGATAAATGGAGAAAAGATTGAAACTGCTAACTATTTCAACTTGGAAATGTGGAAGGAGAGAGATGAAAAGGAAAATCCTCAACTGGGTGAGTTGACAGTAATTGCAGCAATGGGATCATGAGTGTTGGTGATTATTAGAATGGTACCACATAGGATTGGATTCAGGTCTGTCATTCATGTCTCATAAGGTCACTATCAGTTGTATTCAACTAAAAAGCACCTAACAAAACAGGTAGTCTAGTGGTAAGGAGCTACATTGCACCATCTGATACTTGGGACAAAGATTGGTAATCTCGTCCCAGGCAATTTACACCTCAGAAAACTCACTGTGGATCAGTTATGGGTCAATTGTAACTCCATGACACATAATAATAACAACACAATTATAGGAAGATCAAATGCCATAATGGCTATAAAACATATTCCACACAGCATAGGGTTGAATCCCTGAGTTACTTATATTTATATACTCAACACTATATATTCACTGTATTGAAATTTAATAGGACAACACCATTACAAAAAATCTCCAAACCTCAAAAATGAAAAAAAGAGGTCAAGTGTCAATTAATGAAGTACCAAAAATGGAAATAGAGAGACAATGACTATATATATTCTTGTTTATTTTTTTATTATTGATTCCCATTCACTAGTTTTAACAGCAAAATTATTCAGAAAAAATCTACAAAATATTGCATCAGATAATTTTATTAATTTCATTTTTGTAGATTGACATGTTTAACTAATTGCCTTTTTCTCACCTTTAATAAATTTGTCACTTTCAAAAGGGAAAAACACAATTTATCAGTGTAATATAATGTTTTTCAGATATTTTAATTCAAGCTTTTGGGTTTTTAAAATTTTCCTATTGTACAAAATTTAGGGAGCTTTGGTGGCCTATTGGCAAGAAGCTGTGTTGCAATCTCAAAGGTGCATGGTTCAAATCCACCAGTTTCTACATGGGAGAAGATGGGCAATCTCCTCTCACATGATTTATTACCTCTGAAAACCTATTGGAGGGTCAGTTATGGGTCAGTTCCAAACTGACAGCACACAACAACAACAACACAAGTTTACACTAATTATAGGTTTACACTTACCAAGGAAGGCTATGATTGTCCGGAAGCTCAAATTCACAAGTATATCTGAGAAAAAGATGGACAATCATCTTCAGTATGATTTACAGCCTTAAAAAACCCAATGGAGTGTCAGCTATATGCTTTTTTCTGACTCAATGACAATTAATTGAGTTGAATTATCAAGTATGGAGGATTCTTAGATAGGATTTACACCTGAATATATTCCAAAGAGTCAGGGGGTAAGAAGGGATCTTAAAGCAGGTGATACTTAAGTAAAACTAAAGACTGAGTTAACAAGTTATGGTTGTTGTTGTTATGCGCCATCAATTTATAAAATAATGTGATTTATAAATCACAGTGACCCTATAAACAACATATCTGACTCCTGTTTTATTCTGTACCATCATTACCATCTCCAATACACTTGATCCCATTGCTGCAGTCACCATGTCAATCCATCTCATTGGAAATTTTCTTCTCTTCCACTGACATTTCACTTTTCCAAGTGTGATAACTCTGTCAAAGGAATATCCTCTCCAAGAAATATGTCCAAAGAATAAGAGCTAAAACTTTGCCACCCAAGCTTCCAAGGAGCTCTCTGTCAGCACACTTTCTAAGACATGTTGTTGTTGTGTGCTATGGAGTTGCTTGTGACTCATAGCGATCCTACCCTGCTCTATCCTGAGTCAACATTATTGTCTCTGGCACACCTATCCCCATTGCTCCAGTCACTGAGTCAATCCATTTCATCGAGGGTCTTACTTTTCTGCACTGTCCTTCCATCCCTCTCTAAGGACAGGTCCCTATTTGCAATACGCCCAAAGTATATCAGACAAAGCTTCAGAATCCTTGCCTCCAAGGAGCAGCCTGGTCTCATTTTTGTGGCAGCCATGAGATATTCATTACTCTTCTCCAACATCACAACTCAAAGGAGTAAAATCTTCTGTCATCCTTATTCATTGTCCAGCTCTCAGGCACATAGAAAGAGATTGAAAAAACAATGGTCTGAATCAGGCGCATCTTAGTCTTCAAACTGACATCATTGTTCTTTAGTGTTTTGGAGAGGTCCCTGACCCTCCAAACTTTGGAAATTTATGGTTGTTGTTGTTGTTGTTGTT
>NW_006399753.1:29577415-29579391 GCF_000299155.1 Elephantulus edwardii | reverse complement strand
GCCTTTGCATATTCAATGAAATACAGATAGACATTCTTCTGGTATTCCCTGCTTTCAGCTAAGATCCATCTAACATCAGCTACAATATATGGAAGGCAATATGTCAGGTAAAGAAAAAATATGTTTTTAAGTATAGAGAAGCATGGTATGTGTAGGGAACTATTAGTGATACGGTTGTAGCATAAAATATAGAGATGAAGGATTAGGAAATGGGAAACAGTGATACTGTAAGAAATAAGACTCACGAAATCAGACAGGAGCAAGATCATAGGGGTCTAATAAAATGTATTTAAAATTTGAACAACGGGAATCAACACTAACTTTTAAGCAGTATCATGATATTTGCATCCTAGGTAAGAAAATCTAAGTGCACTGTCACTTTTCAAAAAGAAATCATGGAAGAAGACCATTTCCATAGTTGATGGATGAGTTCCATTGGGTAATGAAGGGTAGGCTGAGCTAGCCGAGTGGAAAGGATGATAAAAAGAAATAGGCACCCGTGAGTGGTATCAAGGAGATAGACACAACAGTAAATAACAATGTGAGAGGCGAGAGAAAGAGTATAAATTAGCAAACAGTTGTCTAGGGGCCTCTGGGTACACTTGGGAAAATGAGTAAGTAGTTATACACAGATATTTACAAAAGGGTATCAAGAAGGAAAATAATTGGGCAGGTGTGGAGTTGTTGAAGTTAGTATTGGGATCATCCAATTGGGGATATAGGGGAGCTATATGGGACTTAGAAAGGGATGGTTCTGAACCAAAGCCACAGGTTTAAAGTTCTCAGAGTACTGGTGTCTATTGAGGTTGGCATGGATGAGTACACAGAAGAATGTTTAGGAAGGTTTTTTGATAAGATTTTTCATAGTGGCAGAAAAAGACTAAAAAAGAAGAATTTTTATCATTTCCTGTTTTTATATTTTTCATTCATTGCCTAATGGGTTCAAATGCTACTTATAAAAATCATAAAAAAGGATGCTGTTATTGCTGTTGATCTGTACTGTTAAGTGACCTGCAACTCATAGCAACTCTAAGCACAACAGCTCTGAACTCTGCTATCTCCTAAGCCAACCATATAGTCTCTGAAACACCTACTCCCATTGTCAATCCATCTCCTCCAGGGCCTTCTTCTCTTGCTCTGTTCCTCCATTTTTCCAAATACGATATTCTTCTTCAGGGACTGGTCTCTCCTGGCAACATGACCAAAGTACGTAGGATGGAGCTTCAGAATCCTTACCTCCAAGTAGAAACTTGGTTTCACCCTCTCCAGAACAGACCTGTTAGTTCTTTTGGCAGTTCATGTATGTTTGATACTCTTTTCTAGCACAACTCAAACACACTGATTGATCTCTGTGATCCTTAGTCATTGTCAGCTCTCTGATGTGTAACAAAGATCATGACCTGGATTAGGTGTACCTTGGTCTCTAGACTGACATCATTGCTTGTTAGCACTCTGATGAGATCTATGGTAGCAGATTTTCCAAGGCAATTTATCTTTTAATTTCCTGCCTGCTGGTGCCAAGAGCAAATTGTTATTGTTAACAATATCAAAATCTTCCCCATCTATAATGGGGCTGTTAATTGGGCCAACAGTGAGAATCTTTATCTTCTTGATGTTGAGCTTCAATCCGTATTGAAGACTTCAGTCCTGGACCTACTGCAGCAAATGGTTCAGGTCCTCCTAGTTAAGTAAGATTGTGTCATCTGCATAATGCAGGATGTTCATGAGTCTTCCTCTAATCTTGATGCCATATTTCACTTTACAAAGTCACACCTCCAGAATGATCTATTTGGCATATATATTGAAAAGTTATGGAGCTATGATTCATTCCTGACAAACACTTTTTCTGATTTTAAACCGTGAAGTCTTGGAGAGGGTGCAGCTAGAGTGGTTTTTTGGAGGAAAAGATGATGAGGCTTCACATCCCACACTTTGGGCATGTTGCTAGGAAGGGCTATTCCTTGGAGAAGGACATG
>NW_006399753.1:29560293-29576223 GCF_000299155.1 Elephantulus edwardii | reverse complement strand
GAAAATCCACAATCTCTGTAAATGTTCATTAAAATTAATAAAATTTAATTAAAAAAATAAAAAAAAAAACACCAAAAAACAAACCAACCACCAAACAGCACAACTTCCTATGGACTAGCCACCAGAACTTTCTGATTAGAAGATAAGAACAAGTAAACCCATGTTTGTTGTGTAGTATGAGATTATTTGCCATTCTGTTCTTGTGACTAAAATGTTGTTCCCCATTATGATTTTCTATTCTCATCCTTCGGTTCTCATGTAAGATGTCTAATAAAGCACTTTCTTGAGGATTCAGTTTTTTTTTTTTTTTTAAAGAGAGAAATCTAGAAATCTCTTGTTCTTGTCAGCACATCCTCACTTGGTTTTCCTTTTTACTTATTCCATCTCACCATTCCTGCAACAAATATTTATCGAACACTGGCAATATCCCAGGCACTGTCCTAGGAAATATCATTATACAGTGGAATAGGTAAATTATCAAATATATAAAGCATACATTGTAGTGAGGATAAATAGAGACAACATAAAAAGAAATGCATTATGTGTCAAGTAGTTATACATGCCCTAAAGAGGAGTGGGAGAGAAATCATGTTTAAGAAAAAAAGTAATGATTGAGGCAAGGGTGCTATTTTTAAAATAAAGGGTCAAGGGAAAATTTCATTATTTTTTAAACTTTTTAAATTGTAATTTTTAACAAAAGTTTACAGAAAGTTTGAGTGTTCATTCATTCACTGATGCACATGTCCCTCCCTCAAGTCTACTTTGCAATGACTCTCTTGTTCTGGATTGTTGTCATACATATACTGCTTAGTCATACACATTTTTAGACAGTCCTTCCCCTCATCTGTGCCAATGAAGTGTTCATTAATATGCACTCTTTTCCCTTTCTCACGTCAAATCCCCATGTCAGACCTATTTTATAACAGTGGTATTTTGCAGATTTTTTTTTCTTTTGTGACTGAGATAGTTCATTCTGCATAATTTCTTCTAGGCTCACCTATGTTGTGTAGTGTTTTACAGGTTCTTTGTTTTTCACTGCTGCATAATATTCAATTATATGAATGTACCGTAGTGTTTCTATATTTGTTGAGGAGAAGTAGAGCTGGTTTTTCTCATCACTATTGTGAATAACACTGCAGTGAACATCGATGTGCATACATCTGTTTGAGTCACAGTTCATATCTAAAATTTACAGAATACTCCAGCATCACAACAAGAAAAAGGTAAACAACTCAATTGCAAAATGGCCTCAAGATATGAATAGAAGCTTCACCAAAGAAGAAATTCAGATTGCAACCAAACACACACATGAATGAGTTCAAACTTCCTAGCTATCAGAGAGATATAACTCAAAACAATTATGAGATATCATCTTATCCCAGCAACAACAATAGCTCAGTTCAACAGGGCAGCAAACAACACATGCTAGTGGGGTTGTGGAGAAATTGGAGCTCTTGTTCACTGCTAGTGGAATGTAGAATAGTACAGCTACTATGGGAGTTAGTCTATTGCTTTCTCAGAAAGTTGAAAATAGAAATACTATTTTACCTATCATCACAATACTGGGAATATATCCTAAAGGAGAAGCCTTTATGTTCAGGAGCCATGTGAGTCAAAGCCTAATACAGTGCTGGTAGCATCCATAAGAACAAAGAGAAAAGATGCATAATGTGTTTCATTACCAGCAGTTAGCCAATCATTCAGTTAAACAATGAGTCCTAGAGGTGAGTAACAAGAATCAATCTTGTAAATGTAACAAAACACAGAACACAAGGTCTTGTAGGCTTTTGTAAGACCTTGAAATTTTATTTTGTAGTGATGAAAAGAAATTGGGAGACTTAAACAAATGTGTGACATATTTGATTTAGTTTTTAATAGCATCACTCTGGCTACTCTAAGAGTAGATTCTACAAAAATCATTGCTCCTGTGTGCTGTGTAGTATTTCACTGTGTGAATGTATCATAATTTCTCAATCCCTTCCATTGTGGTTGAGCATTTGGGCTGTTTCTATGTTCTTGCTATGGTGAATAAGACAAATACTACAAAGGGCCTATATTCTAGAGGATTGTATGAGGATTCAAGGGAGGTACTTAATTTAAAGGGTTGCACAATTTGATGTGTGAAGGTGGAGGGGTTGGTAAAGGAAAGGGGGGAAAAGGTCCAGTGTGAAAAACAATGTATATGAACTTTGTATATAAATCAGTATAAAGAAAGTATAGCTTCTAGAAAGTTGTTAGAACCAGAAGAGCCAGTTCTCTAGCTATCTCAAGAACCTATCTGAATAAATAATCTGTCTACCTTATGAATGTTTCTTAAGAAGTCAAATTCAAACTTCCTGTCTTGGAGTCCACTCTGACTCATAGTGATCCTATATTATTTTCAGAGACTGTAATTTGCAACAACTATTAGCTTGGTAGTGCATTCCCTGAGAAGAGCCACCACTGGAAGAGCAGATTCTAGACAGTAATGAGTCAAACCAGAGCAGCTACTACATATCATGATGACATAGATAGTTTTGAAAGTAATTGTTAAAGAATTCTCTATGAAATTTCATGGTGAGTATTGGTAAAACAGGGATGTTATAGGTTGGAGAAACTGAATACTGGAGTCAATGACTTACAGAGATGGAGTCATTAGGGGAGGAATTGATTTAAGAGTAAAATCCAAGATTTCTATTTTAAACATGTTATATCTCAGATAGTTATAAGCTACACAGTAAATTTGATAGGTGGGCAATTGAACAGTTAAATCTGAAATGCCTGGTAGAGGTATAAACTGGAGGCTTAATTGGGAATAGCTATTGTGTGAATGACATTTATAGTCACAGAATTGCCTAGGACTGCCTAAGAACTGATAGACAAGAAATCTAAGAAATGAGCCTTCATGAGGAAGACAAGGAAATTCGACAATTGTGTTTGAGAAAGAGTGAGCATTAACTCAGGATGAGAGCTGAGAGAGATCTATGTCCTGAAAGGAATGTGACAAAGGCATTTAAACTTAAAATACTTTGAAATTAGATAAGATCTTTGAAGTAAGATCGAGAGAGATTTTAAGTGGTTAGATTTGGCAAGGGAGTTTTGAAGTGACGTGGAAATAAAAGACTAGAAGAAAGAAAGTAGAGACAGTGGTAATGATTTTGAGGAGTGTAGTTGTGAAAGTAGATAAGTAAATTATTGAAATATAACAGCCCAGAATAAAAGATACATTGCAAAGAGGACTAGAGGTGGGGTGGGGAAGGGAGGTATATGTGCAACAGTGAATGAATTTTAAAAAAAGTGAACTGGGGGGAGGGAGGATAAAAATATGCAACAATGAATAAATGAATATTGAACTTTTCTGTGAACTTTTATTAAAATCACAATTAAAATAAAAAAATTTTAAAAAAGAAATAGAATGCGGTATAGTTTCTTAGACCTGCTATTACAAAGTACTACAAATTTAGCAGCTTAAATGAACGGAATATTTTTTTTTTCTCATCATTCTGGACACAAAAATCTGAACTCAAGATGTCATCGAGGCATGCTTTCTCCAAAGGTGCTAAGGGAGTATCCTTTCCTTATTTCTTTTCATTTTCAGTGGTTCCTGGTATTCCTTGCTTTGTGGCAGCACAATTCCAAATTTCACTTTTCTATTCCCATGTATGGCCTCCTCTTTTGTGTTCTTAGTGCATACTTCTCTTCTCATAAGATATGTTACCAACTAAATTCACATTTCACTAAGGCAATAATAGTATATCAAAAATAGTAATGTAAAAAAAATCAATGATTGTTTAAAACAATAAGAGTATTCAGAGTCACTGTACCAAAAAGAATTGGTAGACACAGAAGAATTTCAAGAAACAACACATGATCAAGGAGCGATGGTGATGAAGGAAGAAGTGCAGGCTGCTCTCAAGGACTTGGCAAAGAATGAAGTCCCCGGGATTGATGGAATACCAATTGATGTATTTAAACTAATAGATGCTACATAGGACATGCACACTAGGTTGAACCTGGTGACACAACTGGAGGACAACTACCTGGCCAACTGACTGGAAGGGATACATATTTATATAGATAACACAACCTTGCTTGCTGAAACTGAGGAGGACCTCAAGTGCTTGCTGCAGAAAGTCTTCAATATGGATTGAAGCTTAATACCACAAACACAACGATTCTCACCTCTGGGTCAATTGGCAGAACCATGATAGATGAAGAAGAGATTGAGTTTGTTAACTGTTACAGCTTGCTTGGATCCACAATCAACACTCTTGGTACCAGCAGTCAGGATATCAAAAGACAAATTGTAGTAGGTAAACCTGCTGTCAGGGATCTTTCCAAATTCCTGAGAAGCAATGATGTCAGTCTAGAGATTAAGATGCACCTTATCCAGGCCATGGTCTTCACAATTACTTGCTATGTATCAGAGAGTTGGAAAATGACTAAGAATTACAGAAGAAGAATTGATGCCTTTGAGATGTGGTGCTGGAGAAGAGTGTTGAACTTACCATGGACCATCAATAAAACAAATAGGTCTGTCTTGGAGAGGGTGAAACCAAGTTTATCCTTGGAGGCTAGGATTTTGAAGCTCCATCTGACGTTCTTTGGGCATGTGGCCAAGAGGGACCAATCCTTGGAGTAGGACATCATGCTTGAAAGGGTAGAAGAGCAGCATAGGAGAGGAAGACTCCAGACTAGATAGACTGATATAGAAACTAGGGCAATGGGGATGTGTTGTAGTCAGTGAGATTGACTCAGGACTGGACAGGTTTCAGAGATGTTTTACATAGAGTCACTATTAGTTACAGGCGACTTGACAGTACATAACAACAAGAACATTAGTTTGTTGCACATGTATAATCTAAATTGTTATTTCTTGATAAGTAGGCGTCTTTATTTCTAATAGAGACTAAATGAGCTTTGAGGATCCTTGCAGTTTAGTGGGCTAAGTGTTAGTCTGATAAAAGATTGGCAGTTTAAATCTACCAGCTACTCGCTGAGAGAAAGATGAAAAAAGTTTTCCATGAAGACCTGCAGCTTTATGAGCACTTATAGGGTCCCTATGAATTGGAACAAACTTAACAGCAGTGATTTCTCATTGTTTAGGAGAATTATTGTATTTTAAAACAAAACAAACAACTAGCAACTTTCAACAACACGTTAGTCATCTTTATGTACCTACTGTTGTTTGGTGCCCTCGAGTCGAGTATGACTCATAGTGGGTCTATGCACAACAGATCTGAACACTGTTTTATCTTGTGCCATCTTGTCAATACCTGACACACTTGAGTCAATTGCTGTTGTCACACAGTCAATCAATCTGTTTAAGGGTCTTTCTCTCCTTTGCTGTTCCTCCATCTTCCCAATCAGTCATGATACCTTTCTTTAAAGAATAGCTTTAAATTCTTCCTTCATTACCATTGATTCTTGATTATAAGATATTTCCGGAAATATTTCAATGTTGGCCAAATCTTTCTGCTACAGTGGTTCTGTGTATTCTCTCCATGTTCTTTTGTTTTTTTTTTCTATAATTATATTTTATTAATTTTCATAAACATTTACAGAGATTTTGGGTTTCCATTCATTCATTGTTGCACTATTCTCTCTACCCTCCTCCCAGTTTGTTCTTGTCCAAATGCCACAGTGCTTGTCAAAGCCAGTTCGGATTAATCTTCTTTGTCAGTGTGTCCTTTGCCATTCCCTATCACTCCTCCAACAAGATAAAGGTAAATAATCCAATAGAAAAATGGGCACAGGATATGAACAGGCACTTCACCGAAGACGACATTCAGATGGCTAACAAACACATGAAGAAATGCTCAAAATCCCTAGCCCTAAGAGAGATGCAAATTAAAACAACTATGAGATATCATTTCACCCCAGTCAAAATAGCAAAATTTAGCAGAACAGCAAGGAATAAATGCTGGTGAGGTTGTGGAGAAACTGGAACCCTTATTCACTGTTGGTGGGAGTGTAAAATGGTGCAACCCCTGTGGAAAGCAGTATGGCGCTTTCTCAAAAAGTTGCAAATAGAGACACCATTTGACCCAGCAATTCCACTACTGGGAATATACCCTGAAGAGACCATAGCTGACATCCAAGCAGATATATGCACATCCATGTTCTTTTGATGCTTCCTCAATCATTTATGATTTTGCCCACAACACCTCTAAGAATTTCAATTTGAGGCTTGAATTTGTTTTTCTGTTCTTTCAGCTTGAAAAATGCTGAGCAAGTTCTTCCCCTCTAATTCTCTCATTTTGGGTCTCTGTATACTAGGACTTTCATCCACAGGGTCGCTATGAGTCACCTGCAACTCAACGGCACTTAACACCACCACCATCCCCAGGAGAGAGAGATAGATAGAGATAGAGATAGAGATAGAGATAGAGATAGAGATAGAGATAGAGATAGAGATAGAGAGAGAGAGAGAGAGAACAAGAGAGAGAACAAGAGAGAGAACATGAGAGAGAACTTGTGCAGTTGGCAGTTGGCCTAGTGGACAAAAAGGCCATTCTCCCAAACCAAAGGTGGGTTACTGTACTCCACAGCCCTCAGGCCTGCCTTTAATTGTTTTTGGTGAAACATTCTTCTAGGTTGTGTAACCCTGGTTTGTCCATTTGCTGTACAGAGGTAACTCGTCATTGCTGTGAAGCCGAACACTGTGACACTGATGAGTCAAATGCAAGAATGGTTACCCATGGTGGAGAGTGTTTGGTGAAGCTTCCTGATTAAAACAAGCTTGGAAGCAGGAGTGGCATCCACTTCCACAATAGCTTGCCTTGGGAAACCCTATGAACCTGGAGAAAGGACAAATGTTATAGAGGAGGTGTCCAAGACTTTCATTCACAGGGTTGCTATGAGTCACCTGCAATTTGACGGCACTTAACAACAACAACGTATTCCTTTATAATAGTTTGCTTTGTCTTCTCGAGCTGACTTTTGAAATCTTCTGTGCAGTTCTTTATTTCAACATCTTTCCCCTTGTTTTGGATTCTCAATGGCCTACTGCGATTTTCCAGGGTCTCTTCTGATATTCATTTTGCTCTCCCCCTGCCCCCGCCCTGTCTTTGTAGTGACCTTTTGCTTTCTTCATGTACAATATCCTTGATATCATCCCACAGCTCCTTTGGTAGTCTATTATCAAACCTAATCTTTATGAGTCAGATGATTATGAAATTCAGATAGAACCACAATCAACACTCTTGATACCAGCAGCCAGGAAATTAAAAGATCAAGTGCATTGGGAAAGTCTTCTGCTGTCAGAGATATCTTCAAAGTACTAAAGAGCAATGATGTCAGTCTGGAGACTAAGGTGTGCCTAATCCAGGCCATAGTCTTTGCAATTACTTGTTATGTGTCAGAAGGCTGGACAATGACTAGGGATGATAGGTGAATTTGTGCCTTTGAGCTTTGATGCTGGAGAAGAGTATTATACCACAGACTGCTAGCAGAACAAACAGGTTCATCCTACAGAGGGTGAGACCAGGCTGCTCCTTGGAGGTAAGGATTCTGTAGCTTTATCTGACATACTTTGGACATGTTACAAGGAGGGACCAGTCCTTGGAGAGAGACATTATGTTTGGAAGGGTGAAGAGACAGCACAAGAGAGGAAGACCCTCAAGGAGATGGATTGATTCAGTGAGTAGGGTAATGTAGTTAGATGTGTCAGAGCCAAAAAGATTGACACTGGATAGAGCAGGGTTTAGGTCTGTTGTACATAACAACAACAACAACAACAAATCCAAGATCATATTTTGGTTCTCATGGATATAATTTTTTATTTGTTTGTTTGTTTGGGTTTTTTGCCTCAATTTAAACTTGCACATGAGTTATTGATGTCTGTTGCACATACAGCACCTGCTCTAGTTCTGAGTATTGATATCAGAGAGGATAGGACAGTGGAAATTTTTGTGGGTCAGACTCACATTTCAGAACTGTTCAGGCCAACTCTTAAGGAGTTAAGGAGATTTTGTGAGCCACCTCTTTGCAAATTAGTGCCCAATACCCTTTCCCACGAAAGACATCATTGAACTTGGATCTAGATTCTTATTAAATGCAGAAGAAAGAAAAATAAAAGTGACTTTAATTTTTAAGCATAAGACTAAAATCCTTGAGAACTTTGGAACTAGAAATACTGTGAGAAACATAGATTATTCATTCTCTCTATTAGTCGTCTTTCCACATTTGGAGGTGAAAATATGGAAAATTTAATGATAATAACTCAATTTTTTGCATGGAAAACATGTTTGAGTAAGTGATCAAATATTTTTGTTTTACAAATTCTGGAGAATAGAAGCTCTGGTGGTCTAGTTGCAAGAAGCTGTGCTGCAATCCAGAAGGCACACAATTCTTATTCACCAGATGCTTGGCCGGAAAAGGAGTAAAAATCTTTCTGTGTTAGTCAAATACTATTCAATAGTACACAACAAGGGAAAAAAGATTTTTTTTTTTAAATAGTAAAGGACTATTTAAAAAATATTCTGGAGAAGAATGAGGCACAGGAGTAGAGCTGAGGTTTAATGTTTTAAAATTGTGTGTAAGCTAAAAGAACACATGAAAAATAAATGAAACTATTAATAAAAGAAGTACAACATTTGACACATTTAAATCACAAACCCATTACTAATCCATACTAAAAAAATGTTTTAAAAATATTTTTCAGAGTTAAAGATATTTAGTGAATGACTACTGAAATTCAAAACTAAATGATGTCCTTGTATAATGGTATATGTATATATACACCTCATACATACTCACCTAATTCATCTTTTGGTCTATTATCTGAAAACTATTTTTATTTTTAAAGTTAATAAAAATGTAATTATGCTTAAAATAATTCTTCAGTATGTAGGGTAAAGATGTTTCATGGTGATTTAAAAATAATGAGCAAAACTTAATGTACTGCTTCAATCCATACATCCTATCCCAAAGAGTTAGAAGGGTTTGAAAAAGACTTAGCTGGGAGGAGGAGTGTGGAACTATTTTAACAGCATTTCCTGGATTTTTCAGTGACTCATAGTTCTAGGCATTCACGTGAATTCCCAACTTACATTTTAGAACTTTACAATCATTTAAAAAGAGAATGCCTTCCAACTTTTCATGATAATGAGATAAAAATTTTCTCATACAGAGCTTTAAAATAGTGTTGGTCTTTGCCTTTCTCCCTTCCCCCCTCCTTTCATTTTGATACTTCAAAATGAAACAACTTCACGTCGTTGGTAGCACTGCTTCTTGATTTCAGCAAGGAAAAACAGGGACTGATAAATTTGCAGGTGGAATATTGGTGCAATGGAATCTTGGTCAGATCTTTAGGAAGGATCACAGTAGTTTGTGTCTTACAGTCTTTCAGTTGCCTTGGTCTCATTTCCCCCCTCTTTACTATGTGTATTAATAACTTTGGCTATCTTTATAAGACTATTTGAATTTTGAGTGTTTAAAAATAATAATTCCTCATTCTGGGATCCAAGTTGAAGGAATTACAAATAAATATTGTCAAATAGCATATATAACAGGTCTGATTAATGTATCACTGGTCAAAATGGGTCATCTAGTCAATTCTCAAATCACAAAGGTACAAACTATGTCTTTCTCATAGGATGCATTAAGAGTTTTACAGAGAAGAGAGAAGTGATTGGGGAGTTCTGGTGGCCTAGTGGATAAGGAGCTGCACTGCTAATCCAAACACATATGGTTTAAATACACGTGCAGCTCTGTGGCAGAAAGATGAGCAACCTCTTCCCATGTGATTTATTACCTCTTAAACCCCATTGACAAGGTAGAAGAATGTTCCTCCAAAATATAACACTAGTCTCACTTAGCAGCTATGAATTGGTTTCAGGGCACATAACAACATTGCTGTTGTTGTGTACCATACAGTTGAACTGACCCATAGCTGAGCCTCCAGTGGATTTTCAGAGGCAGTTAATGGCATCGGAGGAAATTACCCATCTTTCTCCCTCGGAGGAGCTGTGCCTTCGGGGATGCAGTGCAGTTTTTTGCCACTAGGCCACCAAACCTCCCTCCCTAAGAAAAACACTGTTGTTGTTGTTGTTGTTGTTGATTGCTGTTGAGTGGAGTGTGACTTATAGCGACTCTAAGAATGAAAGACCTAATGCCTTTCTATAACTATAATAATTTCTTCAAGTTCATAGAGTTTCCAAAGGCATGTGGTATCAGAAGTGGATGCCACTCCTGCTTCCAAACCTGTTTTACAGCTGGAAGCTCCACCAAACACTAACCACTTTGGGAAACTGTTACTGTGTTTGACACCCCAATGGCACAAGTTTCAGCATCACAGCAAACTCAAATTACCTCAGTTCAGCAAATTGACACAAGAGTGATGTAAAAGTAGAAGAATCTTCCTCCAAAATATAACAACACCAATCTCACTTTGCAGTTAAGTGCCATGAAATCAAATACAATTCATAGAGATCCTATAAAAAAAGACCTGAACCCAGTTCTATAACAAGACATAATTTCTCTATGTTCATAGAGTTTCCAGAGGCATCTGGTTTAGGAAATGTATGCCACTCATGCTTCCAAACCTGAATCAATCTGGAAACTCCTCCAAATACTGTCCATGATAGGTAACCATTATGATATTTGACACATCAACTCCAAGTTACTTCAGTATAACAAATAGGCAAAAGACTGCTGTACCACTTAAAGAATGTTCATCCCAATGATAATTAATCTAGAGTGGAACCACTCCACAGGAGCCTCCAGGCTATATGTTGTTTTATAGGATTCTTCTGTGTCAGCTGGAGCTAAGAAAAACAATACTCTTCCTAATAGCTAATCAAAAGATTAAATAATTGGAAGTAAGTCTAACCAGAAGAACAAAGGATATATTCAAAGAAAATTACAAAACATTACTACAAAAAACAAAAACAGACCTGGAGAAATAGAAGAATATACCTTGTTCATCGATAGGAAGACTCAATATGGTAAAAATGACAAAACTACCAAAGGCAATTTAGATGTTCAATGCAATTCCAATACAAATACCAATTCCATTCTTCAATGAGATGGAAAAGGCAATCTCCAATTTCATCTGTAATAAAAAGAGGCCTCAAATAAACAAAGCACTCCTTAAAAAGAGAAAAAGGTAGGAAGCATCTCACTCCCTGATTTCAAATCCGACTACTTGGCCGTGGTGGTCAAGATAACGTGGTATTAGTACAATGACAGACACATAGATCGATGGAATAGAATTGAGAATCCGGAAATAAGCCCATCTGCCTATGGTCAACTGATTTTTGACAAAGAGGTGAAATCAGCCTTTTTAACAAATGGTGTAGGCAAAATTAGAAAACTATCTGTAGAAAACTCAAGCAAGATCCACATTTCACTCCATACACAAAAAAACAACTAAAAGTGGATCAAGGACCTAGAACTAAAACCAAGGACTATAAACTTCTTTAGAGTAAAGCTTTGCAGAACTCTAGTAGTCCTAATCCACAACATAAACAGTCTTGCAAGCATCCTGAAACACCTACAGCCAGGAGAGGATAAAATAGATGAATGGGACCGTCTAAGAATAAAATCCCTCTGCACATCCAAAAACTTCTCCAACAGGGTAAAAAGGGAAGCCTCAGACTGGGAAAAAATATTTGGTAGTGACATATCTGACAAGGGATGTATATATAGAATTTATAAAATACTTAAGCACCACAATAAGATAAAGTTAAACAATCTAACTGAAATATGGGCACAGGATATGAACAGACACTTCACCAAAACAGACATTTAGATGGCCAACAAATACATCAAAAAAATGTTAAAAATCCCTAGCTCTAAGAGTAATACAAATCAAAAAACAGCTATGAGATGTCATCCTTACCCCATTGAGAATAGCAAAATTTAACGGAACAGCAAGCAACAAATGCTGACGAGGTTGTGGAGAAACTGTAACCCTTATTCATGTTGGTGGGAATGTAAAATGGTGCAACCACTATGGAAAGCAGTATGGCGCTCTCTCAAAAAGTTGCTAATAGAAATACCATTTGACTCAGCAATTTCACTACTGGGAATATATCCTAAAGAAAGCAGAACTGCCCCCCAAGCAGATATATGTTCACTTACGTTTATTGCGGCTTTGTTTACAATAGCAAAGGGTTGGAAATAACCACAGTGCCCATCAACAAATTAATGGATAGAGAAGCTGTAGTATATTCACACAATGGAATATTGTGCTCCTTTGAAAAATAAGGAACTAATGAAATATTATACAAAATGAGTGGCCCTGGAGGACATTATGCTGAGTGAAATATCTCTGTCAAAAAAGGACAAATAGTGCCACTGTTGTAAAGTGGGACTGGCATCAGAGTTGGGGGGATACTAAGAGGGGATAAATAATATAAACTGCATTGAAACAAATAAGGGTGAGTACTGTTTAGGCGGAATATATGATTAGGTATTATTGTCATGAGGAGAGTCCAGAATGAAAGCTGTGTAGTGGAGAGGACTGGGGCAGGGTGTATTGCATAGAAATGAAAGAATTTTTTTTTTTTACTTGTCAAAGAGAAAAGCAAACTGGGTGAGGGGTGGGCAGGGAGGAAAGGATGCAACGATGAATGAATGGAAATTTAAAAAAAATAAAAATTCTTCTGAGTCAGCCAGTACACAGGGACTCTGTGTACTCCTAAAATTTCCTTTTAGTGCTTCCTGGTACATTCAATATTCTTTCCACAGCATCCTTAAGCATTGCAACTTATGGTTTATATTTGTTCTTTAAGTCTTCAGCTTAGGAAATGCTGAGCAAGTTTGGCCCATTTGATTTTCTAACTCCAGTTCTTTGCACATTTCATTATAATACTTTGCTTTCTCTTCCTGAGCTGTTCTTTGAAATCTTCTGTTTATCTCCTTAACTTCCTGCTTCCTTCCCTTTGTTTTGGCTTTTTGGTGTTTTAGTGCAGTATTCATCATGATATACGGAGAAAATACTGAAATTGTCAACAATTTCATCTTACTTGGATTCACACTCAACACCACTTTGTTGAGCTGGACAATTACACTGTCAGGAACCCCTCCAAAGTACTGAGACACAATGACTGTTTTTAAACTAAGGTGTGCCTGATGCAGGACTTAGAGAGCTGAGCAATGAAAAAGGATGACAGAAGACCAATGACTTTGAGTTGTGATATTGGAAAAGAACTCTGAATATCCCCTGGACTGTGAAAAGAACCAATAGATGTGTCTTGGAAAAAAACACACTTAGAATGGTTCTTAGAAGCAAATCTGACAAACCTTGGGCATGGTGCTAGAAGAGGCTATTTCTTGGAATGGGACATCATGTTTTGGAAGAGTGGAGGGTCAATAAAAGAAAAGAAGGCCTCAATAAGATGGAATGACACAATGATTGCAGCAATGGGCTCAAGTAAGTCACAACGTAGGAGTAGATAATAACAACATACTACCATATTATAGAGAGCTGAATCTTAATTATCGAGCCTAAAATATATAAGAAATACAACTTTATTTCACTTCTATAATCTAATTGGGAGATCTCACTCATTTCAGTTCACTGAAAACCCTGTGGAGGTTGACTTGTGAGTAGGTTCCGACACAAAGGTACACAACAACAACAACAACAAGTTTGTAGAATTTGATTTTTCTAGATAGTCCTATCTTTACTGTATTCTAGATTATGCCATAGTGCTCAATCTTCATACACATCAAGGAATCTGAGAGTAGACGTATGTCATTCATTTAAGTCCACAGGATGCTGTTGAAACCTCAGGTTTACATAACTCCTTCAAGTCTGTGCTCTATCTGTAGGTTTTTATACCAAGCTTAGAGCAAGAATGTTTTGTGAATCTTCCTACTGTCCTTCCTGTGTAGGCGTACCATGTAATTATTTGTTCCTTGGGTTCTTGCCACATCATTGTGATTTTCTTCCAGGAAGCAAGGTGCAAGCTGTGTTTGCCCTTACCAAGAAAACTTAACTAGACAACCCAACTAGTTACTGTTGAGTCCATTCTAGGTCAGTGACAATCTCATGGAATTCAAAGTTAGACTGTGCTCTCTCAGGTTTTCAACACTGTAACTTTTTAGAAGTTGATCATCAGGTCTTTTTTCTAAGACATCTCTGATTAAGTTTGAACCGTCAATCTTCTGGTTAGTCCTCAAGCACTTAATCATTTACATCACCAAGGGGCCCCATCCTACAAAACTCTCAAATGTCATAGCATCTTTGGAATAGCTGGTCTAGAAATAGATAGAGGTGGCTTCTGACTTAGGACCCAAAGGTTTCTTTGTTTATGTTCGTGTTTCACTTTCCCAAGAATCAAATCCTCAGAAAAGTATTCAAATTTAAGGAATTTGTTTGAGAAGTATAGGAAATATAGATAGAGCAGTGAAGGAGGATAATATAAAGAAAGTAAGACTATAGATAGAAAATGTTTTAATATGCCAGTGGGAGGTTGGAGCTTCCTATCACTAGGAGATGTTGCCAAGAAATTATTTCGACTGAGGGAAAAGAAGCTAAGCCCATTGTTGAATTCTCAGTGTCAATCTGTCTCCTTCAGGCTCCTCCTCTAGTTCTCAAACCCTCTACTTCACTGTGCATGGTATCCTTCTCCAGAGACTGGTTCCTCTCTGTAAAATGCTCTCTGACAACATTCTGCTATCCTTCTTCCAAGACAAATTAGTTCTGTTGACAATTCAAAATGTATTCAATAACTTCACCAACACCAACTATAATTCAAAGTGTCAATTCTTCACTCCTATTCCTTGACAAACTTTTTTACAAACATATGAAACAACTGAAAATACCATGACTTGAGCTAGATGCATCTTGGTCTTTAAAAATATATATAGGCTGTTTATAACATTAAAGAAGTTATTGGAAAATTTATACAATGCAATTTGCCCTACACAAACTACCCAGAACAGTGGAAGAAGTGTCACTGTTGCAAAATGCCATAGGTATCTGATGATTTGAAACCACCAGTCACTCCCCAGAAAAAAAAATGGGAAATCCTCTTCTGTTAACATTTGCAGACTGAGAAATGTGAAGGAGGGTCACTAATAATCCAAATAAAACAAATACAGTGACTATTGAAACTACTCATACTTAGTTGTTGTATTTATTTTCGTTTTAAAACCCTTTTGTACAACCCATATAATTTCAGTTGTCTTTATTTTTAAGGGGAAAGAGAACCTGGAAAATCATGCATGGAAAGACTTTGGATAAAATGCATCACTTTTGCACAGATTCTATAGGCCAAAATCCCATCATGTGGCCAGTAGGGAACATATTTTATCTGTATATTTATCTAAAGTTAGCTGACTTTGTAACAACTTTTAATTTTATAGTTAATAAACAAAGGTGCAGTAGGAGACTTACATGTCCATAATAAAGTGTGCTGCCAATCCAAAGGCTGCATATCTGGGTGGGGCAAATTCACTAGAGGCTGAAGAAAGATGACCTACATCTTCCCATTGCTATTTACAGTCTTTGGAAGTCAATAGAGGACTGCAATGAACTGAAACCACTCAACAACAGTGAATTTTTAGTTGAATAAGCAGTTCATCAAACCTGAAATCTCCACATCCTATAGTCAATACCTGAACTTTTCTGTTTCCAAACCGCATTATCCAATGAGATAATTTTTGGAGTTTAGATAGTGTAATGCATGCAAACACACTTTCTTTAAACTCCAAATTATCATATTAAAAGTATGGACAAGTGCAAATGGGATGCAACGAAGAGTTATATACATTCCAAGGTTTAATGACGTTCTGTATACAAATAAAGAATTGTTGTTTGTTGTTGTTGTTATGTGCCGTCGAGTCGCCTGCAACTCATAGCGACCCTATGTACAACAGCCCTAAACTCCGCTCTGTGCTGTGCCAATCGCACTGTCTCTGACACTCCCATCCCAATTATCCCAGTCACTGAATCAATCCACCTCATAGAGGGCCTTCCTCTCCTGCGCCATCCTT
>NW_006399753.1:29545223-29557993 GCF_000299155.1 Elephantulus edwardii | reverse complement strand
TTGTTGAAATAAAGAATACGTGAACAAATAAACATTATTTATCAGTGGAAAACACAGAAAGTGTTTGGGAGTGATTAAAAAATATCTTAGAGTTTCCACTGAGATAAAAGCACACTGAAATAACTTGATTTTTAAAGCAGTTTATTTTATTCTTTTCCATCACTAAGCAAATTAGCTTTTATGATTGCATTCAAAATGTAACATAGTCAAATAAAAAGTAAAAATAGACTATGTAATTAGACAACTGTGAAGAGAAGAAAGGCTTTGTGAAGGATCAGTCTCATGAAAAATAGATGGACCCTGTGAAAATAAGTATCCTCATTCAGTATCACAAGGTGGCTTTGTGAAAAATCTCAACCATCAGTTAGTGATCACAGAAATGTGAGGTTATTTTAGGGATTTAGAGCTCTTGTATAAAAATGGCAGTAGATGAACTCTTATTCTTAAATATTTCCACCGAGAGATTTTGGGGAATTCCATGTGTAATATAAACAAAAGTGCAATGTAGTAAAGCAAGAAATAGACCAACTCAAGAGGATAGCTTCAGCAACCAACTAGAACAATTTCTTTTCAAAACTTGTAAAGTTTAGGCCAAGAGAAAGCTACTTGTTACACATTTTAAATGCACAAAACTAGTAAAGGAAGTGGAAGGAAATTTAAGAGCTGAGGTTTTGAAACAAGGAAGGTTGTGTTTCATGACAACGAAGGCATAGAGATTATGAACTGGCCTGTTTCAGTTATTGAAACAGTAGACAAGGAAAGGTCTGTTATCTTTAAATCTGTTAGATTGTTGCAAGAAATGCTGTATTTCAAGATCAATTTAATAAGACTCATTTAATTGGCAGAAATATTTTTTATTTCTATTAATAAGAGACTCTAAAGTTTAAATTGGAGTTGTATTATTTCTTATTGAATGTCTGCTTTTAATTAAAATGGGTAGTATCCTTTAATCCTTTCTATCCTTCAGATTTTTGCCATGTGTGAAATTCGAAGTCAGGTAGAATTAGTGAGAATGTAAACTGTCTTTTATAATGGCTTATTTTCATATTATTAATGTCTTATTAAAATGTTGAAATGTTAAAATAGTAAGATCCTGTAAAATGTGATGCTAATATTAATTTTGGAGGGTTTAAATTTTTGAAATGGGTATTAATTGCTCTAAAGATTAAAGTGTTATTCTTTGATGTTTCTGGAATGTATTCATCCCTTGAGATATGCCATTACACACTTTTCTTTCCCAGAAATTTTTCATTTTGGGACATGAGAGTTTAATTTACATAATTGACTATTTTCTGGGTTTTTTCTAACCCTCATTGAATTTAAAATATATTCTGCTGCTCCAACAGAAATGTCTATGATTTCACAGATATATTAAACATGTTTATTTAAAGAACAAATATAATTGAAAAGTATTTTTATAATGTGTGTATGATGTACTCAACAGTAAATTAAGAATAATACAGAGAATAAATTACGTTCAAGGGAGACTGTCACTATTAAAAAGTGTTACCTTAATAAGAACATTATATTCATGAGAAAGATATGTCAGGATGAGTGAGTGAGTGTAGAATTAATAAATTGTAGTTGAGAGAAGAAAAACTTATTCTGGAATGGGATATTTGAGAAAAAAAAAAGGTGAAACTTGAAGAAAACTTAGATGGAAAAAAGATGCTACAAAACAAAAGATTTAACATGAGTTTTACAAAGAAAGTTTATTTTGGAGATAGTAAAAAGTGAATTGGTAATTTAGTAAAATTCTGGAGGGCCAAAATGGAAGCCAACTGAAGAAAGAAGAAGTTGATTAACAGAAAAAAAATGCCACATAAAGGTCAAGGAAAATTTCGACTGAGATGGGGCCACTGAATGAGGTGAACTCCAGAGTGAAGTTTCAAGAGTGCTAAGAATTGAAGTCACATTATAGAAGTCTATGAAGAAAAACAGTTATGATAAATGGTGGCAGCAGGAATAGCCCACTCATCTGAGGAAAAGGAAAATTAGGGTCAAGAAAAGTTGTAGAGTAAGTGTCTGTGTGTGTTCAGGATAGATAATACATTCTACGAAATATGATCAAATGAAAATCAAATATCTGAATATGTGGAATACATGAATCTAGGAATATAAATATATGGAGTGGTTATAATGCTAATATTAAAAAAAACATTAGACATATTTAATATTCAATTTATTTTGTACTGTTTTGACACCCAAGAAATCTCATGCTTGCAGGATGGAATGGTAACGTTTAAACTTCTCTTTTCTTGCAGTAGTTAAATTGCCAGGAAATTATAATGTGCCTCTGGTTTGGGGATCATTTCGGACAATTACAGTTCTATAAACTAAACAGATATGTGTTAATATCTGTGTGAGAAAAAGCCTTTATTTCTGTTTTTAGAAAGTAGTAGGAATTTGTTACCTTTTTTGACTGGGTAGCTCTGGTGGCCTAGTGGTAAGAAGTAGTACTTCTTGAAATCCTGAAGGCTCATGGTTTGAGGCCACCAGTTGCTCTACAGAAGGATGGACAATCTCCTCCCGTGCAATTAACTGCCTCTGAAAATCCACTGGAGGGTCAGCTATGGATCCGTTCCAACTCAATAGCACACAATAGCATCTTTCTATTTAGGAAACATTCCTCTGACAAAGGACCTTCACACCTCTATGCTGCCTCACCACCCCTACCCCTCTACCCCGCCATTCTTCATCATGCTAATGTTACCATCTAATTCAATATTCATTAGTCAACCTCCCAACCCTTCTGGTCATGGTGACAGA
Source organism: Elephantulus edwardii (assembly GCF_000299155.1). Classification (NCBI taxonomy): domain Eukaryota; kingdom Metazoa; phylum Chordata; class Mammalia; order Macroscelidea; family Macroscelididae; genus Elephantulus; species Elephantulus edwardii. The sequence continues at coordinate 29,555,224 of NW_006399753.1, read as the reverse complement.
CAGGCATTTGACCAAGTCAGCCTTCAGTACACCTACTAAGAAACAGATCATTTTTAAAAGTTTCACTGAGTTTGCTAGTGAAAGGGACAAATACATTTAAAACAATGGTTCCCTCCCACCCCAGCAAAGAGAATATTCTGCAGAATGAAGATAACTTGGGGGGGAAGGAAAAACTTTGAAAATAAAGAAGGATGGATCCTAAATTAGATTGTTTTAATTCTCTGAGTCCAGTCATATCCATATTTCTTAATTATATGTAAGTTAGTTCCTTTCTCTTCCTCAGTCAACATTTATTTTCCACATGTTATTACTGTTGTTAAGAACCATCAAGGAGACCATGACTCACAGTTACTCTGTGCACACAGACCTTGATACTAGGCCTATACTGTGCCGTCCTTACTATCCCTGCTATACTCAAGCGCATTGTTCCCACCACTGATGTTAACAACTCTTCTCTTTCTTCTACCCTACACTCTTCCAAGTATGATGTCCTTCTTCAGTAACTGGCCTTTCTTAGCAATATGGCCAAAATATGAGATGGGGTTTCATTACGCTTCCCTAAAGGGAAATCCTGACTGCACCCTCTCCAAGATATATTTGTTTATTCTTTTGGCAGTCTATGGAATATTCACTTGTTGTCGTTATGTGCCGTTAAGTAGCCTATGACTCATAGCCACCCTATGCACAGTATCTCTGAATCTTGTGCTATCCTGATCCAGTCTCATTGTATCTGACACACCTACATTCATTATCCAATCACTGTGTCAATCCATCTCATTGGGAATCTTCCTATTTTATACTGCCCCTACACAATTCTAAGCATGATGTCTTTCTCCCAGGACTAGTCTGTCCTGGTAACATGCCAAAAGTATATGATACGGAGCTTCAAAATCCTTGCGTCCAAGAAGAAGGTTGGTTTCACCCTCTCTAGGACAGACACATTTGTTTTCAATACTCTTCATCAGCACCACAACTCAAAGGTATCAGTTCTTTTTCAGTCATCTTTGGTCATTATCCAGCTTTCTGATGCATAGCAAGTAATAAAGAAAATCTTGGCCTGGATCGGGTGTTCCTTAGTCTTTGCTCTTCAGCACTCTGCAGAGGTCCCTGATGGCAGATTTTCCTAATGCAATACATCTTTTGATTTCTTAACTGCTAGTTCAAAGTGTATTTATTATGGACTTGAACAAGCTGAAATTCTTAATAATCCTTTCAACTGTCATGGTGCTGCCAATTGGCCCAGTAGTGAGAATTTTTGTTTTCTTAATGTTGAGTTTCTATCCATATTGTAGACTACAGTCCTTTACCAAATGCTTCAGGACATCCTTAGTTTCAGCAAGCAAAGTTGTGAAGGAAAGTTCAATACTCTTCTCCAATACCATAACTCAAAAAATTAATTCTACTGTCATCCTTAGTCAATGTTCACTCTCTGTTGCATAAGAAGCAATTGAGAAGACCATGGCTTGAATCAGGCATGCCTTAGTCCTCAGACTGACCTCTCTGTTCTTCAGTACCTTGGAGCAGAGCTTGCTTAGCATACTAATATGAATAGTTGGTCACAAGTTAAGGATAAAAAGAATTAAAAGTACATTAATATTTAATTTTCATTTTCACAATCATCATTAGTGGTATGGTCACTTATATACCAATTTTTACTTCTGGTAGTGGAATAGAAAGAAGTTTCTCGAGAGCAGGGTTACATTCTAGATCTTTTTTGCCCTTCTGATGAGTGGCAGATGTGGTTGATTGTCTAGCTTTCAGAGATTCTCCAGCTCTCTTCTGTTATTCTTATTATGTTGTTAGATGTCATCAAGTCTGCTACAACACATAGTACACTATGAAAAATAGATTGAAAGCCTGGCCTATTCTACTCTATCCTCATGATCTCTGATAAGCTGAATGAAGGCTCTTGTTATAATCATTGTGTCAGTCCGTCTCACAGAGAGTCGTCCTCATTTTCACTATCTTCTCCTTTTACCAGCATGATGTCTTTTGTGAGGATTGGCACCTCATAATAACATGCCAAAAATATGTGTGTCTAAGTTTCACTATTCTTACCTCTAAGGAGTGCTCTTCCTCCCAGACAGACTTGTTCGTTCTTTTGACAGGTGATAGCATAATTAATACTCCTAAAATATTATTCAAAATATTCAAAGCAATTCAAAGGCATCAATTCCTTTTTTGGTCTTCCTTAGTCATTGTTCAACTTTCAAATGCATAGAAAGTAGTAGAAAAGACCATTACATGAGTAAATACAGTGAAAAGATACAACTCTGACACATACATTTGCTGATATAAAACCATGTGAGTAGACCTTTTTTTCTGTTTGAAATACTGCCTCTAGGTTCAAATACTGGCTCTAGGTCTACATATAGGTTCTAAATGAGCACAGTTAAGTGTTCTGGATTTCCTAGTGCTGTTGAAGTGATTATGACTCACAGAGACCCTATGAACCTTTACCTGTTCTGCTCCATCATCATGATCTCCATTATGCTCAATCCCATTTTTATAGTCACTGTGTCAATCTAGCCTGCTGAGGGTTTCACTTCCTTTTTGTGACCCTCTGTGTTTCCCAACATGATATATTTTTTTCCAAGGACTAGTCCCTCCTAGTCCACGTTAATCAACAAAATCAATGCTACATTTATGGAATACCAATTGACATATATCAACAAACAGATGCTGCCCTACATGCTCACCAGGTTGTACCAAGAAGTCTGGAAGACAAATATCTGTCCAACTGACTGAAAGAGATCCTATTTATTCCCATTCAAAAAAAAAGACGACTCAACAAAGTGTGGAAATTATCAAATGACATCACTTAATAACACATGCAAGCAAAATCCTATTGAAGACTATTAAAAAACAATTGGAATAGCAAACAGACAGAGAACTGTCAGAAATACAGATAGGGTTTAGAAGAGGCCATGGCACTAGAGACATTATTGCCATGTCAGATGGATCTTGGATTAAAGCAAAAAGTGCCAGAGGAGTGTCTATTTATCTGGATCACAACAAACTGCGGCTAATCTTGAGAAGAATGGGAATCCCAGCACCCTAGGTTGTGCTCGTGTGAAACCTATACTCAGACCAGGACGCAGTCTCTACAACAGAGCAAGGAAACAGAACATGGTTCAAAGTCAGGAAAGGAGTGCATTAGGATGCATCTTGTGTCCAGATATTTTCAGTCTATATATGGAACAGATCATTTGGGAAGCTGGACTTCATAAGGATAAATGTGGCATAAGGATTGGAGCAAGACTCATCAACAACCTGCTTTCTGCAGATGACACAACCTTGCTTGCCAAAACTGAAGAGGACCTGAAGCATTTGCTGCAGAAGGTCGAGGAATGTAGTCCTCAATACGGATTAAAGATCAATATCAAGAAGACAAAGATTCTTACCAAAAATTCTAGACCAATTGGCAGCACCATGGTAGATGGAGAGGAGATTGTAGTTTTTAACAATTTCAGCTTACTCAGCTCCACAATCAACACTGTGGCACCAGCAACCAGAAAACCAAAAGAGTAATTGCATTGGGAAAATCTGCTGTCAGGGACCTCTCCAAAGTGCTAAAGTACAGCCATGTGAATCTAGCGACTAATGTGCACCTGAGTCAGACCGTAGTCTTCACAATTACTTGCTGTGTATCAGAGAGCTGGACAATGGCAAAGGATGACAGAAGAAGAATCAATGTCTTTGAGTTGTGGTGCTAGAGAAGAATATACTATGGACTGCCAAGAGAACAAACAGGTACGTCCTTGAGAGGATGAAACCAGGCTGCTACAGGGAGGCAAGGATTTTGAAGCTAAGTTTCTCTTTCTTTGGGCATGTTGTCAGGAAAGACTAGTTTTTGGAGAAGGGCATCATGTTTGGAAGTGTGGAGTAACAGTGCAGGATAGGAAAATCTCAAATGAGATAGACTGACACTGTAAACTGAGTTAATGGGGGGAGGTAAGTTGGAGACAGTGAGACTGGCTCAGCATAGGGCTGGCTTCAGAGCTATTGCCTATGGTGTTGCTAAGAGTTGCAGATGACTAGATGGCACATAACAAAAACATCAACCAACTTTTGGATTGGCCGCATCATTTCTTATCTATTAGGCCACTGGAACTCCCTAAAGGTTAAGATCACATACAGCCTTGAAAACTCTATGGAGATGTTATTTTTCTGTAGCACGTGGCATCCAACACAGTAATGGATGTGGTTTGGTTTATAGTTTATTGATAATACAGAATTGTGCTGGTAACCCATAGGACAAACTTCTCTGTTGGAATACCTTAGGAAAGAGATGAGTAATCTCTTCCCATGCAGTTTATAGCATTGGAAACCTATGGAAAAGCCAGTTATGAGACATTTCCAACTCAGTGGTAACAAGTTATACAAGTCAATAATTGTTGTGTAGTGAATTCAGCAGTGTAACACCTCCAACCATAACCTTTCAGTTTGTGATGTATCATAAAATCCAGCCTCTTTGTGCTTTTTTGTGCTAATGAGCTAAGATTAGGGTGGGATGGATCTTGAATTCTCAATGTATTAGAAAATACTATGCAAGTCACAAAGGCTAGTTAGTTCTCTGGGGGCTGTGGTCCATTTCATTCTGGGCACTGCATCTAACCTGATTCAGCTGCTGTAAGTACCGGAGTCTGAAGCCACCCTGCCCCTACAACCAGTCCCTGCAACCATGAGCATCAGTATGTGTCAACCACCCATCAAGCCACCACTGCCTGCAGACCCCTTAATGAACATTTGATCCACAGATTTGGGACTTGCCAGTCTCTGCAGTCATGTAAACCATTTCGCTGGCTGTTCTTTAGTTGCTCTGAAATATAGCAGCAAATAGAGGAATCCAAAGCTGTATACAGTTAGAGAGCTGAGGGGATGAAGAATAATTGATGTTAGAGATGGTAAAAAGGTACAGCGGTTTTGAAAAGTTGAACATTTGGGAAATTGTTAACTTCTGCTTGAAAGGAATCAGTTTCATACTAATAATTTTAAAAGAAATTCATGCAGTTATTGTTTAAGTTTTTGTTTACTTTCATTATATGTGGGGATAGAAGAGTTCACAAAGTATTTAATAGGGGTGATGTATAGATTAAGTAAAAAGTATTTTATAAACTCTAAGGTGCTAAAGAACAACAAAAGGTGGTATAGCACTGGTCTGTGCATTGCTGTAACTTGTGGTTGCTGTGATGCTAAACACTGTGACACTGATGTGCCAAATGCGATAGTGGTTACTCATGGTGCACAGTGTTTGCTGGAGCTTTCTTATTAAAACAAGCCTGGAAGCAGGAGTGGCATCCACTTCTGAAATGGCTTGCCTCTGGAAACTCTATGAACAGTGCTCAGGTGTTTCGTTCATAGGGTTGCTATGACGTGATGACACTGACAACAAGAAAAAAGGTGCTAAATAACTATTCATTAGACTTTTTTATCCTTTCCAATACATAATTGAACCTAGACTTTTTTTCTTACATATGAGAAACAGATGCTTTCTATGATACTATTATTCACTTATTTTTTTCATAAATCAGATTTATTTAAAAGATTTTATATAAGCAAGGAATATATTTCCATGTATAAAAATCTTACATTATGAAGTTTAAAAATCATGGCATTTAATAATGATCTATTTATGTTCATCTTCTGTAATTATAAAGAGAAAAAGGCAATGTCTTTAAATATTCTCTTTGTAAAATTATAAGATCCTAGATTTGGTGCAGTTATTTAAACAAAAATACAAATGTGTTTATTTAAACATAGAATAAATGCTGGAATTGTAAAACTAGGTATTGAATGATTATAAATCTCATGTTCTTTTGATATTGTAACTTGAAAATTATTGTGAAAGAGACTTAAAAATGTCCAGAATGATACCAGAAAAATCCAATATTTGTATAAAATTTCATAGGATCAGCTGTTTAAACAACAATCTGATTAAATATCAATGTATGTTTTGCAAGCATTGGAAATTTTACTCTATTATTATCTCATAACGTAATTTTCAGCTGGTGAATAGATTTCCCTGAAAGTCGCCAAACCATAGTGCATTGTGTCCTCACACCAAAATGCAAGGCTGTTCCACTGAAAACAGTTAAGGGAAATTAGGAAGCCCCATTCCAAGCTTGTTCTCTCTACCAAAGATTTTAAAGTTTGCCTGATTGGTTTTAAAATAGCTTCATTCCTACCAGGGAAGAAAACTGATATCTTTTCTAAGCCTCATTCTAAATATATCTGAACATTTCTTCACTATATGTTCATTAGCTGTGTTTATAGCAAATAATTTACCAATACTACAAAAGATAAACTCTGAAAGCACAGATAGCTGGGAACTCTGGGAGCCTAGGAGTGAAAAAACTGCTACAATCCCAAGGGTATGCAGCTCGAATCCACCATTGCTCCATAGGAGAAAGATATGAAAGCTTTAATTCCCTTTCTGAACATTTACTTCCTCTCTCCATAATTTTCTTGATTCTTCTAGTGCATAATATTCTGTCATATGTTTTCTTTGCTTATTTGTTTTGATCATTGGAATCTGAATAGTTAGTTCTACTCTAGTTATTTAGAGAATACATGATAAAGTCTCTATTTTCAGCTTCTTTAATTAATATGAAACGTTGTGATTTAGAATGGAATAAATAACAATTTGAATATACATAAGATGAGAAGCTGTCCCAACCTGAAGCTGTGTTGTATCTCTTTGGAAACTTCCTTGTAAATACAAAGTCCTTGACTTACAACTAAAGGATCATCACTCCCTCCCCCCATTTTTTATTAGTTTTCATATTATCATTTATGTGTGTTATATTTTGTACATGTACTTTATGTTTTATATAATTATTAATATGCATTATATTTTATATAACTGATTACCATTAATCTATGCCTATTATCCCCCCGTCTTTTCAAATCCCTATTGAACATTTTTCAATCCTTCACTTCCACCTCCACGCACCGTTCTCTGCTTGGGAAGTGTCAGGATGGAACAGGATAGAACAGGAATTAGGGTTTTTGTTCATTAGGTAGCTATGAGTCATACTTGACTCCACAGCACCTAACAACAACAACAACAACATATAACTGAGATAGTTCAGTTAGCATAAGGATCCCAAGTTATGTTTTAAGAAGTTGTTCTTCAGTACTGCATAATATTCCATTGTGTAAACAAACATACCACAATTTCTTAATCCATTTGTTTGCTGATGGACACTTGTGCTATTTCCATTTTATTGCAATTGTGAATAAGGATGCTATATATCTATATCTATATAATCTATCTCTATCTCTATATCTATATATCTATATCTATCTATATCATCTATATCTATATCTATCTATATATCCATTTCTAATTTTCTTGAAATATGTCCCTTGCAGTGAAACAGCTGAGTCATATGAGATGTCTACATTTATCTCTTAGAGGAAATGCCTTCCATAGTGATTATACCATTTTACAATCCTACCAGCAGTGCATAAGAGTTCCAATTTCTTGCAACCTCTCCAACATTTGTTTGCTGTGATGTTAAACTTTGCAACTGCTGCCATAATGAGATGGTATTGCATCATTGCTTTAATTTGCATATCTCTGCTAGTCAGTTTGAACATTTCTTCATGTATCTGTTTGCCATCCAAACATCCTCCGTTATTTTTTTAAAATATTTTTATTTTATTTTTATTATTTTTTGTGCATGTACCATCAAGTCAGATCTGACTGGCACAGGAAGAAACTGTGCCTCCTTCTCCAGCAGAGCATCTGGTGGATTTGAACCTCTGGGATTGCAGTGCAGCTTCTTGCCATTAAGCCACCAGAGCTCGCCTCAAACATCCTCCTCTGTGAAGAGGTTTTGTTTGTTTGTTTGTTTGTTTGTTTGTTTGTTTCATGCATTCTGCCCATCTTATGATTGAGTTATCAATCTTTTTCTTGTAGAGGCTCTCTATTATTCCACAAACTAGTTATGAGATCCTTGTCTGAAATGTCATTGTCAAATTTTTTTCCAAATCTATGAGCTTTCTTGTCATTCTCCTGGTGAAAGTTTTTGATGCACACAGGGTGTCCTATTCATCAGTATTATCTTCTCCTGATAAAGCATTCTTGGCTATGTTTGCTAGCTTATTATGCCTTTTGTCAGAGCTTCTAATTTTGTCTCTTATGATCTTTAAGGTTTAAGGTTTTACCTCTAGGTCTTTGATCCACTTCGAGTTGATGTTTGTGGATGGTGTGAAATGTAGATACTGTTTCCATTTTCTTGCAGGTAGATGTCCAGTTTTGTCGGCTCTATTTGATAAAGAATCTGTTGTTCCCCTCATTTAATTAGTTTTATTACCTTGTTAAATAACAATTGACCACAGGTTGATGGGTTACTTTGGTACATCTGCTTTCCTCTGCTCTATCTATGAGAAGCACTGCTTTTAATATTTCTTGTAGAGTTGGTCTTGTTTTCATGAATTCCTTGAGTTCCTGGTTGTCTGTAAATAACTTAATTTCTTCTTCATATACAACTTTTCATATACAACTTCATAGACAACTTTTCTGCGTACAGGGCCCTTAGCTGGAATTTGGGGTTTTTTTTCCAGCCATCCATTGTTTTTCTCACATGATTCCTGCTGAGAAGTCAGAGCTTAATTGAATTGGTTCTAATTTGTAAGTGACTACTTTTCTAGCACTGCTTTTCTCATTTTATCCTTGTCTTTGCTTTTGGAAAGATTGACAATGGTATGTTTTGAGCTATATTTCTTTTTTAGGTATGTTGTCTGTTTGGCATTTGCTAAGCTTCTAGAAGTATTTCCTCATTTTTCATGATATCTGCAAAGTTTCCTTCTAGTATTTATTCCACAATTTTCTCCTTATTTTTTAATACCCTCTGGTTCTGGAATTCTAATCATGTGTAAGTTGTTTTCTTTTGATGTCAGCCCACATGATTCTAATTAATGTACTTTTCATTTTCTTTCTGTCACTGTTTTTTGATATTGTAAATTTTTACAGAGGTTCTTGTCTTTTAACTCACTGATTCTCTGTTAGATATCTTCTATTCTGCTTTTCTGTGTCTCCATCATGTTGAAAATTTCTATAATTTCAATTTTGATATTCTATACTATATTTATGTGCTTTTCTGTTATGTCTAGTACTGTATTGGTTGTATCCTCTGTCTTGTGATAATTTCCCCCTTTCTTATTGTTTTTTTACTAATTCTTCAACTCTTTCTTCCAATATTTGCAACTACTTCAGTACCAACTTTTGGAACTCTAAGAACTCAGAATATGCCTTCTGCTTTCCTGTCTCTGGGTCCTTATTCAGATCTCCTTTTTAAAAGAGAAGGTTGTTGTGTTTTTTTGTTGTATTTGATACTGCCTGCTGCTTTCATTGTTAAGAAAGAAATGGAACGCATAAATATTGACATAGGAGGCATTGGAGAGATGAGATGGACTGGCATGGGGCATTTTGAGTCAGACAATTATATGATGTATTACTCTGGAGATTAAAAGGCGATGAAAAATGGAGTTGCTTTCATAGTCAAAAAAGTAATTTCTAGATCCGTCTTGGAGTACAACATTTTGAGTGACAGGATAATATTCATATGTGTACAAGGAAGTCCAGTGAATACCACTATCATTCAGATATATGCACTAACAACCAGAGCCAAAAAGAAGAAATAGATTATTTCTACCAACTTTTACAGTCGGAGATCAATCGAACATGCAATCAAGATGCTTTAATAATAATGGGTGACTGGAATGCAAAAGTGAGGAACAGGGAAGAAGAATCAGTAGTTGGAAAACATGGACTTGGTGAGAGAAATGAAGCTGCAGATAGAATGATTGAATTTTGCGCAATGACCTATTTATTGCAAATGTGTTTTATAAGAAACATAAATGCAGGTTATACACATGGATTTCACCTTCATATGCATAGGAATCAGATCTATTATATCTGCGGAAAAAAACACAGTAGAAGCTCAATATCATCTTTGAAAACAAGGCCAGGAGCTAACTGTGGAACAGAC
>NW_006399753.1:29527258-29534488 GCF_000299155.1 Elephantulus edwardii | reverse complement strand
TCAATATCTCATTAGGAGTCTTCCTTTCTTTCACGGACCTTCTACCTTTGCAAGTATCGTTTCTCTTTCCAAGGAATAGCCTCTCCTAGCAACACGTCCCAAAAATGAGAGATGAAACTGTCATCCATGCCTCCAAGGAATATTTTGGCTACATCTTTTCTAAGACGTATATATTTGTTCTTTTGGCAATTAATTTGATATTCAGTTCTCTTCTCTGCGCCCTATCAGGTTTGTGAGCCTGGGAAGAGACTGTCTTTTTCCACAGAGTAGAAGAGTAGAGTCAAACAGCTGACCATTCAGTTAAGAGTCTGAGATGTAAGTCAAATTTATTTCTGTATTAACTAGCTTTGTGTTATAAATAGCATTACAATATGAAGATCAATGATGAGTATAAAACAGTAAAACATAAATATAGTTTATAAGGCATACTTTTTTACTAATTTAGTATTTTTGTGCTATTTTGATATACTTCTCAGGAAAAACAGGAAGAAAAAGTATGGGGCAGGGGGAATAGTTTATTTACCACACTGCTAAGAATTCTTCTTATGGATCTATGCACCATTTCAAAATTTTAATGAAATGATATCGTTATTGAGAAAATTGTCTTTGAATTTTCCTTTAATTTATTCTCTGTGGCATTTATATCTTGGTAGTTTGGTTAGTACGCCTCATGAACCATGAACCTGCTCTAGAGTTACCTGTCCATTAGCCAGTAGAGGACTCGTTTTGACCCATGTCTGTTGTCTCCTGTGCTTGGCACAGGTAACCGTTCCATCTTGACTGGCATAGCTCTTCCAGGTAAGGCTATTTTATTTCCGAACCGTTGCTGGACCTCTTCCGACACCTTGGCAAAGTGACTACTGGATTAGTCCCTATGAACTGGCAGAGTATAATCATTCGACTGCTGCCAGTGGAAAAGTTGCCCACACTAATCAAAAGAGGACACATTTTTTCAGGAGGTAATTGGTATTGCAGAAGAGAAAATACAGTCATGCGCATAACAAGCTAATATTTAGTATGAGAAAAACTACTACTCATAACAAAACCCCAAACAACCATTAACATTTTGGCAGTACTGTTATTTCTTCTCTTCCTCAGCATTTTCCTCAAAATAGTATCTTGTATTGGATACTTGGATAGTATCCAGTATTCTATCACCAAATACATTATATAATTTTTTAATTTTTTTTTCAAAATGCATTATATAATTCTAGGTACTTCTTTCCAAGTGTTGAGTTATAAATGAAGTGAAAACTTGAACCAATATTTCTGTATTTCTATAAATCAATTAGCCAGTATCAATAATATCTTGACAATTTTATTTTAAAAATTTAATAAGTGTTATTTTAAAAATTTAATAAGTGTTTAATAAGTATTTAAATATTTCCTAACATCCTGGATTCCCAAATAATTCACTATACCCTAAAATTGTCTCATAAATTCCCTAAGTGGCATCAAAGATAGCTTAATTAAAGAAACTGATTAAATGACAGGTCATCCATGCCATAAAAGGATACAAATAGACAATAAACATAAAAATATCTCAGCTCTTTTTATGCCTATTTTTGAGGAACAAGAACAGGAAAAACTATTCAAAAATTCTTCTCTTGTTTTCATTCAAGAAAGAGGATAAATTAACACGCTGATGAGTTGAGAGGAATTCTGATAAACTATAATCTATACCTTCAATTTAAAAATTAACCTTTGAATTCAAAGAACATTTTAATTAGTCTCAATTTGTTTACCATAAATTCCTGGGGCCTTATTTTTGTCAATATCTTCATTGCAGTTTCTAAGTCCTCCTTCATTACAATTGGATCCTGTTCATGTGATACTTCCTGAAATTTTTCAGTGTCAACCAATTCTTTCTAGTAGAGTGATTCTGTGTATTCCCTCCATCTTCTTTTGATGTTTTCTGGGTCATTCAATATGTTGCCCATAGCATCTTTCAATATCGTGACACAAGGCTTAAATTTGTTTTTCAGTTCTCTCAGCTTGAGAAATGCAGAGTGAGTTTTTCCCTTTTTATTCTCCAATTCCAGTTCTCTGCACATTCCATTATAATACTTCACTTTATCTTCCCGAGCTGCCCTTTGAAATCTTCTGTTTAGCTCTTTTACTTGGACATGTCTTCTTTTGATACTTTGTGCAATCTTTTAAATCTCTTCTGTCGTTCATTTTTTTTTCTTCTCCTCTCTGTTTTTGTAATGACCTTCTGCTTTCTGCATGGATGATATCCTTGATGTCATTCCACAATTTATCTAGTCTTTGATCATCGGTCTTCAATGCCTCAAATCTATTTTTAAGAGGATCCTTTTTTATTATACTAGTTTATTTACAAAATTCAAATACATTATTTTCCAGAAGAGATTCTTCCAATTTCCCTCACCCCCTACCCACTCATCAAATTGTACAACTCCATGAGTGGACTTATTTTCATTTTCCTCAATGTCAGTATGAACTTGCATATGAGTAAATGATGATCTAATTCACTGTCCATTCCTGGCCTACTTTTGACTGCCAATATTGAGCTTCTCCAATTATTTCTTCCACAATTGTAGCCAATCTGATTCCTATGCAGGCCATCAGGTGGGATCCATGTGTAAAGTCATCATTTTTGTCTTTTATAAAAGGTATTTACAATGAATAAATCACTATAAATACAAAATTAGATCATTCTAGTTCCAGCCTCATTTCTATCACCAAACCCTTATTTCCGAAGTACTATTCATTCTTTACTGTTTTCCACATTTGCATTCCAGTCACCAATTATCATTAATGCGTCTTGATTGCATGTTCAGTCAATTTTGCACTTCAAGATTTGGTAAAAAAATCTCAATTTATTCCTCTTTGGCTCTAGATGTGATACCAATTGACTTGTTTCAGTTAACAGATGCAGCTTTAGATGCACTCACCAGTCTATGCCAGGAAATTTGGAGGATAGCAGTCTGGCCAATAGATTGTAAGAGGTCGATATAGAGGTCCATATTTGTTCCCATTTCCAAGAAAGGTGAACCAACTGAACGTGACACTATTGAGCTATATCATTAATATCACACGCAAGCAAAATACTGCTGAAGAACATTCAAAATTGGCTACAACAGTACATAGATAGGGAACTACCAGAAGTTCAAGCCGGATTTAGGAGAGACCATGGCACCAAGGATATCATTGCTGATGTCAAATGGATCCTGGCTGAAAGTAACTAGAAAAATGCCTATTTGTGCTTTATTGATTATGCAAAGGCATTTGATTGTGTGGATCATAACAAGTCATGGCTAACATTGAGAAGAATGGGAATCCCAGAACAATTGTGCTCATGCAGAACTTATACCTGGACCAGTAGGCTATTGTGCAAACAGAGCAGGGGAACACTGCATGGTTTAAAATTGAGAGGGGAATGTGTCAGGATTGTATTCTCTCTCCACACCTATTCAATCTTAATGATGAGCAAATTATCCAAGAAGCTGAACTGTCTGGAGAGAAGTGGTGCTTTAGGATTGGAGGGAGACTCATCAATAACATGTGTTATGCAGATGGCATAACCTTGCTTGCTTGCTGAGAGTAAGGAGAACTTGAAGCTCTTGTTCCAGAAGATCAAGGAATGCTGCCTTCAGTATGGATTGCATCTCAATGTCAAGAAAACAAAGATTCTTACCATTGGACCGATAGATAGTGTCATGAGGGATGGAGAGGAGACTGAAACTGTCAACAACTTCATTTTACTTAGATCCATAATTAACACTCTAGGTATCAGCAGTCAGGAAATAAGAAGATGCATTGTACTGAGAAAAATTTGCAGTTAGAGACTTCTCCAAATTACTGAGCAGTGAATATCTCAATTTGAGGAGTAAGGTGTATCTGATTCAGGCCATAGTCTTTCCAGTCATTTTCTATGTATCTGAGAGCTGGACAAAGAATAAAGATGACAGAAAAAAGAACTGACCCCTTTGTGTTGGAAAGGAGCAGTAAACATTCCATGGATGACCAAGAGAACAAACATGTATGTCTTATATAGGGTTCAGATGAATACTCTTTAGAGGCAAGAATAATGAGTCTTTTTCTCATATAAATTGGGCATGTTCCTAGAAGGGGCTATTCCTTGGAGAAGGACATGACTCTGGGAAGGGTGGAGGGTTGGTAAAGGAGAGGGAGACCCTCAGCCAGGTGGATTGACATGGTGACTGCAGTGTGAGGATGGTACAGGATAGAGCAGGGTTCAGATCCTTTGTTCAAAGGGTCGCTATGAGTCGTACTAGACTTGATGGCACCTAAACACAACAACAATAAAAATATTCTCAATAATCAGATATTTTTCGAATAAAAAATACATATCTTTTAACTTTTTATTTTGAAGTAATTTTAGACTTATGGGAAAATTGCAACAATAATATAGAGTGAAGTGAAGACCCACTGGAAACTCAGCTATGGATTGGTTCTGACTTGATGGCAAATAACAATAAAAACAACAACTAATTTTTATTAAAAAATTAATATTGGTTTGCATACAAAATTCATATACACTGTATTTCACACATTCTGTCATTCATATTGTATTTCATATAATCATTCCATATACTGTATTTTATAAAATTACCGATGATCCATGCCCACCATTACTCAAATTTTTCAAGTCCTGACTGAATCTTTTCTAATTCCTTCACTCCCTCTCTCTGCCCACCAAACTATGTGACCCCAAGATTTTCTGCACCCCTTTTACCCCAATCTCAGCTCCCTAGCTCCCTCTCCTTGCCTCCTTGTACTTTCATACACATCCTACTAATTATCATTCTGTTTTTATAATAATTGTTTTATGCAGTATTTGTCCTTAAGATACTGGGTTAGTTCATTCAATATAATACTCTCCAGTCTCTTCCATGTTATGTAGTATTTTTTTGAAGCAATTGCTTCTGAATGTATCACTATTTCTCAATCCACCCATTTGTTGATGGAAATTTGGGCTGTTTCCATCTTCTTGTGAACAATTACTAACTTTTGCAGTCCAAAGTTAACCAAAAATGCAATCAACACACAGTGATAATTATTGTTGATCGGAATACAAAAGTCAGGAAACAGTGAGGAAAGAGTGGTAGCTGGAAAGTATAACCTAGCTGACGAAAATAAGGCTAGAGATAAAATGATTGAATTTTGTCCATTCAATGAAATATTTACAGTAAATATAAAAAAAAAAACACACAAAATGTAACTTTACACATGGACCTTACCTGACAGACTATCCAAGAATCAGATAGATTACATCTGCAGAAGGAATCTTTAAAGAAGCTAATATCAGTAATTGAAAAAACAGACTAGGAACTGACTGTGGAACAGACCATTGGTTCTAAAATTCAAACAAGACCAGAAGAACAAAAATGTAACCTTAATTCTATCTCATATGAATTTAATAATTCTCTCAAGAACGAGTTTGAGGCACTGAACACCAATGAGCAATGACCAGAGAAACTCTGGGATGATATAAAGGTTATTATCCATGAAGACAAGTCATTATAAAGACAGAAGAGAAAGAAGAAATAAAAATGGATACCAGAACATTGAGAAGTCAAAACAAAGAGGAGAGATACTGAAATAAAAGCAGAACAGATGATTTCAAACAGCAACACAAGAGAAAAACAAAAACACCAAAATATTATGAAACATGCAAAGAGCTGGAAGACCGTTATTGTAGAATGAGTATAAGGATCCAGGAGGGGTGGGAGAGACTGGAAGCAGAGAGATGTGGATGTGCAAGACGAAAGGGATTAATCATTGGGCTGTACAATTTAATTGGAGGGGGAGGGGGAGGGAAATTGAGAGAATTTGTTTGAATTTGTATTAGAATTTTGGACAAAAACTAATGAAAAAATAGTAAAAAAAACCCCAGAACAAACAAACAAAAAACCAGGTATGAACTTGCTCAGCATTTCTCAAGCTTAAGGACATGTAAAACACATTAAAGCCTCAAGATGCAATACTGAAAGATTCTATGGGAAGCATCTTAAGAAGATGGAAGGAATACGCAGAGTCACTGTACTTAAAAGAATTAATCAACACTGAAATATTTCAGAAAATACCAAATACTCAAGAGTCAATGGAAACTAAGACAGAGGTTCAAACTGCACTGAAGAAATCAGAAAAAAAAATTAAGTCCCTGGAATAGATGGATACCAAGTAATATTACTTAACTAACTTGATGCAATACTGGACATGCTTACCAGTCTATGCCAGACAATTGGAAGGACAGCTGCCTAGGCACTGACTGACTAGAAGGGATCCATATTTTTCCCATTTCCAAGAAAGATAACCCAACAGAATGTGGAAATTATCAAACAAGATCACTAGTATCAGATGTAGGGAAAATACAGCTGAAGATCATCCAAATATAGCTAGAATAATACATAAACAGAGAACTGCCAGAAGTTCATGCTGGATTTAGAAGAGGCCTTGGCACCACTGTTGACGTTAGATGAATCCTAGCTGAAAGCAGAGAATACTAGAAGAATGTCTATTTGTGTTTTATTGACTATATAAAGGCATTTGACTGTTGATTGTAACAAACTATGGTTAACATTTAGAAGAACGTTACATTTATTTGTGCTCATACAGAATCCATACCTAGGCCCAAAGCTGCTGTCTAAATAGAGCAAGGGCACACTGCATGACTTAAGATCAGGAAAGGTGTGCATCAGGATTGTGTTCTTTCTCCATATATATTCAGTCTGTTTGCTGAACAAATAATTCATGAAGATGGACCCTATGAAGAGGATTATAGGTATCAGGATAGCAGGAAGACTTATCAACAGCTTGTGTTATACAGATGACACAACCTTGCCTGGTGAAAGTGAGGAGGACTTCAAGTGCTTGCTGCAGAAGGTCAAAGAATGCAGTCTTCAATATAGATTATATCTCAACGTCAAGATAATAGAGGTCCTCACCAATGTGCCAATAGACAACATCATAATAGATGAAGTAAGTATTGAAGTTGTCAATGATTTCATGTTGCATAGATCCACAATACATCAGGAATCAGGTGACATATTGCATTGGGCAAATCTACTGTCAGGGATCGTGTAGTGAGAGAAGATCTTCACCCTGAAACCCACAGCGTCCCTTTTCAGTAGGAAGTAGCTAAGAGAACACGCCATCCCCTTTTCCTTATGACTCAGGGTGAAGTCTCTCTCAGGGAGGAGTGATAGGGAATGGCAAAGGACACACTGACAAAGAAGATTAATC
>NW_006399753.1:29519710-29527081 GCF_000299155.1 Elephantulus edwardii | reverse complement strand
CCTGATTCAGGCCATGGCTTTTTCAATAAATTGCTGTGCATCTGAGAGCATAGCAATGAACAAGGATGACAGAAGGTGAATTAATATCTTTGAGTGGTGGTGGTTGAGAAAAATACTGAATATCCCATGAACGGCTAAAAGAACAAACAGATATGTCTTGGGAAAAGTACATCCAAAATGCTTCTTGTAAGCAAAGATGGAAAAGTTTCATCTCTCATGCTTGAACATGCTACTAAGACAGACTATTCCTTGCAAAGACACATCATGCTTGGAAAAGGAGAGGGTCAGGTCAGTGGGAGAGAAGGTGGCTCCTAGTGAGATGGATGAACACGGGGACTGGAACAATAGACTAAAGTGTGTCAGAGATGGTAAGAATGACACAGGATAGGACAGGGTTCCGGTCTGTTGTTCATAGGATCCCTGTGAGTTGTATTCAAATAACAATAACAATAACAATAACAGTCAGGGCCCTGAGGCCAGGGGCTGAGTCATGCTATGCTACCTAATTTGTTTTAATCCTCACCATATGTATTGGAAGGAAGCCCTCCTGATCTACTTCATGTTGAGTTGTACTGTTAACTCAAAGGCATTACCTCTCTGGAAGTTCCCATCTGTAGACTGTTCCTTGTCAGAAAGATGGACAGTCCTCTGTGTGATTTACAGCCCCAGAAATGCAATGGAGGATCAGCTAGTATACTTTAGGACAGGATGGGGTTTTTTAGGTTGGTTTTTGTTTGTTTGTTTTTTTAGTTTTTTATAGGTATTTGGGGAAGATTTGAATGTCTCCATTTTTACAGAAGAGGAAATCATATAGCAAGCAGTTTCCATATCTCACTCATATACCTGCAAAACACAGTGGAAGCAAAAGAAAATTTAGATCTTTTTCTTCTCCAAGTTTAAAGCTTATTATCTTTTTCCTATACCATTTTTGATGAGTTCTGTTTTTTCTCTTCCTCTTTCATCATATGTATTTTACTTCATCTCTCTCTGCCAGTGAGCAAAGGAAAAAGATACCACACTGAGAGAAGTGAAGGGTCAGAGAAAGGCAGACTTTCCACAAGATGGATTGATAGAGTGGGCTTAGCAATGGATTATAACAATGGGTTTAAACATATAAGACATCAAGCGGATAGCATAACAAAAGGCAAGGTAATCAATCTACTTTTTTTTTCTTTACCAAGTAATGTGGGTTCCCCCAATCCCTGAGATTTTGTAGAAATTCAACTATGTCTAACTTCAGTTGATCAACACATTTTGTCAAGTAGGTCCTTACTTGTAATTGACCCACAATTGGGGGTTTCAAGGTGGTTCACAGCAAGCTGCTGGAGAAATCGAACAACCAGTGAAGTACAGTCTTTGAATAATCTGAGTTTTTTTCTACAAATCTTTAAATCAGTTATTCATTCAAGGTAATATTGTTAAGGACAGTGCTAAGCATTGTGGCCACTAGGATAAATGAGGTTAAGTGCAATTTTTTAAGGATACCATTGCAGGATTTGATCTCTTTCTGACTCATAAAAACCACTTGACTATCATCTATTTGTGTACAGAAGGTGAAAGAGACCACTGTGCCTTCTTTTCAACAAAGCCAGAACATGATTCATGAATGGGATTTTGGTAGTCTAATAGCTATGAGAGAATAAAAGCAAAGCTTTGCTACTAGGCTTAGTAAACTTTCGATCACTCAGCATCTGCACTGCAATCCCAAAGGCACATACAAAGCCACCAGCTATTCCAATGGAGAAGGGTTGGCCATCTCCTCCCATGTGATTTACTGTTTCTGAAAATCTGCTGATGGGTCATCTATGAGTCAGCTCTAACTCAGTACACGGAAACAACAATGATAGCTATGAGAGGGCAAAAGGAAGAGTACTTCTAAATGTGTCTCCTTTAGACTTCTCAACAATTAATTAGTAGGTTGTTTTTGTTGCTGGTATTTTGTATCACAGAGTCAGAACCAAAACATATCTGACCCTCCACGGGTTTACAGAGGCAGTTAATCACATGAGAGGAGATTGCCCATCCTTCTCCCAAGGAGCAGCTGGTGGCCTTGAACCACGTGCCTTCAGAATGGTGGTGCAGCTTCTAGGTTGGACTGAAAAATCCATAATAATAATAGAAAGAAGGGTAATCATAATAATAATAACAACAGCAAATTGACTATTTATTTTGTCCTAAGAACTGCCAGAAGTCCAGGCTGGGTTTAGAAGGGGTCATGGTACTAGGGATATTGTAGCTGATGTCAGATGGATCATCAAGGTGTATGGCGAAGAGATTGAGATTGTTCACAGCTTCAGTTTGCTCAGCTCCACAGTCAACACTCTTGGCACCAGCAGCCAGGAAATCAAAAAATGTATTTTGGTGGGAAATTCTGCTGACATGGGTGTGCATATATCTGCTTGGATGTCAGCTATGGTCTCTTCAGGGTATATTCCCAGTAGTGGAATTGCTGGGTCAAATGGTATCTCTATTTGTAACTTTTTGAGAAAGCGCCATACTGCCTTCCACAATGGTTACACCATTTTACACTCCCTCCAACAGTGAATAAGGTTTCCATTTTCTCCACAACCTTGTCAGCATTTGTTGCTTGCTGTTCTGTTAAATTTTGCTATTCTGACTGGGTTAAGATGATATCTCATAGTTGTTTTGATTTACATCTCCCTTAGTGCTAGGGATTTTGAACATTTCTTCATGTACTTGTTAGCCATCTGAATGTCTTCTTTGGTGAACTGTCTGTTTATATCCTGTGCCCATTTTTCTATTGGATTATTTACCTTTATCTTGTTTTAGTGCAGAGTATCTTCTGACATCTGTTTTTCCCTTCTCTGTCTTTGTAATGACCTTTTGCTCTTTATTGATGATACCCTTGATATCATACTTGATTTGATACTTTAAAATCAGAGTATTGGGTGGACTTAATCATCCCTCAGGGTAAGTCCCATATCTTCAAGATATACTGCTTTCAACATGCATTTCTCCAGAACAAATTTCCTCTTTTTAGTATATCCAATCAGCCTTATTGCAGAAGATCAAAGAATCCAACCGTCAATGTGGATTGCATCTTAATGTCAAGAAAACAAAGATTCTTACCAGTGGACTGATATGTAACATCATGATAGATAGAGAAAGATTGAAACTGTCAACAACTTCATTTTACTTGGATCAACAATTTATACCCTTGGTACTAGTAGTCAGGAAATTGGGAAACGTATTGCACTGGGAAAGTCTTCAGTTAAGGATCTCTCCAAATTATTAGGGAATGATGAGGTCAGTTTGAGGACTAAACTGCATCTGATTCAGGCCATGATCTTTCCTTTACTTGCTAAGCATCTGATAGCTCGACAATGAATAGATATGACAAAAGAAGAATTGACGCCTTTGAGCCATGGTGTTGGAGATGAGCACTGAACATCTAATGAACAGCTAAAAGAACAAACAAATATGTCTTGGTGAGGGTGCACCAGAGTGTTTTTAAGAGGCATAGATGATTGATGAAGCTTCACCTCACATAAAAGCAATATTTTGTCATTACCAGGCTTGAGAAATTTAAAAAAATTATTTTATTATGTCTTTGGTGCATTAATAATAATGGGTGACTGAAATGCAAAAATTGGGAACCAGGAAGAAGGATCAGTTTTCAGAAAACATGGACTTGATGACAGAAAGAAGATGCTGGGGATAGAATGATAGAATTATTCACAATCAATTATTTATTCCTTGCAAATATATTTTATAAGAAATACAAACACAGCCTATACACATGGATTTCACCTGATTGTATGCACAAGAATCAGATCAATTACATCTGTAGAAGGAATTGTTGGAGAAGTTTGATATCAGCAGTGAAAACCAGGCCAGGTTCTGATAGCAGAACAGATCATCGATTACTCATAGGCAAGTTCAAATTAAAGCCAAAGAAGGTCAAATCAAATCAGGAATGAAAATTGATCTTGAGTCTATCCTATCTAAATTTAAAAACCAAATCAGTAGCAGGTTTGAGGTCTTGAACACTCATGAATGACAATCAGCTGTGCTGTGGGAGGATATCAAGAATATTATCCATGAAGAATGCAAAAGGTCATTACAAAGAGCAAGAAGAAAAGACCAAAATGGATGTTGGAAGAGAGACTCTGAATATTGCACTAGAGTGCCAGGAAGCCAAAGCAAAGGGAAGAAATCAAGAAGTTATGGAGCTGAACAGAAGATTTCAAAGGGCAACTTGGGAAGACAAAGCAAAGTATTACAATGAAATGTACAAGGAGATGGAGTCAGAAAATCAGATGGATCAATCTCGCTTGGCATTTCTTAAGCTGAAGGAACTGAAGAACAAATTCAAGCCTTGGGTTACAATAATTAAGGTTGCAATGAGCAGAATATTGAATGATCCTGAAAGCACTAGAAGAAGATGGAATGAGTACACAGAGATACACAAAAGAATTGGTTGACACAGAAGAATTGCAAGAAACAACATACGAGCAAGAGGCAATGGTGATTAAGGAGGAAGTTCGGGCTGCTCTAAAGGAACTGACAAAACATAAGGCCTTAGCAATTGATGGAATACCAATTGACATATTTCAACAAACACAGATGCTACCCTGGACTTGCTCACCAGGTTGTTCCAAGAATTGAAATTGCTCTGGAGAACAATTACTTGGCCAATTTACTGAAAGAGATCCACATGTATTCCCATTCTACAAAAAAGGTGATCAGACAGAGAGTGGACATTATCCAACCACATCACTAGAATCACATGCAAGCAAAATCTTTCTGAAAATGATCCAGAAACAACTGGAACAGTACATTGACAGAAAACTTACAGAAATGCAAGTCGAGTTTAGAAGTGGTCTTGGCACAAGAGACATTATTACCAATGTCAGATGGATCTTGGCAGAAAGCAGAGTACCAGAGGAATGCCTATCTGTGTTTCATTGACTACAAAAAGGCATTTGACTATGTAGATCACAGTAAAAATGTGGTTAACCTTGAGAAGAAAGGGAATCCCAGAACACTTGATTGTGCTTATGCGGAAACTATACTTGAACCAGAAAGCAGTCCTCAGAATAGAGCAAGGAAACACTGCATTCATTGTTCAAATCAGGAAAGGAGTACATCAGGGATGTGTCCTGTCTCCCTACCTTATCTTTTCAATCCATATGCAGAACAGATCATTTAGGAGGCTGGACTTTATGAAGAGGAATGTGGAATCTGGAAAAAGACTCATCAGCACCCTGTGTTATACATGAAGGTCAAACACAGAAGTCTTCAACAAGGATTGAAGCTCAACATGAAGAAAACAAAAATTCTCACCACTGGGCCAATTGGCAGCACAATGATAGTTGGAGAAGAGACTAAGTTTGTTAACAATTACAGCTTACTTAGCCTGACAATCCCCACAATCAACACTCTTGGCACCAGCAGTCAGGAACCCAAAAGATGACTGCATTAGGAAAACCTGCTGTCAAGGACCTCTCCAGAGTACTAAAAAGCAGCCATGTCAGTCTAGAGACTAAGGTGCGCCTGATCCAGGCCATGATCTTCACAATTATTTGCTATCCATCAGAGAACTGGACAATGACTAAGGATGACAGAAGAAGAATTGATGCCTTTTAGATGTGCTGGAGAAGAGTCTTGAACATTCCACAGACCACTACAAAAACAAATAGATCTGTTTTGAAGAGGGCGAAACTAAGTTTCTCCTTGTTGGCTAGGATCTTGAAGCTCCTTCTCACACACTTTGGGCACATGGCCAGGGCGTTCCTGTCCTTGGAGAAGGACATTATGCTTGTAAGGGTGGAGGAACACCACAGGAGGAGATGACCCTGATGAGATGGATTGATACCGTTACTGTGGCAATAGGGTACTTGTGTCAGAGTAAGTGAGAATGGCTCAAGACAGGAAAGCTCTAAACAACAACAACAACAACAACAACAACAACAACTGTCTTGTCAATTATGATTCCATGTTCTTTTGAAGTTATTTCTGTTTTCACTTATGGCTATTGTTGTTACGTGCAATTGAACCAAGTACAACTCATAGTGACCTTATGAACAACACAATCTGAACACTGTCCTATCCCCGTCCATCCTCACAACCTTTGACACTCTCAAGCCAATTGCTGCAGTCACTGTGTTAGTCAACCTCTTTGTGACTCTACTACTCTTTTGCCACCTCTCCACCTTTCCAAGCTTGATGTTCCTCTCCAAGGAATAACCTTCCTAGCAACATGCCCAAAGTGTGAGACATGGCTTCATCATCTATGCTTCCAAGGAACACTCTGGCTGCACCTTCTCCAAGACATATTTGTTTGGTTTTGAGTCTATGGGATCTTCATCCCTGTTCTCCAACATCACAGTTCAAGGCAACAATCCTTCTGTCATACTTAGTCATTTTCCTGCTCTCAATGAATAGCAAGTGGGTGAAAAACTACGGCCTAAATCAAGTATAATTTTGTCTTCAAATTGACATCATTACTCCTTGATAATTTGGAGAGGTCCCTAAATGCAGCCTTTCCCAATGCAATACATCTCCTGATCTCCTGGCTGCTGGTGTCAAGTAGACTGACTGCAGATCCAAGTATGGTTAAGTCATTAACAGTCTCAATTGTTTCCTCATCCATCATGATGTTGCCTATTAGTCCAGTGGCAAGGATTTTTGTTTTTTGATGTTGAGATGGAATACATAATATTTTTTGAAAAAAATTTTATATTGGTTTGCATGCAAATTTATATACATTGTGTTTAATACTATCCTTGATTCACACTTAGTTTCATACCATCATTCCCATTCATTATAGTTTATTCAGTTAATCACCATTTAGTCATGCCCACCATTACATTGTTTTTACATATCCCCACCAGACCGTTCTCATTTCCTTTACGCCCTCCCTCCACCTATCAAATTGTGCAACTCTATGATTCCCCCTCTGCCCATCCTCACCCCTCTGCTCCCATCCCTTCTCCCCTTAGAGAGACACACATGTTTTACTAGTTATCCTTCTATTTTTACAATAATGGTCTTATGCAGTATTTTTCTTCATGATTCTGAGTTCGTTCACTCAGCATAATGCACTCTAGTCTTTTCTAAGTTATGTAGTAATTTTAAAAATCATTGCTCCTGTGTGCTGTATAGTTTTCCATCATGTGAATGCACTATAACTTTTCAATCCATTTGATTGTGTTTTGACATTTGGGCCATTTCCATGTTCACAATATGCTCTCCTTTTTAAGGAAAAGACTTTTCGCCCCCTTCAACAATGTTTGAAGGTGCCTGCTGCTTTCTTTCTTTTTTTTTAAATTTAGGTTGTTTATTTTTCATTTCAATGAACATCTACAGAGATTTTGGAATTCCATTCATTCATTGTTGCACCCTTCT
>NW_006399753.1:29498632-29519610 GCF_000299155.1 Elephantulus edwardii | reverse complement strand
TCCCCAAACCCCACCCCCTACCCCCAAATATAATCCACTCTGCAACCCTCATTGCATACTCCTACGATAAAAATAATGCCCTAAAATATAATACTTTTAGCTGCTTTCTTGACATATGTAAAGTTTTCTTGGTATGGTGTTAGTCCATTTCTATTGTGTCTGTGGAGATTATTGACAATTCTTTATAATGTTACTGATCGTTGCAGATTTAAAGGGTTCCATCCATGAGGATGGGCAGCTCACTTTATTGGAAATACTATCAGGCCCAGTGCAGCAGGAAAGTTTGCCTCTCCTAAAGTCCTTCAAATCCTCTCTGGTCTGCGTTGCAGCCCTGCCAGAATCTTGTTTTATTGTAGCCCCTGCCTCTGAAGTTTATGTCTTCTTTGGTCTGTAGAGTGGCATATCCAACTTCCTGATCTGGAGCAGTTTCTGTCCATGGAGGTGCCTCCCCTCCATTTCAAAGTGCTGGCACTAGGAGTGAGTCTCTTGCCTAATTGCAGTCCCCTTCCTGAAATTCTATTGTCCTATTTGGTCTGTGGACTGATCCACATGATGTCCAGGTATCTCTGCAGAAGCAGTTTCCCTCCCTGAGACTTGCAGACCCCTCAATCTCCAGCACTGCAATATGCTGGTTCTGGGATTGAATTTCTCACCTGCTTGTAGTCCCCTCTCCTGAAGTTTGTTGTCCTCTTTGTGATTTAATGTATTAAAAAATTTATTCTATTATCTCTCCCATCCCATTTACTCACTATTGGACAGCACAATTTACCTACAAACGTTAACCTGAACACATAATTTTGTGTTCATTTCTATTAACTTGAGATTTTTCTAAATCTTTTAGAAAATTTTCTGCAAAAGTAAACCATATTCTAAACTCCGAATCTTTTCAATAACAGTACATATGACTAATCACCAAATAAACTTTTAGCCTTGTACTATTTGACCACATCATAAATACTGATTAATATGCCTCAAGTCAATTAAACACAAACACCAGTGTGATACTCCCAATAATACAATTCTACAGTATCTGAATTAATGATTCTGTTGATTTATCAAATTTCTTTTTCTATTTAATAAGCCCAATTAATCAAAAGAAAAATAAATTCTAAAAATGATCAAATTAACCTCATCTTGTTATTGATAGAAACAATATTTATTTAATAGTTTATTTAACCACATACATAAATGTATTTTTAAAATTTTTATTAAAAAAAATTTCCCTAAAACTTGGTGCAAAATTTTATGTACACATTTTCCACATAACTTTCTAAGTGGCAATACAACACTTTAAAATACCCTTATGGATCCCATAAGCAGTGGTATGCCAAAACAACACAAAAGAGGTGTGTTCATTTTTTAATCACTGCCCCAACAAATCATCACAGTGAGGTGGCTTAAGACAACACAGATTTATTATCTTATAGTTCTGTAGGTCGCAACTTTGACATGGGTCATGCCAGGATAAAATAAAGATGTCAGTAGGATTATGTTCCCTTTTCAAGGCTCCATGAACAATTCATTTCTTTGACTTGCCTGCTGCAATTAGGTCCACAATCTTTGCCTGTGAACTTTTTCTCCTTCTCAAACAAAGTCAATAATGTTGCCTTTCTCATACTTAGTTCTTTTTGTTCCATCTCCTTCTGAGTACAGATTTGAAATAATCCTTTTTAAGGGCCCATGTGATTAGATTTGAGCCACACTGATAATCTGGAACATCTCAAGGTCCTTACACTATCATACCTGTAAAGTCCCTTTTCCTATTTAAGGCAACATTTGTAGGTTTCAAAGATTAGGACAAGGATTTCTTGGAAGGCACATTTTTCTATCTACTGCAATAGATCTTTATGGTTGCTATTGTTTTATTATAATAGACTTTTAAGTAGTATACATGATGCTCCAAAATTCTAACCAACTTTTACTCATTCACCTTTTTATTTACATATTGATAAAACATTAACAAAGCATTTTTTTTTATATTTAACATATTCTGTAGATTCAGATAGCTAAGTTTACTATTTTTTTTTCTTTCTGATTTTTGGTTTTTCTACTCCCAAGTTTTTACCAGGTCCTAGAAACTACCCCTAGCCTAATACTTATTAAGCTCACAATTGTTCAAGATTCATTTCAAGTATTACCTCTTCCATCAAGTCTTGCCAAATCTTAGTTGCATAGTGATTAAAGAATTAAACAGTTACCCAAAACATCGGAGGTTTAAACTCACAAATAGCCACTCCTTGAGACAAAGATGAGGCAGCATGCTTCTGGAAAGACTTATGGCTGGACAGCTCCAACGGGTAGCTCTACTCTAGCCTGCATAGTTGTTTTAAGTTGGACCATGAGTCAGAACTGATATGACTGAAGTGGATTTGGTTTTGATTTTGCTGGTGAAATCATTTTATCTCCACTGTTACAATACCTAGATTCTATGATTTAATGACATTAATAACAATAAATGAACTGCTCCAATAAATCATCACAGTGAAGTGCCTTAAGACAACACAGATGTATTATCTTAGTGTTATTATCCAACTGTTCTGTAAAATTTTATTAAAATCAGAACAAAAAAAGAAAATGAGGAAAACTTGAAACAAGTGCTGCAGAAGAACAGACTTTAAAATTAATTATGTGTCCACATTATGAGGCAAAAATCGTCACTAGTGGGCCAACAGAGAATATAATGATATATGAAGAAAAGATTGGAAATGCCCATGATTTCTTCTTACTTGTATCTTCCATCACCATCACTAGTCCCAGTAGTCAGGAGAACTATTGCATTGGGAAATACTGCTGTCAGGTACCCCTCCAATTATTAAGAAGCAATGATGTCAGTGTAAAGACTAAGACACACCAAATTCGAGCCATGGTCTTTTCAAACACCTGCAATGTCTCTGAGAACTGGACATGAATAAGAAATTCAGAGAAGAATTAATGTCTTTAAGATGTCATGTGAAAGGAAAGTACCAATTATCCATGAAATGCCATGAGAGTAAAGATGTATAGTTCTTGCTTCAACAGTAAATATACTAAAATTGGAACAATACAGAGACTCTTAGCATGCTCCCTACACAAGGATGATATGCAAATTCATAAAGCATCTAATATTTTTTCATTCACTCTGTGGAATACCACGCAGTCTCAGGAATAACAATTTAGAAAAATAATACATAACATGGGAGAGACTGGAGTATAGTATGCTGTAAGAACTGACTCAGTCTCATAAGGACAATTACTGCATAAGACTATTATTGTTAAAATAAGAGAATAGGTAATAAAACATGAATGAAGGTCCAAGGGGACAAGGGTGAGAGTAGAGGGGTGAGGATGATAGGGAGAAATAATGAGGTTACATGATTTTGTTGGGTAGTGAGAGAGTATGACAGAAATGGGAAATATCCAGGGAGACATGAACAGGCAGGCTATAGTTCAAAAGGATGGACATAGTTCAATGGTATTTGATTTTATAAAACACAATGTATAGAAATGATTGTATGAAACACAATGTGGATGAAGAAAAGTGAG
Organism: Elephantulus edwardii; assembly: GCF_000299155.1. Classification (NCBI taxonomy): domain Eukaryota; kingdom Metazoa; phylum Chordata; class Mammalia; order Macroscelidea; family Macroscelididae; genus Elephantulus; species Elephantulus edwardii. The sequence goes on along the minus strand of NW_006399753.1, from coordinate 29,516,088 downwards.
ACCCACGCTGGAAAATACAATAACAATAAAAGGAGTCTTATGACTCAATACACAATGTAAAATGTGTTATATATATGTACAGTAACATTATATGCCGGATAGTATAATCACTTTGTATACAAGATGCATGAGATACATGTGGCTGTTTCTGGGAAACTGTGTGTTCACTATGATTGGGATTTAAGATATTACAAAATAATAGGACCTTAGATGTACATGCAGTTGGACTTTGTTGGAATGGCTATTATGCAATGCATGTCTCCCTTTTCTTTTATCCTTTAACCATTTTTGCCATTGCATATATTATTTTTTCAGTTAATACTTTTTCAAAAAATAAATCACAATAAAAAAGATATATATATATCTGTATATATATATATATGGAAAAAATTCTGTTGGGATAGGTTTAAGATCATATTTTGAATCTTGCAGACTGTTTATTTTTGAGCTTCAGTTTGGACTTACAGAAGAATGAAAATCAATGGTCTGTTCCATAATCAAACCCTGATATTATTTTGACTCCTGATTTTGAGCTTCTCCATCTACCCTTGTCACAGATGTACTCATTCTGCTTCCTGTGTAGTCATCAGATAAGGCTTATGTATGCAGACACTATCTGTCTATCTATCTATCTATTAGAAAAGCATTTTCAAGTAATAAATAATTGATTGGACACAATTCAATTATCTAGCCCCATTTATCTTTCCAAGGCCATATTTTTCAATTACTAGTCCTTTTTTGTTTCCAACTTTTGTATTCCAGTCATCAATTATTATTAATCAATACTCAGGATAGGAGCAATCAAAAACTACAAGATTAGTTATATTGGGCAAATCTGTATCCAAAGATCTCTCCAAAGTGTCAAAGAACAAGGATATTAGTTGAAAGATGTGCCTGATCTATTTGGTTCCTACACATCTGAAAGTTGGATAGTACCTATACAAACAAGCGAAAATGTTATTAAATGAATTATAGAATCTAGGTATTGTGAAACTTGAGATGAAATTTATTTCATCAACAAAATAAAAACCCAGTCCACTTCAGTCAAGTAAATTCTGACTCATGGTCCAATTTACAGTAATGGTAACTATTCAATGGAGTTGAGCAAAGCTTTCCAAAAGCATTCTGTTTGGAGAATAGTTTAATTCTTTAATCACCATGCATCTAAGATTCATCAGTACTTGCTGGATAAGGAAGACTGAAGAAGAATCAGTGCTTTGAATTATAGTATAGGCAAAGAGTATTAAATGTACCATGGACTGCCAGAAGAATGAACAAATTTGTTTTGGAGGGAGTGCAACCAGGTTGTTCCTTTAGCAGCAAGAATGGTGAAACTTAGAGTCACATACTTTGGGCATGTTTTCAGAGAGGCCACGTTCTTGAAGAAAGACATCATGCTGGGACAAGTAGAGGATCAGAAAATGAGAGGACAAGGCTCAATGGGATGGATTGATGCAGCCACTGTAGCAATGCACTCAAGCTTGATGGAGCTCCTGAGGATGGCGTAGGGTAGGGTAAGATTGATATCTGTTATTCATTGGGTCACTATGAGTCAAAGTTTACTCTAAGGCACTTAACAAAAGCAATTGTGTTGTTGATTGCCATCAAGTCGATCATGGCTCATAGTGACTCTATGAACAAAAGAATAAATGTCTCTCCATAACGATCATCGTTTCTCCAAGTTCATAGTTTCCAGAAGCATGTGGTTTAGAAAGTGGATGCTACTCCTGCTTCTAAATCTGCTTTACCACCGGGAGCTCCACAAAACACTGTCCACACTGGGAAATCATTATGGTATTTGATACCCCAGTGGCATAAGGTTCAGCATCACGGCATATCCAGATTACTTCATACAGCACATTGATAAACAGTAATGTACAAAGTGGAAGAATGTTCCTCCAGATATAACAACACTAGTCTTACGTAGCAGTGGTTAAGTGTTGCCAAGTCAAAGCGACCCTTGGGCAAAAGACCTGAACTCTGTTCTATAACTAACATAATTTCTGTGCATTTATAGAGTTTATAGAATTCCAGAGGCCTCTAGTTTAGGAAGTAGATGCCACTCCTGCTTTCCAACCTGAATCAATCTGGAAGCTCCTTCAAACTTGTACATGATGGGTAACCGTTATGGTATTTGACATGACTATGGCATGGTGTTCACTATGACAGTAACTCCAAGTTATTCAATACAGCAAATAGACAACTGATACAGCAATTGTCTATCACTTAAAGAATATTCATTCTAAAATTAATAAATAAAAGTTCAACTGACACCCACTTTTGGTGGTAAAAATCCCAGTAACACACAACAAATATGACCCAGAAACTTTTCTTATGTGACCCCCATCAAGATGTGACCACCATCAAGACACTAGAAGCCAACGCCTAGAGTGGAGGCTCCAAACCTGCCCACACACCCAGCTTCTCACTACAGGATTTTAAAGACACATCTTTTGGCAAACCTCCACCTTTGGTCAAAAGTTTAACTGACACCCACTTTGGGGGGTAGGGGGGCTAGTAACACACACAAACACGACCAAGATTATAAAATTACTTTTTTGTTGTGTAGGGAAGAGTTGGAACTGACCCATAGCTGACCCTCTGGCCGGTTTTCAGAGGCAGTTGATTGCATGGGAGGAGATTGATCGTCCTTCTCCCACAGAGCAGCTAATGGTCTCCAAACTATGCCTTCAGGATTGCAGCACAGCTTCTTGCCACTAGGCTGCCAGAGCTCCCTTTACATCAAAACAATTCTCACTTGAATGCAAGGAGAACAGCCTGGCAACCAGCATATACTGTTGTATTAAAAGTCATTTTAAAAACTCTGTTTGTGAAGATTTCTTTGCTTAAATCTTAAAGCAGTAGACGTTACATTTGGACATTTATCTTTATTTCAACATGTTACCATATTTCTACAGGAGGAAAAACAGTAAGAAAGAGAGCAAAGTAAATTAATTGGGGTTTAAGGCCCTTATAATGTGGAAACTCATATGATTTGCCAATTTATGAAGCCAAAACAGAGAATTATGGAGAAATGTCCCTGCAGAGCCCTTATTGCTGCCAAAACAGGCAGCCAAAATGAGGTTTATAGTCACTCGTATTTTTGAACCTATGTCTTACTTTGCCAGTACAGAAATACATCCTCTGTAACCTTGACAATGGCTTCCATCTCTTTTTTGAGTTTTACAACTTAGGAACATTAAATTATTTTCTTTTATGGTAAGTTTTCACTAAAATATATAAAATACAATTTGCACTGGAAAAAGGGGGGGCGGGAGAATGTAAAGATTTCCATCTTCTAAACCAAGAAACACAAACAGTAAAGAGCCGGAGTTATACACAAGTTATATTTTAAGGATTTCTGAGAAGACTATTTTCATTTATACTCACTGAAACACTTGCATCTGTTTTGGTCAACGAAGACTGTTCTTTCCATGTGCTCAGCTTTTTCAGGTGTCATTTTGAGTAGATTATAAACTTCTATCCACTTGAGAACTTTTTTGGCACACAATGCCAAAAAAGATTCTTTTTTTAAAAAAATCTGCATATAACCAGTTTTAAAAATTTTAAATCTGGATTTGTTGTTTGTTTTGTTTTGTTTAGAAAACCACATAAAAAAGTAAGTACTTTTCTGTTATCCTATTTTGACTCATATGTTCATTTTAGCTCCACAAAAAAAATTTTTATATATTTTGAAATTTCAAACTAATTTAATTATTACAATAAAATCAAATATTTCGGTAATCTGCCAGGAAAATGACTTGAATATAGGACAGCCGTATGAATATGAATAACTATTTGGATCCATGTTTAAGGATCATTTTTGGAACCTCTAATGGCAAGGAAGTCTATCTTCAAGCCTTTGTGTTAGATTCGCTTTTGATTCAAATCCAAGTTCTGTTATATATGTGTAGATATGTGTCCTTTAAGTGTTTATGCTCCAGTTTTCTGATCTGTAAAATGGGAATGGTAAGAGTTCTACCTCACAAGGCTATGAAGAATAAGTGAAGTAATATTTAGAAAGTGTTTAGATGTTGTGTGACAAAAGGTTGATTAAATGTTATTCAGCTGATTAAGTAATACTTTTAAGAATATTTTCAAATGACAAGGTATTAAAATAAAAAAACATATTCTTTTGTCAAGCTTGAATGATCTCTCTCTTTTGATCAATTTAACACATACAAATTGGCAAACTTGATGTTTTATCAAATGAGAAAATTTTATTTAATACAAAAATTTAGAAAGAAATTAAATTGACATGGATTTAGAAAACACAAAGCATGTTGTGATTTTTATTACAGAAATTTTTATTGAGTAAAACTCTTCCAATCGATCCAAATATATCTTAATATCATAATCTCAAATGGATCATCAACATCAACATCATTATCATCAACAACACATTTGAGAAAGCAAACCAAATTCCTATAAGAAATACTTTAACAAACTTATTGATATAATGTCTTAGAGCTTCTGGATAGTCTTAATAAAGTTTTTTAAGTTAATGCAAAGTATCTCTCTCTCTCTCTTTCCCTCTCACTCTCTGTTAGAAGAAAAAATAAAAAACGAAAAACAAAACCCAAACCAAATCTTTTTCTTGATAAGAAAAAAAAATAAATAAATAACACCAGTTTTTATGTTGTGCCCTATCCAGCTGACACTGTCCTTTTGGAAAGCCAATGACTTGTTAGTACCCCTAGCAGCAGTGTGAACAGATGCGTCCCTGACAGGCGATGGATGGTCAGGGTCCATCTGGCCAGTGCAGCTCGGACAGAAATGATGTATACAGCTTCATCAGCGAATGACTGTCATCAATCCTGGGCATGGATAGCGTAAATGACAGCTATGCTGCAGCTGAGACCCCAGGTGTGAGACTGAGGAGGACTGATTTAAGAATGCTGGGTAATCAGGAATGTATAGTCTCCTGGACTTTAATTTGTATCTTTAACCTCCTATAAATATCCTGCTATAGTGTAGCAGGTATGTATTTTTTAGTGTCTCTCTTGAAATTAGCCTTAAGATGACTGCTGTTGGTTGCTCCCTGTTAACTACTGGTGACTTTGGTTCCCTGTCTCCATTACCAAACACATGGAGTGCTCTGGCTGTTGGACGGTGTGCTCCACAATTTAATTATTACCTCATTGATTTTTCATGTATTTCAATTTTCTCTTCTTTAAGTCACAGTGGCCATCCTGTTGGGGCAATGTTTGTTTTTCTTTCCCAGATTTCCTTATGGAATCATTCAGAGTCAAAGCTGGTTTTGCTTGCCTCCTCTCCTCCCCCAACCCGCCTCTAGCCTTCTTCAGGAATGTCTGACTGCAGCAGTCTGGAGGTGGGCCCAGCAAAGATGAACAATCCCACCAGGCACCTTCCCAGTTTGTACAAGATCTTAAAAAGGAAACAATATCCCACTGCTTACTCACTAACAAAAGGTACCTGGTTTTTAAATGGTCTCTCTTTAGTATGCATTAAAGATCATGCATAATTTGCATCTATTAGCATTTTATTATACCACTGGCACTGGGGGAAGGAAAATGAAAACAATTATTGTATCCTCAGAGGACATTTCTTTACTTATAACTATTTTACAATAAATCATTTTTGTTTATCAGTTTACTGGATGCAGCAAATGGAGAAACACTGGAGACTGAGAGGGCTCTAAAAGCCTGGGAATTTATAGTTTGGCTCCACATGTTTTTACTGAAAGCTCTTCAAATACTTCTAACTCATTAAAATGAATTATGTTAATTACCACCAGTAGATCTGGAAAACATTTGATTCTGATGGAAGAGGAATTATTTTCCCCCCCTCCCCAGCACTGCAGAAATTCAGCTCTTGATAGTACAAGCAAGCTAATATAGCTTAAAGGGTATCTGGTTAAAACAGGAGGTCAACGTACCAGAATCTCCTCTTCAAAATGGGAATAAGTTGACTCCCTGAGAAATGTGTCATTGGGTTGGGAGAGAAATCAAGAGACCATCTGCTCCATTCTACTGCCTTCAGAAAAGAGATACCAAAAGCTTCTGAGGCCCAAGAGAGGATGTTTTATTTTTAATATACTCTGAAGGAGGACAGGCCAAGAAATAATGATACAAACTCTTCAAGCATTTCCCTGTAGATTTTTTTTTTAAAAAAGCATAGTATTTCTAAAATTGTCTACAAGCCTTTAAGATTTTCAAAGCAAACATCTCAGTCAGGAAAAAAAAATAAAAGAATTCATTTGTAATTTTTCATCTTAATTTACAATGAAAGTGTCTGTAGTTTTATTTTAGTGGTCAGTGAAAAACTTACATTATCCTGCTGTGAGAATTGAATCTAAAAATACATGGTTATATATGGTTACAGATGCAGAGAGAACTGTCAAAACAAGGCTGTGATGTTTAAGAATCAAATTGTAAGAATGTGAAATGTCAATTCTTTTGTGAATTACAGAATTAACATTAGGAAAGTTGCATCACTGCATAAATTAGCACTAATGAAAATGTTCAGAGTGCGCAAGAGGGGGAAAAAGAGTAAGAGGTATAAAAGAAATCTATCTAAACAACAAAAACCCAAGACAGGAATGCTATAGACATTTGTTTTCAAACCTGAAAACACCCTGGACATAGTTGCAAGGATGGAATAGTATATCTGTCAACACTAAAGATAACTTATTGACTAATGCCTACAGTTTGGAAGCAAAACTGAACAAATTAAAGGACACTCCTTAAGATACATCTAAAATTTCCATTTTGGAATGTTAATAATAAAAATAGTTTTTAAAATGTTTGGTTGTCATCATGGTGTTTTTTATAGGTTTGTATATCTGGTGACAGTTACTTTCTCATAATAAAATACATTTATTTTGTCAATAAAATGTTCTGGCTTTGAGTAATTATTAATTGTTGGACTTTAGATGTAGTTTATTATTTAGTGGAGCCTATCAAATTTCAGTATAACTACTACAGATTTGGGGAATAAATTCTAACAGATATTTATGAAGAATGAAATTGTTTTATACCGAAGTTTTTTGTGTCCCTGTAGCAATAAGTATTTATTAAATTGAAGATTCTAACAAGAGTTTGTTAAGTTTAAGTCAATTTGTTTCCCATGTCTCATCAGGAAATGTTTTAGTTGTTGTGTACCATCAAATCAGAACTGACCCATAGCTGACCCTCCAGCAGGTTTTCAGAGGCAGTTAATTGCTCTGGAAAAGCTTGCCCATTCTTCTCTCATAGAGCAACTGGTGGACTTGATGTGCGCCTTTGGGATTGCAGCACAGCTTTTTGTCATTAGACCACCAGAATTCCCTCATCAGAAAATTAGGAAATAGTTATTAATTTATTATTAATAAATTGATTCTCAGACATACAGGAGTAAGAACAGTACTATTAATGACATTTCCAGTTAGGGAGTCAGTGCCACCCTTTTTCTGTTTTAAGTTCTCTTCTCTAAAAGGCAGGTTCTTATTTAAGGATCAAAATCAAATAATAGCAACTGCTAAAAATGCAATCTGAACATTTAACAGTCTTGGTGAAGTACTTTCTTTTGTGATATCTTTCCTTTCATCTGGAATTTTAAGAAACAATTGCTAAATCTCAGATTTAGCTGCTTGCTTTTTTTTTTTTTTTTTTAATCTCTCCTTAAGGGTTCTTCTAACCTAGACATATTTGAATCAGCTAAGTGTTCAGGGAAAATGAAACATTAAGGTCACATTATCTTGTTTCTGATTTTGGTCTTAGCATCATTTCCGTTAAGTTTAAAATAAAAGGATTGGAAGCCAAAGGATCTCTTAGTAATGTAGCATGCCTTGTTTGGGAATATCAAAGGACAATAGTTGGCTCATCAATGATTTGAGATTTCTCACAGCAGTACTAATGCACTGATTCTCTAAAAGTGGGGAGGGGAACAGGTGAAAAGATCCATTTCTTTGAAGAGCTTAGATATTGAAGAAAGAGACCCAAAGCCTGGGTGACTATTGTTATTGTTGTCCCTAAGTTCCACTGAGTCAGCTGTGACTCATAGCAGCTCTCTGAACAACAGATCAAAATCTTACCCCATCCTGTGCCATCCTCACCATCTCTGCAATGTTAAAACCCAATTGTACCAGGTATATCTTCATTCTTTTCCACCTAAAATTCACTTTCTATTTTGAATTTGTCATTTGAAAGAATTTATGGAACAGGTATCTTTAAAGGAAAAAAATTCTTAAAACACTTTAGGAAGTAGTTTATGATCCTAGTAAAAGAGTTGCCTTGAATATAACTAGGGTTTACACCAATTTTTTTCAGGGTTTACATTATTAAGGATACTTTTCCCTACATTTTCTACATTTATTGACACTGATTATATTTTTCATGTTGTGTAATCATTCTCCCCTTCTTTTAGGTATTGTTTCTCCTTCATCAACTTAAAATTATTTCCTTTAATTTTTCAAGTTGTTGTTACCAGTGTTATACATATGTTTCTGTTTTTGTTAGGTGCCATTGAGTCACCTGCAACTCACAGTGACCTTATGTACAAAAGCTCTGAATCTTGCCTTATCCTGAGCCTGTCTCACTGATTCTGACACACTTAATACTATTGCCCCAGTTATCATGCCAATCCATCTCATATGGGGTCTTCCTCTCCTACACTGTTCCTCCACCCTTCCATGCATGATGTCCTTATCCAAGCACTGGACCCTCCTGGCCATGTGCCCAAAGTATGTGAGACAGAGCTTCAAAATCCTTGCCTTTAAGGAGAAACTTGGTTTCACCCTCTACAAGACAGATACATTTTTTCCCTCCTATTGGTTCTTGGTATGTTTAATACTCTTCAACACTACAATTCAAAGGCATCAATTCTTCTGTCATCCTTAGTCATTATCCAGTTCTCTGATGCATAGCATGTACTTGCAAAGATGATGGCCTGAATCAGGCACATCTTAGTCTTGAGACAGACATCATTGCTCCTTAGCACTGTGGAGAAATCCCTAACAGCAGACTTCTCCAGTCTTTCAGTTCCCTGGATGCTGGTGCCAAGAATGTTGACTGTGAGGCCAAGCAAGCTGAAATTGTTAACATTCTCAATTTCTTTTCTATCTATTATGGTGCTGCCAATTGGCCCAGTGGTGAGAATCTTTGTCTTCCTGATGTTGAGCTTCAATCCATATTGAGAACTACAGTCCTTGACCTTCTGCAGCAAATACTTCAAGTCCTCCTCAGTTTTGGCAAGCGAGGTTGTGTCATCTGCACAGCGCAGCTTGTTGATGAGTCTTCCTCCAATCCTAATGCCACACTTCTCTTCATCAAGTCCAGCTTCTTGAATGAGCTGTTTCACATACAGATTGAAAAGGCATGGAGACAGGACACATCCCTGAAGCTATCCTTTCCTAATTTTGGATCATGCAGTAATTCCTTGCTCTGTTCTGATACCTGAATCCTGGTTCAAGTATAGGTTCCGCATGAGCAATATCAAGAGCTCTGGGATTCCCAATCTTCTCAAAGTTAACCACAATTTGTTGTGATCTACATAGTCAAATGAGTTTGCAAGGTCAATGAGCACAAACAAACATTTCTCTGGTACTCTCTGCTTTCAGCCAAAATCCATCTGACATTGGCAATAATGTCTATAGTGCGACAACCTCTTCTAAATCCAGCTTGAGTTTCTGGTAGTTCTCTATTAATGTTACAGCCATTTTTGGATAATCTTCAGCAGGATTTTACTTGTGCATTATATTAGTTATATTGTTTGATAATTTCTACACTCTGTCAGATCACCTTTGTTGGGGGAATAGGAATAAATATTGGTCTCTTCCCATCAGTTGGCCAGTTAGTTGTCCTCCAGATTTCTTAGCACACCTGGTGAACACATCCAGGGCAGCATATGTTTGTTGAAATGTTAATTGGTATACCATCAATTCCTGGGGCATTGTTTTTCACCAAGTCCTTCCGAGCAGACTGAACTTCCTTCTTCATCACCGATGCCTCTTGATCATATGTTATTTCATGAAGTTCTTCTGTGTCAGCCAGTTCTTTTTGGCACAGACAGTAATTATAAGAGTACAAGTAATGCTCACAACAGATGTCACTATTTAATTAAGTTCAATTATTACTTGTTTTTGAGAAGACAATTAGTGTTAATTTTGGTTTATATCTTTAAAGACAATCTCAGGATAATAGCCTCAGGGTTCATCTAAACTCCATGTTTCAGAAACTCTGGAGTCCCTGAGAACATAAAATTATGTTTTACATATTCTCACATTGATTCATTCAATTACCCTCTCCTCACTTATCAACTAGGTTAGGTTCCATATTTGGTTGTTACATCAGTGTTATATTAGTGCTGTGTGAAACTAGAGGAAGCATCAAATGACAAAGTGGAAAACAACGGCATCATTACACAACTACAAAAGTACTTTATTGTGAAACTCCAAAACTACTGAGAATAATAGCCCAGCAAAATTGACAAATAACCCTAATCATCACAGCCAGACCTATTCTCACCTCAAAACTCAACATTTGTTACTGCTAGTTACATGTTGATAATATGGGAATATATTCTTTGCTATTGTGGTATTTGCAAAAGTTTTCATGAAATAGTAGACAAGTGAAAAGGTATAAAGATAGGTAGGCAACATATGGTTCTTCTGGTATCCTCGTAAAACAGGCAGGTGTTCATGTTGTTGTATGCTGTCCTGTCACATTGCTGATCCTACAGGGGGCTTTCAGAAGTTAGAAATAGCATTAGTAGAGAAAGGCCAGCTTTCTCCTGTAGAGCAGCTGACGGATTAGAACCACTCACCTTTGGACTGGAAGCACAACTCCTTATTCATTAAGCCACCGGGGCTCTCTTTCAATTGTTTATAGAAACATGTAATATGTTTTTGCATTTAAGAAGGAGTTGTGAGGAGTACATAGATTTATCCAAAATGAACAGAGACATATATATCAAGTTCTTCTGAGAAATTTGTGAAAGTTAAAGAAAATACATTTTTAAAAACACGTTTTTAAAAAATCTGTTTTCTCTCTTCTCTTGAATAATATATTGTAATCTCTGGATCACTTCTCTTGTTAAATAGTTTGTTAGGATAGAAACATTTTTCATTTAGAGACATAAGAATCAAAGAAGGCATATATACCTGAATTGATTATTGAGGATATGATGTAATCCTATTTTAAATGATGTTGTTGTTGTTGTTATGTGCCATCAAATTGCTTGTGACTCATAGTGACCCTATGTACAAGATCCCTAAGCTCTGCTCTATCCTGTGCTAACCTTATTGTCTCTGACACACCTACCCCACCACCCCAATGACTAAATCAATCCATTTCATCAAAGGTCTTCCTCTCCTGAGCTGTCCCTCAAACCTCCCAAGCATGATGTCCCTTTTCAAGGACCAGTTCCTCCTTGTAACATGTCCAAATTATGTCAGATGAAGCTTCAGAAACCTTGCTTACAAGGAGCAGCCTGGTTTCACCCTCTCTAGGACGTACCTGTTTGTTCTCCTAGCAGACCATGGTATATGTAATACTCTTCTCTAGCACCACAGCTCAAAGGCACCAATTCTTTTTCTATCATTCTTAATCATTGTCCAGATCTCTGACACATAGGAAGCAATTGCAAAGAGTATGGCCTGGATCAGGAGCACTTTAGTCTCCAGACTTATGAGTAACACAAAAATTTGCAAATCCTTTAATTCAGTGTTTAAAAAAAAATTGAAAGTCAATACATAGGAGATATATATATATATATATTCTAGATAGTGTGTTTCTTTACCCTCAAATCCAAGGCTCTTACCACACTATAAGCATTCAGTTAGTATTTGATCAGTTTTAAAAATCTGTTCTTTAATTTGTAGTATTAATAGTTCTAGAACCCTTGTGGTACGGAGTTGCACTGCCAACCCTAAGCCGCAATGTTCAAATCCACCAATGGCTCTGAAGGAGGAAGATAGATAATCTCCTCCTATTTGATTTACACCCTCTGAAAACTTGCTAGATGATCAGCTATCAACTCAGTTCTCACTTGACAGCATATAACAAAACAACATTAGTAGCTGTACAGTCTTTTGACTCATTACTAAGATATTTAGATGTGGGTTGTTTCTCTCTGCAAATAGAAAAAAGCAAGGCTGATATCAGGGGACTGATAAAGTCTTCTTATTCACTAGTTCAGAATGATTATTTACCCTGGGGGTCCCACTCTGATTGGTGACCAGCCTTAAGGAAGGAGTTGTTGTAGAACTGGTAGTTAGGTTCCATAGAACCATGCTTCCTCAGCATATGACAATTACAACCTAAAACAAACAAATAAACAAAAAACCCAACCCAAAAATGAGAAATGAAATTGTAACATAGTTTGAAGTAAAGATTTTTAAAATAATATTTTATTTAAATAAAAAGAATCTTATTCTGTACTAGATTTCTTTTTTCAAATGTTGGACTTACTTTCTACCTTTTGAGCTATTGAATACATGCCATTCTCTAGTTTCTGAAACTTAAGCAAATAGACCAAGAGAATTGAGCACATTAAGCAGTTCTTTTTTAAAAATCAGTCCAGCACCCTTTAGCCAAGCACCAGTGGAGCCCAACATCATGGCACATTTCCTCCCAGCATACTCACTTTCAGCCACCACAGAGGAGAGAGAAGAGTGCGAGGGCTACTGAGCACTGAGGAGTTCGCCAATGAATCACAATTATGCGAACACCTGTGCTAACTAAGTTTGTGCTGATCCACTGTGAAAATTTGCAAAGTGCTCAACAGCCCCGAGAATTTCCCATTTATTATTTTAGGTGGGCTGGTCAGCAACTGCACCTTAGGTTGCAGTGTGAAGCATGTAAGGACACGCATTCAAGACCTCATCCAGGACCTTTCCATTCTACCTGCAGGGTACAGCTGTGCCTTCTCACAGACCAGAGTCCTGCTTCTCAATTTCTGCCCAGAAAAGTTAAGGGAAAATGCCAGTACCTTTCATTTACAGGTAAACAGATTGCAGATTGCAACACATGCACACGTATGTTTCAAGGTAAATGCACCATGGAATTGATCTTGGGAAGTACCGAACAATAAATGATACTTTTTATTAATCTATAGGCTTATCAGGTAATTTGAAAAGAGTCATTAACGCTTGTGGATAATAGAAAACTTTGCTCACAAACATGACTTTTGGCCCATCGTTAACTTCCCTCTTAAAAGGTAAAGATCCCCAAATCTACCACAGGCTACATTTACACTTTATTTTTGGAATAAATGACTAATGAGAATTGGAAAATAATTTCTGAATGATGTAATCAAAACAACTAGTTAACGACTAAGATGTAAGCAATGAAATTGGGATGAATGAACAAACTAAATACAGGATCAATTGTTTACTCCACAATAAAGGTTATACATATGCCCTGGACAGTGACTTCTTTGAATGTACTCTTTCTCTCAAGAACTATAAATTACTGTGTGGTCTCTGAATGTAAATGCAATGTTAAGAATAGACGTTTCAATGTAGCTCCATAGACATAATTGATGTGTTGACCAAGAATTCTCTAGTGAAATACATATTTGTTACTTTGAATATTGAGTTTAATAGGAGAAGATAAAGTAAATGACATTAGTATGAAAGATTGAAAACTAATCTGGCAGTATCAAGTTTTAAGTTTTTTTATGTAGTATAGTTGTTTTTAGTGAGCTTAATTATGTTTGATAGCATCACATTATTATCCACAGGATAAATGTCCATAGTATTCAATGATAGTTAAATACAAAAAGAGGAGTTTTAATAAACCTCAACAATAAAAATATTCAATCACCATGTAAGCGAATGTTATTATGTGCTGTTGAGTTGTAACTGATTCATAGCTGACCAGGCAGTGCTTTTTCAGGGCTATAAATTATGCAGGAGTAGACTGTCCATCTTTATTTCTAGGAGCAACTGGGAGATTTGAATAATGTGCCTTTGAGTTGGTAGTACGACTTCTTACCCATTAAGCCACCAGACATACTTATGGAGAAAGCCAGGATTATGAGTTTAGGGTGTAATCTCTAGTGAAAAGCTTTTTAAGTATTGGCTCTGGATAAGGGTCCTTGTGTCCTTTCAACATCTGCAGACCTAGCGTTGCTTACAGATCTTCATGTGTGGCCTTCTCCTCTACTGAAGACCTCCCTAGCATAGGGATTTCAAAGGACATGCTCTGCGTTCAACATTTTTCTTGATTGTATTGAGGTTGCCCTCTCTCCACTTAATTCTACTTTCATCTTGCAAGAGTTGACATTCTTGGAAACAACAGGGCTGAGACAGGATTGAGGATGTTGAATTATTTTTGATCCTTTCAGAGTTGATTGGTTTTAGTAGAACATGGACCATCATTATCATTACACACCTGTCACATTATGACTGAAATTTCTCATTATGACTAAGCTTGCTCATTGTGGGGACCCTGCTGGGCATTGAACATCCTCATTGACACATCTTCAGCATCATAGCAGCATATAAGCCAACACAGGATAGTAAAGAGATAGACAACTCAAAATAAGAACCAATAGATGCAAGAATTTGTTAATAATGAGAACATGGGATGTACAAAATATAAGTTCTTACAATTTTGTAAATTGTCAAAAATGAACTAGAACACTGGAAGATTAATATTCTAGACATTAGTTAGGTGAAATAAACTGGTATTGACCATTCGATTTGCACAATTTTATGCTGCAAATAACAAACAAAGAATAATCATGATCATATTCAATGTCAAAAAGAAAATGTCAAGATCTATCCTGTAATACAATGCTGACTACATGGAAGATCAATTAGTTAGACTATTCTACACACCAAACTCTGATACCTAAGATGAAAAAAATTGAAAATTTTATCAACTTATGCAGTCTGAAAATGATTAAACATGTAACCAAGATGTATTGATAACTACTGATGACTGGAATATAAAAGTTGTACAGTTGTTATTTGACAACGAGTCCAAAACTATCAAAAGGAGAAATGACAACCTCTTCAACATGGACATCTACCTGCAGAAAACGAAAACAGGATCCACTTCTCACATCATGCACAAAAATCAATTCAAGATGAATCAGACACCTAGGGAAAGAACTCCAAACCATAGGGATCACAAGAGACAAAATGGGACTTACCTTAGTTGGCCTAGCATATGGAATAAATAGTCTTGCAAATATAATCAGAGACACACAACCAGGAGTGAATAAAATTAATGAATGGGACCTCCTAAAAATCAAGTTTCTGTGTGTATCTAAAACCTTTTCCTAAGGGTAAGAAGAAAGCCTACAAACACAATTGGCAATGACATTTCAGACAAAGGTCTCATAATGAAAGTTTACAGAATAATACAGGACCTCCACAAGAAAAAGACTTAACCTAATCACAAAATGGGAAAAAGACATTAAAAGATTCCTCACAAAGGAAGACATTCAGATGGCCAACAGATACATTAAGAAATGTTCAAAATCACTGTCAATCAGAGAGATCTAAATAAAAACAACAATGAGATACCATCTTACCCTAGGAGCAGTAGTAAAGTTTAATAGGAAACATTAAAATTTGGAGAGGATTCAGAGAGGTTGACACTCTCATGCATTACTGATGATGGGATTGTAAAATGGTACAAACATTTTGGAAGGCAGTTTGGTGGCTCCTCAAAAAGTTGAATATAGAAATTCCATATGACCCAGTTATTGCCCTGCTATGAATACCCCAAGGAAATTAGAACACAAACATGAAAAGAGATATATACCCCTATGTTCATAGTAGTGTTATTCACAACAACAAGAAAATAGAAACAGCCTAAATACTTATAAACAAATGAATGGATTGAGAAATTGTGGTGCATTCACACAATCGAATACTATGCAGCATTAGAGAACAATGATTTTGTAAATGACTACATAACATGGGAGAATCTGAAAAGTATTTTGCTCAGTGAAAGAACTCAGTCTCATAAGGACAAATACTGAATAATAACATTATTGTAAAAACAGAATAAATGAGTAAGATGTGTATAAAGTTTCAAAAGAGAAAGAGCCAAAAAAGTGGAAGAGTGGAAATAACTAGAATAGCAGAGGTTAGTGGGTGGACTGGGGTGTGAGGAGTGTGTTAAGATTCTAAAAGATTCTGAAAGCGGGTAATTATAGGCATAGATCTACAGTAATTAAAGATTTAAGTACAAGGTATATGAAAGATTGTATGAATCATAATGTCAATGAAAGATTTTACAAAACACAATGTATGGGAAATAAACACAGTGTAAATTATTATATGAAAATCAATAAAAATATATAAAAAATAATCCATGTTCAGAAGAAGCTGTAAAATGAGAGCTATCATTATTTATGTCAGACCAACCTTGACTTTAAGCAAAGAATACCAGAAGGATGCTTACCTATGTTGAAATAATTACGCAGAAGTATTTTTGGATAACAAGCCATGGACACCTTTCAAAAAAACCTTAATTGTACTAGGACTAACGAAGAAGCAGCCATTCGAACAGAACAATGGCATGTGAATGGTTTAAAACCAGAAAAAGTTTGCATCAACGTTGTATTATTTTATCATACCCATTAAATCAATTTACTGAGCAATAATTAAGAAGAATTAGACTATATGAAAAAAGAACACAGTGCTTCAATGATTTAGATCCTCCAAGAAGAGCTGTGGGTGAGCATTAACATTTCTGGTAAGTATATTCATTTTCTCCTGGACACAAGAGCCTACTATTTGTTCCTAAAAGCCTTCTAAGGTTCCAAATCTTCTCACTATTTATTAGTTGTTTGAATTGATGGAAAACCTCATAAGCAGTTCCTTACTTCACCTCTGCCTTGGATGCGGACTTCCGAGCTATAAAACAACCCAGTGGTAGATGGAATTTGGTCCAGGACTTAAGAACAATAATTGACATAGCTGAGTCTCTACATCTTGTGGTTCCTAACCTTCATACTATAATAGACAAAGTGCTAGTCAATGAGCCTTTTATTTTAAGAACTACCTTCCCTCTGTAACTTGATTTGTGGCACTGTTAGAACCTCTACTTGGAATATTATTGCTTTTAATTTTTGACTCATGTACTTTTAACTTGTTAGTTTAAATTGTGTCTCCTAGGCTGCAATAGTTCCATGATACATCTTCAAGGATATGAACATGTATGGCTAAGCACAATTGATAACAGTGCATCTAATTCCAAAATCAATCTCCACAATAGTCTATGTGTTTCCTACTGCCAAAGGGGCCCTTTAGAGTAGTGAGAGAAAATCTTCACCTTGAAACCTACAGCGTCCCTTTTCAGCAGGAAGTAGCTAAGAGAATACGCCTTCCCCTTTTCCTTATGAATCAGGGTGAAGACTCTCTCAGGGAGGAGTGATAGGGAATGGCAAAGGACACACTGACAAAGGAGACTAATCAGAACTGGCTTTGACAAGCACTGTGGCAATGGGACAATTGAAACAGACATTCAAGGGGGAAAAAAAGAGGAAGGAAC
>NW_006399753.1:29414011-29493171 GCF_000299155.1 Elephantulus edwardii | reverse complement strand
GGTTTAGGGCTGTTGTACATAGGGTCACTATGAGTCGCAAAATACTTGACAGCACATAACAATAACAACAACAGGATCCACAGTCAGTGCCCATCGAAGCAGATGCCAGGAAATCGAACAAAATATGACATCAGCAAATCTGCTTTAAAGACCTTCTCTAAAATGTCACAAAGTACCAAGATATTATGCTGAATGAATTCAGTCAGTCACAGATAAGACAATATATTGTATGAGACCATACAAAATTACCAAGACTTGGAATTTACATCATACAGTGAGTGAATTGGGGTTTTGGTTTTGTCAGCTTTCACACGCCAGTAGCTCCTGCCTTGAATCTGGACTTTGTCTGACCAGGCAAGTTAGGTGGAGGCAATGCTCTGCAATGTCCTAGCCTAGGCCATGAGAAACTTTGCAGCATTCTGTTTTGTTTTCACAGGACTTGGCTCTAAAATCATAACATTAAAAGAAGGCACCAGTGAAAGAGGATGAGAGGTTACAAGTTACAGGGAGAAGAACCAAGAGAGCGACATGTGAATTAGGCCAGCTTTGACATTTCAACTGACAACACAGATCTTCCAGGTGACCCTAAGTAAGCCCAGGCAAGCAAAATCAGGAAATGGATCCTCCATCCAGTCCATAGATCTGTAAACACTAATAAGTAATTGCTGTTTCAAGCTATTTTTTTTTTTAAAGTACAGGTGTTACTTTGAGGACTAAAGTGCACCTAACCCAACTATGGTACTTTCTATCACCATGTATACATGCAAAATCTAGACAATAAATAAGAAAGACTAAAGAAACATTGATCAGTTTAAATTATAGTGTTGTCAAAGAATATTGAATAGGACATGGGCTGCCAGGTAAACGCACCTCTTGGAAGAGGTACCTCTTGGAAGAGGTACAGGTAGAGTACTCTGAATTTGCTTTAAGTATTATCAGTAAGGTTTGAGTCGACCGTCTATCATGGGAGAAACACGGGCCATCTCCTCCCATGAGATACGCAGCTCAGAAAAGTGCTGCAGTTTCAGCTATGAGTCAGTTCTGACTGAACAGCAATGAATTGACTTTGCTGATCAATCCATAGAGAAGGACTTTGTGATTGGTAAAACAGAAGGTAAAGAGAAGAATAGGAAGACTGTTAGTGAGATGAAGCGGAACAATATGCTCAACCATGAGGATGGCACCGGATTCATCAGTTTTGTTTTGTTGTACTTAGTATTTCTGTGAGTAGGAACTTACTTCAAGGTATCTATCACCACCAATACAGATGTCATTGAAGAAAATACTACCAAACACTTAGATAATGGTGGAAATAGTGAAAAGAAATCCTTAAGGTATTGAGAAGTTCCAGAAAACTAGAATGTCATGAGGTCTCTAGAAAAAGACTTGGTATACAATCACATATGAAAACCCTATGTGATTTTCTTCAATGACATCTGTATTGGTGGTGATAGATGCTGTGAGGAGAAGACAGGTCCTTGGAGAAGGACATCATGCTTGGGAGGGTAGAGGGACAGCGCAGGAGAGGAAGGCCCTCTATGAGGTGGATTGATTCAGTGACTGGGTTAATTGGGATGGGAATGTCAGAGACAGTGCGATTGGCACAGGGCAGAGCGGAGTTTAGGGCTGTTGTTGTACATACGGTCGCTATGAGTCGCAAATGACTTGACGGCACATAACAACAACAACAACATACAATCACAAGGGGACAAGCCCGAAGGAGTCTTGAAATATTCTGAGAGTGTGTGTGTGTGCATGTGTTTGTGTGTGTTTGAGTGGAAAAAAGGAGATACACACACAAGCTTTGCCTTTACATCCTTAAAGTTTTACTCATCGGGGTTTCAGCCTTTTTTTTCTTAGCATTAGATGGGATAATACCACTTTTCATGCTGTTTTAATTACGTGAAAGAAAGAAACCCAGAATAATAAAATCATTGCTGATCAATATTTTGGTTCTCATGAAAAGTCAGTGTGGTAGTGTATCTGGCTTTGTGACTTCAATTTCTAAACATGGAGTGAGTGAGGTTAGATGAGTGTGTCAGGAGGAAAGGAGGGGTTAGCAGGTTGATTTAGAACCATATGTTACCTGCTTTTTAAAAGAGATTAGATTTATTTGGGTTTGTGAGCACCAGATTAAGCGTGCAGCATGCTATCTCATTTAATTTCATAGAATTATGAAATGAGAACGATTCTTATCCAACTTTAAAGATAAGAAAATAATAAAACGTGTTGTTTTATGCTTTTTATTTATTCTCACCTGACTCATAAGATCATCCTGCAAGAGTTTAACTGTCTTCAAGTGTTCCAAGAGTACAGTTGTTGTAGGAGCAGATTGCTGTGTCTTTTCTCCCGTACTGTTGATGGTAGATTCAAATGGTCAATCTATCAGTTAGGCTACAAAGTGACTAAGCATGACTCCACCAGGACGTCGTAGAAGAGGTTCAATTCCGCAGAAGTCAAACTTGAACCCTTGTCTGCTAGGTGCCAAAGACAATATTTTAATTACTACACAATACTGCCTCCCAGTGGTTGGAATTTGGTAAGCATCCAGCCAATATTAGCTATTGATGCTTTGTGGCTGTTGTCCTTAGAGGAAAACAGATCTTAAGCTTTAGGCTTAGCTCAGTATCTCAAAGGCATGTAGAAAATGGCCTTGCTTATCAGAATTCTTGAGAATTCCCGGGTTCAAGCCAAGCTTCAATTGCAATTGCAAGCAAACAAACAGGCAGCTACATTGTTTATGAAGCACTTACTTTTAATTAATTCCTACTCAAATACAAAAGTGTTTGATGCTTACCTGAAGTAAAAGCTGTGCAAATAAAATTTTCCCAAGCGAAGAGATTCTTTAGTATCAGAATTTTAAGCTTCTATGAGTATTTCCTTCAGTTGCCACAAAGTACATTTTTTAAAAAAAGAGAGAGAGAGAAAAACTCAAAGAAATAAGGAAGGGGGAAATCACAATTATTTTTGTGCAATATTAAGAATATGAGTTTTTAAAGAATATGTTTTACTGCTAAATATTTTTTCTAATATTTAATTGGAAGGAAAAATAATGTCTGTAGGGAGAAACAAGGTTTTGCTGTGCACAGAAGGCTTAGCCATAAGGAAAATATTGAAACACTCATTTTTAATGCTCATATCTTCAACACTCACACTAAGATACACAAACACACACATTCACACACTGTTGTTTTCAGTGCCCTTCTCCCCAACTCTCAGTTTACTTGCTCCTCAGTCTCTAAACCACTTAATAATTTAATATTTGGTGCTCCCCCTGGGTCTCCATTCTCCTTTATTTACTTCAAAATCCCACCAGACAGCCTCTTCCAGTACAGACTTTTTCTTCTCTTTTGTCATCATAACATGATAGCCAGGTATCTCATTTTTAAAAAAAGACATTAACTTGACAACTCTTTTGAACAAATTTCCATTAAGGAACTAATAAATAGTAAAAGCTTAATGTGCTACTTTATTTGGTCGTATCTATTTCTTAATAAAGATTCTTCTAGATAAAGACTTCCAGCCAAAAGAATGATAGGTGCTTCAGAATTCCAAGTGATGGATGTATAGCACATTGAAGGAAAAGAGATTTCTGCAATGCTAGCTTTACCTCATGTTCTTTGCAATAAGCTCCAAAGGCGGGTGTTTACTTTACCTGTTTATAGGGGTGACCCAGTGAGCAGGTGCATTGAAAGATTATAATCCCTGAGAAGAGAGGTCATTGATAATAGCATTAATGCTGCCACTCATTGCATCCATTAAAGGGTACCTCCATATGCAACATTCCACACCTGATCTCCAGGAAATAGATATCAGTGACCTTGATTCAACAGGCTTTGTTTTTCTTAGACATCTGTTAGCACTGTAACATTTTAAATTCATAATTGTGTTTACTTTTTAAATGGAGTTTAAAAGTCTTTCAACTGGATAGGTAGAGAAATTGAAAGAAGACACAAGGAAGCCTGTAAATTCTTGGATTGGCACCACATTTCACACCAGTTGTAATATAACTCAGCAGTTAATGCACTGAAATGGCAGAACCATTAGGGTGGATCACATTAATGCATAATTCGGGGTCTTTAAGTATGGGTGAATCATTGACATGATACATTGCCAGGTCCTTCACTATTCACCGTGTCAATGCATCGTCTTTATAATACTAATTGAATCGAGACTATCAGCACTAAAAGTTCCTGGACCAACTTTTTTTCCTGTTCTGAAGAAGATGCTGATAGCATTAGTCATCTGATAGCACTGGCTTTCACTGTGTGGGACAAGGCAGAATCTTCCTTTCTCAAGACTCCTCTCCTTTGTGGTAGCCAGCACCATCACACTTTCTCCACATTTACAACTAATCTCAACTATCAAAGGACAAACTCATCTGTTTAAAAAGTCACCAGATGTTGTTGAATTGACTTTAACTCATGGTGAACTCATGTGTGTCAGAGTGGAGTTATGCTCCATGGAGTTTCCAGTGACTAATTTTTTAGAAATAGATTGCTGGACTTTTCTTCTGAGCTTCTGCTGGGTGGATTCAAATTGCCAACCTTTCATTTATTTTAAAAATATTTTTAAATTTTATATTCTTTCCCTCAGCTCAATTTATCTGTTTATTAATTTTCCCTCCCTCCTTCTATCTAACTTTTCCTTAGATTGTTTATAATAGTGATCTGATACTAAAATTGTCCTTCTGTGATTCACTTATGCCACTCAGCAGAATTTGTTCTGGATTCATCTATGCCCACCTGTTAGTAGCTAAGTGCGTAATTATTTGTACCCCGCAAGAACTACAAAAAGAATAATAATTAGATTGCTACTATCATACTTTATAACATCATAAAATGTGACCTTAAACAAGAAAATTTGTTATAGTATGGTAATTAAGGCTTTACATACAAGAAAGGAGAGATTTCTTCATATACACCACGTAAGGCATGTAATACAAGTGGCCTCGTTCTTTCCTGGAGATCTGAAGAGAGTTGTGTTGCTAACCCAAAGACAGCACTTTTCTTGCTATTTGAATCCACCAGGGACTGTGCAGGTGAAAGATGAGAGACCCTTCTATATGACTTACTATATGACTTTCAGGAAAACCCCTGAAAGGTGCTGACTTGATGGGAATGAGTTGAGTTGTTGAGTTAGTTCTCTGATGTACAATATACCCATTAATTATGATCATATTATGGAAGACCATACACCAACTAAAAGAAAACATTCACTTCAGTTAAAATTCTAGAACAATATAATCTAAAGCCACATTCATATACAATAAACCAAAAATATGGATATAAAAGATACAAGTTGATATTAAAACTGGTTATGCACAAGGTCAGTTAAGATTATAAATGAAGTTATCTATTCTCTCTGTAACATTTTCTTTATGAGGAAGAAATATGGGGAAAATCACAGTAAAATATTCAATTAAAGCTTGCTAATACATAGTACATGAGTATTTATTATTCTTCCTGTGTCATATAAGGGAGCGCTGGTGGCCTAGTGGTCAGGAGCTGTGCTGCTATTGCAAAGGCGTGGAATTCTAATCCACCAGGAAGCTGCTGATGAGAAAGATGGGAGAAAGTCCAGTATTATTTACCGCCTCAGAAAACCAGGTTGGTTCTGACTCTACAGCAAACAACAACATTCTCATGTATGTATAAAATATGTTTTAATAACTATAAAAATGACAGTAATTAAGGAAATTCCTAGTTTAAAATGAGACCAGCTAACAATGCTCCGCATTTCTTCTCCCAGCTTCTTACTAAAAATTTCAGGAAGATAAAGGAGAAGTTTGAAATTTACAACACACAACAGGCCAAATCAACAAGCAAACCCTAGAATCTAGGAGGAATTGCTTCACAGTGGAAGTCTAATGGAGTTGAAGGAAAACCTACTTAGGCTTAATATAACACAGCACATGTCCGCCTCCCGTGGAACAAAAAGTAGGGATGTGTGTTAGAGCGAGGTGTATGTGTAGACCTCAAAACTCTTTTAGAACAGAAGTGAGTGATACTTACTGAAATATTTTTTTTAAAAAATACAAAAATGGAGTATGAAGGAAAAACCATGATTTCCAGCTTAAAACCAGCCAATCTCTTTCCCAATTCAGAAGCTCTAAGAGTAAAAACGGAGACATTCAATCCCACTCACTGTCATTGAGCTGATTCTGACTCATGATGACCTTATAGAACAGAATAGAACTGCTGAGGCAAGGGGGTTCCAAGCCTATAGATACTTACAGAAGCACACTGTCTTCTCCTTTCCCTGTGGAGATCCTGGTGCAATAAATTCATCACACTTGAGGTTAGCAGCCAAGTGGTTAGACCACTATACCACAGAGCGCCTTAGATATTTAATAGTATTTCTTTAATTGTAAAATGAGAAAATATTCAGCCACTAGGAGAACCACTTCCCATGTGCCCCTTCTATTTCACCATTCAATGGTCACTTGAAATTATATTTGTTTGGAACTCTCTAGAGAGTTGTGTTTTTATTACAACATCAACAAGATATATATATGGTTTTGTGTTGTTGTTAAGTGCCATTGAGCCATTGATAACTCAAAGCGATCATATGAATGAAAGACCTGAACAATTGTAAAACTTTCATCCTTTCTCCAAGTTCATAGAGTTTCTGGAGGCAAGCTATTTCAGAAGTGTGTGCTTCCAAGCTTGTTTTAATCGGGGAGCTCCACCAAACCCTGTCCACCGTGGGTAACCATTATCGCATTTGATGCATCAGTGTCTCAGTGTTTAGCATCACAGCAACCACAAGTTACCTCTGTACAGCAAATGGACAGACTAGTACTATACCACATAGACACACACACGCACACACACACACACACACGCACACACGTTAGTGATGAGATAAGTGTTGTGGTGTTGGAATCAACTCATAGCTAAACCTCCAGCAAGTTTTCAAATGCAGTAAATCCCATAGGAGTAGATTGCCCAGCTATCTTCCATGGAACAATTGATGGATTCCAACCAAGTGCCTTTGGGATTGCAACAAAGCTTCTTACCACTAGGCCAAAGCGTTCCCTAAACTTTATTTTTATACACACACACATACACACACACACACACACACACACACACATCATCTGTGATAATAGCTTTTTTTTAGATAGGATATTTGCTTTTTCACATAAATGTTTCTTCTGAATCTACTGCAGATTCCTTCCTTCCTTCCTTCCTTAACTTGAGTTTCCAGTAGAAACATTCAGTGTCTAGAGAATAAAGAGGGAAGAAAGAGAAAGCTCCTTAAAATGAAGAGGAAAAAAAAATCCCAAACTTGAAGCATTTCACAGCATTGATGGAAAGAAATAATTGAAAATATATTTTATTGCTCTACCTTTGAATCAAGTGAATTGATTTACATAAAGTGCTATTCGTGTAGATAGATCAAGCACAAAGATGAATTTCAGAACTTAGAACTTCTCTTACTTTTATATGAAGAATTTTAAATTTTTTTTTTTATGATCGGGTCATATATTCCTCAAAAAAAAAATACTTTTAAACGAAACTCTGGTCCACCTTTATCTCTAATGGCCCGGCTGGGAGTTGCTATAATAATCCTTTTGCTTTTATGTGGCCATCTGGAGGCCTATTAAAAGGAGTATCTAAAACAGACTCCCCAAGTGTGCTGAGTTTGTTCATTTTCACCAAGTCACCAAAACAGGAGCATTTTTCCTACTGCAGGGAGAAGTGACCCTTTACCCACAGGGGTGGGGGCAAAGAGAGAGAAGAGCCACAGAACCTGCGAGCGGCACAACTTGCCCTCTCACCCCTGCCATTGTGAGCAAGTAGTAAGAATAGTGGTTGATTCTGGTGCATGCGTTTCAAGGGTACAAAGATCTACAGCAAGGTTTCTTTATACCTCTGGGGCTCTGTGATGAGATGGAAGAGGTGAGGGAATGTGGGAACGGGAAACATTGAGAATTTAATGAAGCATCATGTTTCAACTGGATAATATTCCAGTTTGATTTGTGTGGACAGCAAATATGAAAAATTGAAATAATATTTCAAGTTCCCACTTTTGTGTCTCAAAGAGATCTACAGAAAATCCTTGCTTTTCTGAGAACGACACCTTTCATCAAATGTATCATCCAACAGAGTTGAGGACATAAGGGTACGTGGTGAAATGGAATTAGATAAAAGTTGGCATTTGTCTTTAGTAGATTATTAAAATTGCCTTGGTAAGAAATCTGCTCATAAAGGCAGAACAAGTTAGCAGGGGCTAGATATCATTTGTCCAAAATAGAGTCTTTTCTCTACACTCATTAATCGTCTTGCCCGGTAATGTGGTTGCATCCTATTAAACCTGATACATCAAAAATGAGGGGGAAAAATTTAGCTGCTGTCTCAAACTGCACTACAACTCAGATCTAAGACCAAATAAGATGCATTAATTGCTTTACTGCTTCACCGCAAAGCCACTCTTAAAACATAATTCCTTAATGAAGTCCGTTAATTTGTTCATGGCAGTACACAAGCTGTTCAAAATGACACAGAATTGCACTCTGTTTTCTAACCCCTGCAGTTTCTTCTGTTAGTCACTCTGTCTTGTGTTGTTATCCCATGGATAGTAATTATTTTATAGTGGCTGTAATTAGGAGAGAATTAGGCTTGGTAAACAAAACCTGCCTTCTCCTGTTAATAGCTAAGGATAATAAATTTGGCTCTGACATTGACTATATTTGGACAAGGCTTGGCCTACTTCCAGTTTTCCCAATAAGAACTTTATTATATAATTATGCCTTGGAGGGGCTCATATTACAAGGTAATTTTTTTTGTAAAGACACATATTGCATGGCTTCCAGCCAGTAAATGATATACTGTAATATATGCCTCCAATAAATGTTTTAAACAAAATCTCTCTAAGCAATATCTTGTTGGAGCTACACACACACACACAGCTTTTCAGCATATATTATTTACAGAATTTGTTTGTCGAGTTTTTCATAATGTAAATTATTTCCTTTTGTCACATCCTATATTATGACAAGTCTCTAAAAAGGAGAGGGGGACTATTATTTCTATCATTTAATGACATATTTGTATTTTTAAGGTCTCATAATCCAGTTCCTAATGGTGTTGTTCTGAAGGAATTAAAAAGAGAAACGGGGCATTTAAGATGCCTTTTATCCCTAGGTACAGGTTGGCTGTATAAAATATGTTATCCTTGCTTGAGGTGATTTATATTCTTTTCTATTTCATTTTTTTTAACAGAAGTAAATTAAAGTTATTTTGCAACACTGAAGGATAGATCTCTAATGATTCATGTTCCTTTTGGTGGACTTTTATAGAAAGGGTCACTCAAACTCGTATATTGTTGTTTGCCATCCAGTAAGAACATCCCTCAAGTGAGTTTTTGGAGGCTGTAAATCTCAGGGGAGAAGATTGCCTGTCTTTCTCCCACTGAGCAGCTGGTAGATTCTAACTGCCTGTCTTTGGGTTGGCAGTACAATTCCTTACCATAACTCTACCGTGGCTCTCTCAGGTTTATACAGATGGGTAATACTTGACATCACAAAATGCTAAATGAAAATGACAGTGAAAACAGATTTACAGAAAAAGTGTAAAAAATATAACCACTATTCATAAAAATGTCTCTCTGGAGTAACAGTGTCTCTCTGGAGACTAAGGTGAGCCTGATACAGGCCATGGTCTTTGCAATCGCTTGTTATGCATCAGAGAGTTGGACAATGACTAGGGAGGACAGAAGGAAAGTGGATGCTTTTGAGCTGTGGTGCTGGAGAAGGGTACTGAATGTACCATGGACTGCCAGGAAAACAAACGGATTTGTCTTGGAGAGGATTAAACCCAGCTACTCCTTGGAGGCAAGGATTCTGGGGCTTCGTCTGACATACTTTGGACATGTTGCCAGGAGGGACGGGTCCTTGGAGAGGGACATCATGCTTGGGAGGGTTGAGGGACAACGCAGGAGGGGAAGACCCTCTATGAGATGGATTGATTCGGTGACTGGGATAATAGGGATGGGTGTGTCAGAGGCGGTGTGGTTGGCGCAGGATAGAGCAGGGTTTAGGGCTGTTGTGCATAGGGTCTTTATGAGTCGGAAACGACTCGACGGCACATAACAACAACAACAACAACATTCATAAAAATAATGATAATAGAGGCAAAAGTGAATTTAACTCTGGAGCATTAAAAAGCTACTAAAATGTAACAAAACCTGAACAAAAAGACAATGTCTTCTTCAGAAGCTAAATCTAAAATTAGAGCACTTACTAATTTTTAGAATACCCACTCAAATTTATTTCCATTGAATCAGAACAAATTCACCGCTGACCCTCCAGTGGGTTTGGAGGCTGTAAGTAGCATAGGATGAGATTGCCTACCTTTGTCTCCTTGAGTCATAGCAAGTTTCAACCTCCAGAAATGAGTCGTCTACGACTCGACGGCATCAAACAACAACAACAACAACAACAAAGAAATTATAAAAAAGGAAATGCTAATGCAATTTCAAAAGGTCCTTTTGGAATTTTATCCCAAAATCTCAGTCTATATTTAAAATCCAATGTATACTAGAAAACGAAGTTGACACAGACATATTAAATCTCTAGCTTAAAGAGAAAAAAAGGGGGGAGGGGCAACATCTGCAAACTATGGCATACATCTGCAAACTAAAAACAAGACGTTCTTTTTTCTCTAATAGCTAGATTTTTGTCAAAGTTCCCCAATTCGTTTTTCAAGTGGATCAGACCTTAGAAGTTACTGCCTTAAAAGATATTACTTGGTTTCTTACCTGATTCTTAACACAGACTAAGGATTATATCTACTTCATCTGTTTTCACAAAGCAAACTCCTAGTAATTACACATATGCAATGTAGAATTGGATTGTCTGACTACCTCCCCCCCCCCATTTCTAAAGAAAATATTAAAAGCAAAACAAAACAAAAACACAGTTTCCACTGAGCCTCTTTGACTCACGGAGACCTGATAGTTCAGAGTAGAAATGTATTCAATAAGGCATTCAGTGGCAAATGTTTCCATTGAGAATGACGAGATCTTTCCAAGGAACTTCTGTGTAGACTCAAACTGCCTGTTTCTGGTTAGCAAATAACCATGTTAATCACTTGCGCCATGCAAGGGCTCTGAAGAAAGGAATAAGTAGCTGCTTGTTAATGCCAAGCCTTTAGTTTCTGCAGAGGTTAGCTTGAACTACATTTGTTATAGTTTGAAGCTGGAAATATCACTCTTTTCTATCTTCCCCCACGCCCACCCCTGCCCCGCCCGGGGGGTTGATATGGAGTCCAGAGATCTCCGCAATTTTCCCCTGACTTGTCTTCAGATCTGCTATTGTTAGATTCTGTCGTAGTCAAGTATGTATGGCTCATAGTGACCTTATGAACAATAGACCTGAGCCTAATCCTGTCCTGTGCTATCCTCTTCATCTTTGACACTCAAGCCTATTGCTGCGTCACTGTGTCAATACATCTCACTGGGAGTCTTCCTCTCTTTCACTGACTCCTCCCCTTTTCAAGCATGATGCCCCCTTTGTAAGAAATTGCTTCAGATCCAACACATGCAAAATGAATGAGAATTTATGATACAGTCATTTACTAAATAGTACAGATTTTTGTCATTCAGACTTATTGCTTTCCTTAAGAAAAATAATTGCCCTGTTCTAAACACACCATTCTATATCATAAATGTTAAATTATTTTTAAAAACTTGACTGTTTTAAATTGAAATGATTGTTAGGACAACTAATTGATAATTTAGTTTAATTTAGCACATTTTATAAGCACTGAAGCATCAGGAAAAACAGGATTTTTTTTTTAAATGGGCAAGATATTTTTTCAGGTCACATAGTCTGTAGAGAGTTGCACTACTAATTCAAAGACCATGGCTCTCTGGCAGTTCAAATCCACATTCAGCTCCACAGGAAAAAAAAGATGTACAATCTCCTCTTCAGAAACTCAATGTAGGGTTAGCTATGAGTCAGTTTCAACTAATGATAAGGAAAGGGAGAGAGAGAAATCAGGAGAGTAGATCAAACACTAAATGCAAACATTGTGTTCATCTTAAAAAAAAATCACTCAAGTACGTAAGAGAAAGTCCTGTCTTCTGTCTGCTACTGCTGGGGCGTTTTTTCTTTCTTAAGCAGTATACTCAAAACAAGACAGTCAATTATGATTAATGAAATATCATCCAACACTACCAATCAAAAAGCCAATCTTTTTTCCACAGATCCTGTAACGGCCTGCACTTCTTGGTTATGTTGGAAGTATGTTGAGGTAGGCACTAATTGTTGTTGTTGTTATGTACCATGGAGTCGTTTGCAACTCATAGTGACCCTATGTACAAGAGCTCTAACCACCGTTCTATGCTGTGCCAACCTAGCCATCTCAAATGCACTTATTCCCACCACTCCAGTCACAGAATCAATCCATCTCATCGAACGTCTTCCTCTCCTGCGCCACCCCTCCACTTTGCCAAACATGATGTCCCTCTCCAAGGACCAGTCTCTCCTTGCAACATGCCCAAAATATGTCAGACAAAGCTTCAGAATCCTTGACTCCAAGGAGCATTCCGCCTTCACCCTCTCCAGAACAAACCTGTTTGTTCTCCTAGAAGTCCATGGTATAGTCAACACTCGTCTCCAGTACCACAGCTCAAAGGCAACAATTATCTTTCTATCAATCCTATTCACTGTCCAAATCTCTGATGCATAGCACGTAATTGCGAAGACTATAGCCCAGATAAGGCACACCTTAATCTTCAGCCTGGTGTTGTTGCTCTTCAGTCCTCTTGAGAGGTCCTTCACAGCCAACTTTCCCAATGCAATTCATCTCTTGATTTCCTGGCTGCTGTTACCAAGAGTGTTGATTGTGGAGTCAAGCAAAGTAAAACTGTTAACTATCTCAATCTCTTCACCATCTGTAGTGATACTTCCAATTGGCCCAGTGGTGAGAATCTTTGTTTTCCTTGATGTTGAGCTTCAATCCAGATAGGAGGCTGCAGTCCTTGACCTTCTGCAGCAAGTGCTTCAGATCCTCCTCAGTTTCAGCAAGCATTGTTGTGTCATCTGCATAACACAGGTTGTTGATGACTCTTCCACCAATCCTGATGCCACATTCCTTCTCGTACAGCCGAGAGTCTCAGATGATCTGTTCTGCATACAGATTGAAAAGGTATGGAGACAGAATACATCCCTGACAGACCCCCTTCTTGATTTAGAACCATGGAGTGTCTCCTTGCTCTGTTCTGACGACTGCTTCTTGGTCCAAGTATAGGTTTTGCATTAGCACAATCAAATGTTCTGGGATTCCCATTCTTCTCAGAGTCAGTCACAGCTTGTTGTGATCCACATAGTCGAAAGACTTTGCATAGTCAATGAAGCACAAATGGACATTCTTCTGGTATTCTTTGCTTTCTGCCAAGAGCCATCTAACATTAGCTATAATATCCCTAGTACCACGACCTCTTCTAAATCCAGCCTGCACATCTGACAGTTCTCTGTTGACATTCTCAGGTCGCATTAGCCAGCACGCGCACCCCGAAGCATTGCCGGAAAAAGAGTTTTGGGCCCGAGGGCCTGCGGCCCTTGGGGGCCAAAAAAATTTGCAACAGCACCAGACTTCAAATGGAAGACAAGTTGTATTAACCCAAGAGAAGGCAATCCTGGAGTGGAAGTTGTACATTACAGTTGTACTTAACAACAATAAATTGAAGTCATATTGGCTACATCATAAGAGACTCACAGCAGCACGATATGTTCAGAATCAGAATCACAGAAATCCTGATGGCTTGGGACTTAGGCCATCACATCAAGGGCTGGTCAATGAGAGACAGGTATTGAATGCTGTAGGCAAAAGTAGGATGGGATAATGGTGGGTGGGCAGCAACATTGAATCTATTGGTCATTGCTATAACCAGGCAATTGTCTTTCATCTGCTCTTTTCGGTGGAATGCTTCTCTGTTAGATACTATTATATATATTTAAAGATTGAGACTGACTAGGAAGAAGGATTGGCCATCCACTTCCAAAAAAACAGGCCTTTGAAAATCCTATGTACAATCACTTAGATTATCACTTGGATTAGCAGACATGGAAATTGAGACTGAGATCTTAGAAATGGAAATACAGAGAAGAAGGAACAGCTGTAAGCAGACACTAGTGATTTGAACATGGAATGTGAGAAGCATGAATGTAGAAATATTGGACATTGTTAAGAAAGAAATGAAACGCATAAATATAGACGTACTAGGTATTGGCGAAATGAGATGGCTTGGCATGGGACATTTTGAATCAGACGATTATATGTTTTACTATGCCGGGGATTAAAAGGTGAAGAAGAATGGGGTTGGTTTCATAATTTAAAAAGTCATTTCTAGATCCATCCTGAAATACAATGTGGTGAGTGACAGGATAATATCCATACGCATACAAGGAAGTCCAGTGAATACCACTATAATTCAAATATATGCACCAACAACTAGAGTCAAAGAGGAAGAAATAGAAGATTTCTACCACCTTTTGCAGTCAGAAGTTGATCAAACATGCAATCAAGATGCATTGAAAATAATAGGCGACTGGAATGCAAAAGTTGGGAACCGGGAAGAAGGATCAGTAGCTGGGAAACACGGGCTCGTTGAGAGAAATGAGGCTAGAGATAGAATGATAGAGTTCTGCACATTCAATAATTTATTCATTGCAAATACCTTTTATGAGAAACATAAATGCAGGCTATACACATGGATCTCACCTGATGGCATGCATAGGAATCAAATCGACTACATTTATGGAAAGACTCGGTGGAGAAGCTCAGTATCAGCAGTGAAAACCAGTGCTGATTGTGGCAGACCACCAACTACTCATATGCAAGTTCAAGCTGAAGTTGAGGAGAATTAAATCAAGTCCCCGGGAACCAAAATTTGATCTTAAGTCTATCCCACTAGAATTTCAAAACCATCTCAGGAACAGGTTTGAGGCCTTGAGCACCAATAAGGGCACGCACTGATTAGAAAAATTAACATTTTAGTATTGATGTTCTCAGAGATACAATTTTTTTACAGTAGCATTAACAACAGAACAAGAAAATAGGGTACTACTACCAATGTACAAGGGCCAAAATACTTTCTCATACAGATAAATTGGCTTGTATTGAACTCAAATAATAATATAACAGCTTTCATATTTGAGACCAGAAAGGAAACTATTATTTATTTGGTTTGTTTCATACTTTAAATGGGAAGTGCTTTCTTAGGACATACAAATTATTTTGATGAGTCTGTAAATAAACTGTCTGAGAGATAGGCTTTGAATCTTGAAGGATATATTGTTGGCACTAATTAAAGACCTTTTGTCTCCTTGGGGAATTGAGGGGGGGAAAAAGACTGAGCTATAGATAGTAGAGATAGAAAATGTCTATTAAGTCATATCATTTGCCCCCTGCTCACACAGTTCTCGGATGGATATGTATCCATTGACATTTAACATTGTTCTACACTTGTTCTTCTCACTTCTGAGAAGATACTAGTGTTGTATAATTTGGAGGAGAGAAATCTGAACTCTTGATTTGTTCATCTGCCCTAGTCTTACCACTGTATACAAAGTCTTACTACTGTATACAACATACCTACGAGGGAGAAGCTCTTTGACATGCATGTTTTTCCTTCCATGACCCATTATGTCCTTGAAATTTCTGCTGGCAAAAT
Organism: Elephantulus edwardii; assembly: GCF_000299155.1. Taxonomy (NCBI): domain Eukaryota; kingdom Metazoa; phylum Chordata; class Mammalia; order Macroscelidea; family Macroscelididae; genus Elephantulus; species Elephantulus edwardii. The sequence continues at coordinate 29,477,484 of NW_006399753.1, read as the reverse complement.
TCCCTTCTAACTTCAAAGTGGATGGCAGTCTATGGTGTTGGGTTATGATTTGGCCATTCTATTGAGTTGTTTTAATCCATCCTCATAAATCAATCCCTTTAGCTCCTTTATCATGTTGTTGGCTGTTCCGTGAAATTCTCCAATTTTTTTACATGAGTCTCATACTAAAATCCCTCAGCATCAAGCAGAGTTCTAGGTGAGAACGAAGTTTTGACAAACCATAAAGCGATCATAACCTCCAATAACTTTTCAGGTATTACTCTTGGCCCACAGAGCAGTAGAAAATGGAAGATTCTGGAATGAAAGGGGTAAAAGAAACCTCATGCACAGAATTCTGCCCATCCTTCACCCTAAACATCATATTCATTACAGAAAATATCTCCATCCTACATCATTTACAACACTCTATGGCTTGGCTCAGAAAGATAGAAAAGGTCAGTTTGTAGCAAAGCAGTGAACTTAGCTTCCGCAATTCCTCCCTTGCTGATCTCCAGTCTCACTTTAGCTGAATTTCACTCCATTAACTATACTGATGGGTATTTGTGCTCAATAAATGTGTGTGGTGTGTGTGTTTGCATTTGAAAAGAGTTTATGTAGACAATGCCAAATAGCTCCAAAAGTGATTGTGTAATTAAAGAAACTATTTCTCAGCTGTTGATAGTTATTTCTTAAAACATCATCTGTCAGTGTGTTATTGAGATTGATGATCTGAACACGGTTGGTGGTTTGTTGGGGTTTTTTTTCTTCCCTTTTTTAAAACCTAAGAAAATATTTTCTTTTTTTGTTTCTGATCTAACTTCATCATCATTATTCTCAGTATTTCTTGTCATCTGATTGTGAGATTAATTCTGGAATGGCTGTCAATACCCACTATAGATGGAAAAGAAACTGGTTCAGGTGGAGGTCTTGCCAGGTTCTGAACTCTCCACAGATTGGACTTGGACTTGAACTTGAAATTTTTCTGTTTGTGGAAATGGTCAAAACAAGCTCAGTGACACCAACTGCAGTATGCTTAACATAAATCAGATTTGCTTAGTTGGGAAAAAGTATTTGGGAGTTACTTGGAGAGGTTACAATACCTACAGCATGTCATCTTTTTTGCTTTGAAAAATAATATGTTGGACACAATCTCAATGCTAATAATCTGCAATGCTAATGTAATTGGGGTGTGTATTTTTATAACACGTTTGATATAGATTATGAGTTCAATATTCTCTTGAGACTATCCATTGCTATAACTCCCTAGGTAAAGAAATTGGGAAAGAACAATTATTATTGTCAGCCAAAACAGAAGCAAACTGTGAACAAGGCAGACTACTCTCCAGAAAGGGTGCACATCCAGAAGACCAGGGTGGGTTTTATAAAATGTGCTTGAACTCTTATTGTTCAATAGATGTCAGCAGTGGAGCTGTGCCCAAACTTTAGAATTTTGCAGCCAATTCCTTTGACAAGTAAATGTCTCTACTGTGAACTTATTCCTAAAGTGCCTTTTTAAGGTATTCTCTTTCTCTATATATCCTTTCTGTCTTCCTGTCCTCTCTCTCTCTCTCTCTCACCCCCCCTTACTCTGCTTTCCTCATTTCTGTCAAGTTTAAAGCAACTCATAGCAGACTCTCCAGTGAATTTAGGCTGTAAATTGTAAGGGAGGGGATGGTCCATCTCTCTTTCACAAAGATTAGAACCTTTGGGTTGGTAGCACAACTGCATATGGCTATGCCACTAGAGCCCCTCTTTATAGCAATGTTGTGATGTACCATCAAGTCAGAACTGACTCATAGCTGATATTCCAGTGGGTTTCAGAGGTAGTTAATCACGTGAGAGGAAATTGCCCACCTTTCTCCAATGGAAGAGTTATATTCCAACCAATGTACCTTTGGTTTGACAGTGAACCTAACCCACTGTCATCAGGCAAACTATTGGTTGAGAGTGCAACAAGAAACATACTATGCTACCACTACCATGACTCCTTAATAGGGTTTTCTAAAAATATCGCTGCCATCTAGTCAGTTCCTAGGCAAAGCAGACCACCACTGGATTTTCAAGAGTGTAAATCTTTATGAAAGGATGCTGCCACAGAGCAAATCCTCCCCAGAGCAGCTGGCATATTCAAACTTCGAAACTTTTCCTTCATATGCAGACCTCTTATATACTATACCACTTGGGATTTATACTTCAAATATACCCAACAACTTTTAAATTTGAACTAATCTTAAATGGCTGGTAAAATTATGAATGTTGTAATAGGAAGTACAAGGACTCTACAATTAAAAAGGTACCATTAAATGAAAGGTATAGGAATGAAAGGGCTAAAGTCTTGGAAACAAACTTGATCTCTTTTTTTTTCTTCTTTACAACCTATGAAGATCAAGGATGCATGTTGCATGTTCCTTGTTGTTGTAATGTGCCGTCACGTCACTTGCAACTAACTCATAGCAACCCTATTTACAATAGCCCTAAATCATACTCTATCCTGTGCCAATCTTATTGCCTCTTATACATCTACTCCCATTACCCCAGTCACTGAATCAATCCATCTCATCAAGGGTCTTACCCTCTTGCGTTGTCTCTACACCCTCCCAAGATTGGCATCCCTCTCCAAAGACTGATCTCACCTTGAAACATGTCCAAATTATGTCAGACAAAGCTTCAGAATCCTTGCCTCCAAGGAGCAGCCTGGCCTCATCCTCTTGAGGATGAAACTGTTTGTTCTTCTAGCCATCCATGGTATATTCAATACTCTTCTCTAGCACCACAGCTCAAAGGCATTAATTCTCCTTCTATCATCCCTAGTCATTGTCCAGCTTTCCGATACATAGCAAGTAATTGCAAAGATCATAGCCTGGATCAAGCGTACCTTAGTTTCTAGACTGATATCATTGCTCTTCAGTACTTTGAAGAGGTCTCTGACAGAAGACTTTCCCAATGCAATTCATCTTTTAATTTCCTGGCTGCTGGCACCAAGAGTGTTGATTGTGGGACCAAGCAAACTAAAGCTGTTAACAATCTCAATCTCTTCACCATCTATCATGATGCTGTTAGTCAACCCAATGGTGAGAATCTTTGTTTTCTTGATGCTGAGCTTCAATTCATATTGAAGGCTACATACAGTCCTTGACCTTCTGCAGCAAGTGCTTCAGGTCCTCAATTTCAGCAAGCAGGGCTGTGTAATCTGCATAATGCAGAAGGTTGATGATTCTTTCACCAATTCTGATACCACATTTCTCCTCCTAGAGCCCAGCCTTCCAGATGATGTGTTCTGCATATAGATTGATAAGTTACAGAGATAGGACATATCCCTGGCATACATTTTCCCAATTTTGAACCATGCGGTGTTTCCTTGCTCTGTTCTGAAAACCGCATCCTGGTACAAGTATAAGTTTCACATAAGCATGGTCTGGAAGCATGTTCTGGATTCCCATTCTTCTCAGAGTTAGCCACAATTTTATGTGAACCACACAGTCAAATGCCTTTGTATACTCAATGAAACACAGATAGACATTCCTCTGGTACTTTCTTATTCAGTCAAGATTTATCTAACATTAGCTATAATATCCGTAGTAGTACGGCCTCTTCTAAACCCAGCCTGCACTTCTGGCAGTTCTCTGCTGATGTGCTGTTCCAGTCTTTTTTGGATAATTTTCAGCAGAATCTTGCTTACATGTAATATTAATGATATTGTTCAACAATTCTGCACTCTGTCGGGTCACCTTTCTTTTGAATGGGAACAAATAGATCTCTTCCAGTCAGTTGGCCAGGTGGTTGTTCTCCAGATTTCTCAGCACAACTTAGTGAGCACATCCAGGGCAGCGTCTGTTTGTTGAAATATGTCAATTGGTATGCTGTCAAGTCCTGGGGCCTTGTTTTTTATGCCAATTCTTTCAGAGCAGCTTGAATTTCTTCCGTCATCACCACAGGCTCTTGCTCATATGTTGTTTCATTAAATTCTTCTGTGTCCGCCAATTCCTTTTAGTACAATGACTCTGTATACTCCTTCCATCTTCTTTCGATGCTTCCCGCATCACTTAATATTCTGCCCAAAGCAGCCTTAAGTGTTGCAACTCAAGGCTTAAATTTGTGCTGAGCAAGTTTGTCCCCCCCCCTTTTTTTTAACTCCAGCTTTTTGTACATTTCATTATAATATTTTACTTTGTCTTCCCATGCTGCCCTTGGAAATCTGTTCAGGTCCTTAATTTCTTGATTTCTTCTCTTTGCTTTGGCTTCTTGGTGCTCTAGTGCAATATTCTGAGTCATTTCTGGCATCCATCTTGGTCTTTTCTCTCTCCTCTTTGTAATGACTCCCTGCATTCTTTCTGGATCATATTCTTGATATCCTCCTACAGCTCATCTGGTCTCACTCATTAGGGTTCAAGGCCTCAAACCTGTTCCTGAAATGGTTTTGAAATTCAGATGGGATAGACTCAACATCAAATTTTTGATCCTGTGGGTTTGTTTTAATTTTTCTCAGCTTCAGCTTAAACTTGCATGAGTAGTTGATAGTCTGTTCCACAATCAGCACCTGGCCTAGTTTTTACAGCTGATAGTGAGCTTCTCCAGAGATTCTTCCCACAGATGTAATTGATCTAATTCTTATGCATACCATCAGGTGAAATCCATGTGTATAATCCATGTTTATGTTTCTTGTATCCACCTCAATTTTCATTTGTACAATGTGAGATTTATAGCAGAGCTAAGTTGTAGTATATTCCCTCAGTTTAGTCCCCATTTACAAAGACAAAAACAATAATAGTCTCTATCCATTGGATCACAAGGATGAGAAACTAATTCAAATTTGCTTGATTTGATTCTTTTCCTGAAGAAGCTTGAACTGCATAGAAATATGCAGAATTAAAACAGCTAAGTCATGTTAAGGCAGGACATAGATAGCAAGTCCAGAGAAGATTCAATGAAGCTTTTGCACCTATTTCTTTCTTCTTAGAAATGTATGACTCCCAATTTAGTCAGTTTTGTGGGATAATCTTCACTGCCCACTTTTAAACATAAATCCAATGACAGTCCATTTCTACTTTTTCCAACCTAACTAAACTACTTATCACTAAGTTCATTCCAACTCAAAGAGATCTCATGAGTTGCAGAGTCGAATTTTGGTACATAGGGTTCCTAATAATGATTTTTTCTGAATATAATCACTAGGTCTTTCTTTAAGATGCTGTGGTATCAAAAGTATATTGCTCAAAATGTATTTACTAGCCATTGATTAACTGTTTATTTTGTGCTGAAGTATTTATTGCATTTAAGAGAAAGAATTGTTGTTGTTGTTGTGAGTCAGCGACTCATGGTAACCCTATGTACAACAGCCTTAAACTCTGTTCTATCCTGTGCCAATCTTATTGTTTCTGACACACCTACCCCCATTACCACACTGAATCAATCCATCTCAATGAGGGTCTTCCTCTCGTACGCTGTCCCTCCACCCTCCCAAGCATGACATCCATCTCAAAGGACTTATATCACCTTGTAATATGTCCAAAGTATGTCAGACAGAGCTTCAGAATCCTTGCCTCCAAGGAGGAGCCTGGTCTCAAATCCTAGCTTTCCTACCTACGCCTAGGGCACAATTAGTCATATCACATACTATCTGAACTTCAGTTTCTTCATTAAATAAATGTTCATTTCTCAATGTTATTAGGATTAGTCTTTGAAGATTGTTGTTGTTAGCAATTCTTGAGGTATACTTATGCAACCCTAAATACATGGAATCAGACTTCAGTGATTTATAGGATTTTAATTGGCTGATTTTTGGAAGTAGACCCCTGACTTTTCTTCCTAGTTCTTCTTAGTCTCAAGGCTCTTCTGAAACCTGTTCAGCATCATTACCTGACAGTCCTCCACTGATAGATGAGTACACTATCTCTATATGAAATCTTCTTTGATTATGCGTCTATATGCATATTGTCTCTATCCTTCCATTAATTATAGTCTCCATAAAGACAAGCGTTACACTTTTCTTCTCTAAAACATTTGTTGTTGTTGTTGTGTGCTATCAAGTCAGAACTGACTCATAGTTAACCCTTTAGCAGGTTTTCAGAGGCAGTAAATCTCACTGGAGAAGAAAGCCCATTCTTCTGGAAAACGACATTTAATAAATGCTAAATCACCTTTTAACTGAGTGAATTTATGATTGATGAATGTTTTTTACATCATGTTTATTAGCACTTGATGACTTCGAGATAACGTGAGGCTATTAAATAGGGATGTGAAGTCACAGATATTTAAATATTTCTCAGAGAAGAAATGACACACAAGACTTTCTTTCGCTGATGGCATCTGAGCAGAACCCAGCAGAAGGTGTGGGGAGCAGACAGAGCCTTGAAGAAAACAAATGTATGAGTCTGCTAATTAGTTACATCTGCCCTGGTGCTGGCAGGCACAGCAGAAGGTGAGTCTGCCAACGGTTTGAAGAGAATATGTGGGGTCTCTGGTTTGATAAAAAGCAATTCTAGTTCTTCTCTACAATCCCTCCGGGGGTTCATTCACTTGGAAGAGTGGCATCGGTGCATTCAATTGAAACTACCAGATTCAATGAGATGAGCACTAGACACAAGTGGCAACCACATGTTTCTCTGTAGTGATGGTCCTGGCAGGTGACCAATTCCAGAAAAGTGTTATGCAGTCTGGGAACTTGAAAGGCCAGAGCAGCAGCTCGCTTTTTTATATTTTTCATAACAAATAATAGAACACTGGGAGGATACGCAAGGGAGAAGGATGCCAGGAAGGGCCCCTGCAAATAAATCCAAGAATCTCCAAAGATCCTGAAGTTAACAAAGGAAAAATGCAGCTGTTGTGAATGCAGTTTGTGTCCAAATCTTCAGCCAGTACATTAGGGGACATCTTCACTTAGCTATTGCTGTCCCTGAGCTGAGGTGAGAGGGATGCTGTTAATAACAAAGACAGTCCCTGATGATGGCAAGTCTAATTACAGGAGGAAAAAAAATGTGCAGGGAAAGAAAGGGTTTGGTTTTCCCAAGACGTCATTTTATTACCAGCCTGACACGGCAACTTTAAGGGTCATTTCTTTACAGTCACTAAAATACCGAAACAGTCAGAAAAACAGCACAGAGGACATTGCCAAAGCCCCTGACGCTTCATTTCTAAAAGCCTTTTCCCACAATGGCAGCTTTTAAAAATTGTTTTTTTCCCTTTTAATTAAAGCAAGAATTTTGTTCCTCTGGATATCTGTAAATAGTCAACAGGATATAAAACAAGGGAGAGGGGGAGGAAGGAGAAAGGTAAGAAATGAACATACAAACACACATACAGGCAATAATCCAGAGGCTTAACTCATTATGAAAAAGAAAGTACAGCATAAATAATTTTTGGAGAAATTTCGGGGGGGGGGGAATGGGAAAATGTCTTGCATTGTACAATAAATTGGATTTTTCTTGAATAATCCAATATCACAATTCTTTAAAATATTCATTCTAAAATATTAAACATACCAAAAGAAGATGATAACAATTTCTATAAATCTACATAAGGTCTTGTTGAAATATTATAATTTTTTCGTTTTAGTAAAAAAATATTTATTGTATTTACCTCATTATTATAATTAATTAAAGTGTTTTATAAAATATATACCATACTTCGACCTTTTTATTAATTCATAAAGGATTTAACTTCAGTTAGTCTGAATTCATGGGGATTTACTTCTTGTTGTTACATGCTGTCAAGGTGACTACAACTCATAGTGCCTGTATACACAATAGCTCTGAACCCTGGTCTATCCTGAGCCAATCTCATTGTCTCTGACATTCACCCTCATTACCTCAGGTATCTATTGTGTCAATATATCTCATCTGGGGTCTTCCTCTCTTGCACTGTCCCTTCACCCTTCCAAACACGATACCCTTCTCCAAAGACTTGTCCGTCTTAGCTACATGCCTAAAGCATGTGAGATAGAACCTCAGAGTCCTTGCTCCAAGGAGCAGTTTGGTTTCACTCTCCAGGATTGATTTGTTAGTTCTCTTGGCAGTCCAATAATTCAATATTCAATAATCTTTGCCAGCACCAGAACTCAAAGAAAATTCTTCTTTTGCCATCCTTGGTCATTGTCCAGCTCTCTGATGCACAGCAAGGAATTTCAAAGACTATGGCCTGGATCAGGTGTACCTTAGTCTCTGGACTGACATCTCTGCTCTTCAGCACTCTGGAGAGGTCCCTGACAGCAGATTTTTCCAGTGCAGTCATCTTTTGATTTCTTGACTGCTGATGCCAAGAGTATTGAGTGTGGAAACAAGCAATCTGAAGTTGTTAATAATTTCAATCTCTCCATCTATCGTGATGATGCCAATTGGCCTACTGGTGAGGATCTTTATCTTCTCAATGTTGAGCTCCAATCCATATTGCATACTACAGTCATTGATCTTCTGCAGCAAATGCTTCAGCCCCCGCTCAGTTTCAGCAAGAAAGGTGGTATCGTGTGCATAACACAGGGTATTTTACAAAATATATAGAAAAAAGAGGTAACCTCTAAGTTAAACATACATGCTTAGAATTCTAGATATCCTCAAGACATTAAGTAGCAACTACAGAGTTGCTTATGAAGAAAAGTTCTGCATCTCAAATCCTGCAAAACTGACATAATTCTGTTGAGAAAACTTTGGGTCTCAAAATTCTAAAAGTATATTTGATGTACATTTGATGGTTAGTTGCACATTGGTTAACAGTAACAATTGTCAACACTCAAATGTTATAATGTGATAGATATTTTAACTGTAGATTCAATTCCTGAAGCCATACTTTTTGTTTGTTTATTTATTCTTGCTTTTCCTGCATGCCTAAAAGGTGCTACAGAATAGGAATATGTAAATGAGAGGCAACAGACCCTTTGCTGTACTGAGCATAGCATTTGACTGCCTTAGGCAATTGTCAAAGCAGAGTAGCAGAACCACTACTAAGAGAGGCAAGTTTTTCTAAGTAACTTCAATTCTTAAATTGTTTTTTTACATTCTCTGCAGCTGAAATTTCATTTTACTTTCTTAAAATCAGGCAATTCAACCCTGCTATCAAAGGAGCTCTGGTGGCTTTGTGGTAAGGAATTGCTTTGCCAATCCAAAGGCGTGCAGTCTATATTTACCCTGTGCTCTGCAAAAGAAAGATGAACAATCTCCTGTGTGATTTACTACCGGTGAAAACCCACCGGAGAGTCAGCTCTGAGTCAGTTACAACTAGTGAGTACACAACAACAAAAACATCAAGGTCCTATATGGTGAAAGAATGCCTTTGGTTTGAGAGGTTTACCGTTTTGATTTTTGAGAAAGAGAGAGAGAGAGAGAGATATATATATATATATAGAGAGAGAGAGAGAGAGTGATAGAGCTAGAGATATAGATAAAAGCTATAGATACTATCCCTGTCTCCTTCCATTATTCTATACAGTAGAAACAAAACTATCATTTAAAAATAGATAAAAGATCGCATCACCAAGATGTTGAATACAGTTTGTTTTGTATTTTGTTTCTTTTTTTTCCCCAGTGGTAAGCACCCATTGCATTCAATGGGATCATTGCGTATAAACAAAGTCCCAACTAACTAGACACAGCATGTTCCCGCTCCCTTCTCGACCAGTCACATGCCTTTCACTCCGAGCTCTAGCCTGTTCTTGTTCAAGGCTGGAGCCTTTGCTCTTGAAATTATTTTCATTCTTTGAGTCACTAAAACATCACTACATCATAGAGCCACCCTAGATTCTAAAGTTCTCTGCTTAGTTATAGTATCTTAGTTATGTCTACCAGTAGCACTTTTCATAGTCTGGTGGGTTTTGTTTGTTTTTGTAGTAATGCTTTATAACATCTGTTTCCCTAAGACTGTTTTGTTCACGTCTGTATTGACAGGAATCATATGCCAAAAATTTTTAAGATGGCTCCTGTCCAACTGACTAGAAGAAATCCATATTTGTTCCCATTCTCAAAGAATGGGATCCAATGGAATGTGAAAATTATTGAATAATATCATTAATACAATATTTATATAAAATCTTGCTAAGATTATTTTAAAAACAGCTAAAATGGTTCATCAGTAGGGAACTGTCAGAATTTCAAGCATGATTAAAATGAAGTTGTGGCATGAGGGATACTAAGCATCTGCCCTGCAAATTTTCTGGTATAAATTGGTGAGCACATCCAAGGCTGCATCTGTGCTTGAAGCATGCTAATTGGTATAACATCAATTTCGACATTTTGTTAGTGTGTTCAGTGAAACCTGAACTTCTTCCTTCATTACATCGGCTCTTGGTATTATGGTTTTCCTGAAATTTTTTAGTATTGTTGTTGTTGTGTGCCGTCGAGTCATTTGCGACTCATAGCAACCCTATGTACAACAGTCCTAAACCCTGCTCTATCCTGTGCCAATCTCATTGCCTTTGACACACCCATCCCGATTACCCCAGTCACTGAATCAATCTGCCTCATAGAGGGTCTTCCCCTCCTATGCTGTCCCTCCACTCTGCCCAGCATGATGTCCCTCTCTAAAGACCTGTCTCTCCTTACAACATGTACAAAGTATGTCAGACGAAGCCCCAGAAACCTTGCCTCCAAGGAGCAGCCTGGTTTAACCCTCTCTAGGATGAATCTGTTTGTTTTCTTGGCAGTCCATGGTACATTCAATACTCTTCTCCAGCACCACAGCTCAAAGGCATCAACTCTCCTTCTGTCCTCCCTAGTCATTGTCCAACTCTCTGATGCATAACAAGCGATTGCAAAGACCATGGCCTGTATCAGGCGCACCTTAGTCTCCAGAGAGACACCGTTGCTCTTGAGTACTTTAGAGAGGTCCCTAACCACAGACTTTCCCATCGCAATACGTTTTTTGATTTCCTGGCTACTGGTGCCAAGAGTGTTGATGGTGGAGCTGAGCAAACTGAAGCTGTGAACAGTATTAACATTTTTTTTTTATACAGTGATCCTCTGAAATCTTTTCATCCTCTTTTGATGCTTTCCAGCTTATTCGAGATTTTGCCCGTAACATCTCTCAGTATTGTACCTTGAGGGTTGGATTTGTTTTTCCAGTTCTTTCAACTTAAGAAATATCAAGTGAATTCTGTTACTTTATTCTCCATCTCCAATTCTTTCTATATTTTGTTATGATATTTTGCTTGTCTTCTTGAGCTGGCGTTTGAAATTTTCTGTTCATCATTTACTTCAGTGTTTCTCTCCTCTGTTTTGGCTTCTCAACATTCTAGTACAATTTTCAGGATCAGTTGTGTTATCCATTTTAGCCTTTGTCCCTCCCTCCTTGGCCTTTGCAAAAAAACTTTTCCTCTCCTCAGGCATTAATCTTTGGTATTATGACATAATATCAAATATTTGGTCTTTGATCATTTGTGTTCAATGCCTCACACCTATTCTGGAGATTATTTTTAAATTCTGGTGTGATAGACTCAGGATCATAGCTTGGTTCTTGTGGGATTATTTTCATTTTCTATAGCTTCAATTTGAACTTGCAAGTGAGTAATTGATGGTCTATTCCATAGTCAGCATCTGGTCTGATTTTGATGGTTGATATTGAGCTTCTCCAACAATTCCTTTCACAGATGCAGTTTATCTTATTTGTCTATAGCCCATCAGATGAGGCCTGTTTGCAAAACTGGGTTTTTTATTGTGTGCCATCAAGTTAAGACCAACCCCTCGATGACCATCTAGCGTGTTTTCAGAGGCAATAAATTACACAGTAGAATATGGCCTATCCTTCTCCCATGGAGCAGCTGATGGATTTGAACTGCATAACTTTGGAATAGCAGTGAAACTATGCCACCAGAGCTTCCTTGCAATTAATAAATTATTTAACTTACAGAATTCAAGCTTTCTATATCCAGCCTCATTTCATTGTTTCCAACTTTTGTATTCCAGTCACCCATAATTATTAATGCGTATTGATTGCATATTTGTCAATTTCAGTCTGCAAAAGTTGGTGGAAATCCTCTGTGTTTTCCTCTTTGACTTGGGGCATGTATTTGAATAATAATAAGAAGAAAGAGTTGTAACCACTCTTAAAGTGAATTATTGAAGAGATGGAGGACAATGTACATAAAAGGGATAAAAGAAGACAGTTTGTAATTCTCGTTTATTTGACTATTAATTGGAGTAAAAGTTGTTGTCAGGTGACATCAAGTCAACTGTGACTCACAGTGAAACTATGAAAACACTGCCCAACTTTCTGCTCTCTCCTCTGCCTTCCTCATTATCTCTGCCGTGTTAGAGTCACAGTGTTGATTCTCTTTGAGGGTAATCATCTCTTTCTCTGACTCCATACCATTCCCAATGTTGCTGTTGTATACCCTCAAGCCAGAACCAACCCATAGCTGACCATTCAGCAGATTTTCAGAGGCAGCAAACTTCATGGGAGTTGATTGTCTATCTTTCTCCTATGACACAAATGGTGGAATTGATCCAAAGAACTGGCTTTTCTTGATGATATACCCAAAGTATGCAAGACCAGCTTGCCCAGTCTTGGCCTCTAAGAAGCAACCTGTTTGCACATCCTCCAGATAGATTTATTCTTTTTGGGCATCTCATACTGTATACAATAGTCTTCATCAAGACCACAATTCAAAGGCATCAATTCTTCTTTGGTCTTCTTTGCCCACTGTTCAATTTTCAATTGTATAGGAAGCAAATGGAAATATTTAGCTTGGGTCATGTTCACTTTGGTCTTTACGATGCCATTGTTTCTCTTTTGCACTTTTCAGAGGTCCTTGATAGCAGATTTTCCTGATGCAACATCTATTTTGATTTATTGATTATTTCTACCATGGATGTTGGTTGTAGATCCACATAAAATGAAATCATTGACAACTTCAACCTTTTCTCCATCTATCATCATGTTGCTTTTTGGTCTAGTGGTGAAGAATTTTGTTTTCTTGATTTTGAGATTTAATCCATATTAAAGGATGTGGTCTTTGATCCTCTGTAGTAAGTGTCTCAAATCTTCTTTTAGCAATCAAGGTTGTACCATTTGCATAATGCTAATTGTTGATGAGTCTTCTTCCGATCCTGAAGCAGTATTTTCTACCAATAGTCCAATTTCTCCAATGATTTGCTCAGCAAACAGATCAATATGGAGAAAGGACACGATTCTTATTTTAAACCTGATGGACTGCACAAGAATCAGATTTACTATAAGAGATCTTTATTTTGTCCACATTCTCAATAAATGTGATATCACATAATGTGGGAATTAACAAACAATATCAGTAATATTGCAAACAAACAAAATATTTCTGAAGACCATCCAGAAATAGAAAGCATAATACGGTGACAGAGAACAGCCAGAAGTTCAGGCTGGGGTTAGAAGAGGCTATGGCACAAAGATACCATTGCTGACATCAGACGAATCCTGACCCAAAGCAGAGAATACCAGAAGAATGTTTGTGTTTTGTTGGCTATACAATGACATTTGACTGCATGGATCATAATAAATTCTAGCTAACATTTAAAAGAATGGAAATCTCAGACAATTATGCTTATAGGAAACTTTTACCTAGATCAAGAAGCTGTTAATCTTCACCAATGAACTGATAGTCATGATAGGTGGAGAAAAGATTGAAATAGTCAACAATTTTATTCTACTTGGATCCATAATCTACATGTTTGGTTCCAGCTGTCAGGAGATCAGAAGATGATTGCTGAAAGTCTACTGTCAGTGACAAGACATTGCTAAAATCTACTGTCAGGGACTTCTCCAAATTACTGAAGAGTAATAATGTTAGTTATAAGACTAAGGTATGCCTGATTCAGGCCATAGTCTTTTCAATCACTTGCTATGCATCTGAAAGCTGAAAAATGAATAAGGATGACAGAGGAAGAATTGAAGCCTTTGAGTTGTGGTGTTTGAGAAGAGCACAAAACATACCATGGGTTGCCTAAAGAACAGATATGTCTTGAAAAAGTGAAGTCAGAGTGCTCCTTAGAGGCAAGAATGGTAAATCTTCATCTCAAATCTTAGGGCATGTTGCTAGGAAAAGCTATTTCTTAGACAGGGACATCATGGCTGTAGAGTGGAGGGTAGCTGAAAGAAAGGAAGATCCTCAAAAAGGTAGATTGATTCAGTGCCTGCAGCAGTGAGCTCAAGTATGCCAAAGATAATGAGGATGGAACAGATTAGGACAGAGTTTAGATCTGTTGTTGGTTTGTAGGGTTACTGTAATTCATACTCAGTCAGTGACGCTTAACAACAGCAATGCCATCTAAAAGACTTTTTATACAGGCTTGGATAAAACGAAGGGAAAGTACTACATAGTATCAGAAACCCATCTAGCTCAACTATCAGAGATCTCTTTTTCTAAAACTCTTATAGTCTGTCATTGTTGAAAGAAATTAATTTGAACCATCTCCAAATCTCAAAAATACCATCACATTGTTATGGCCTGTTTTTTTTCATTTCAGAGAACACTTTTCATTTATCCTCAAGAAATTTACAATTCTCTTCTCTTCTATTTGAAGATTTCCCTTTTGTCTTAATGCCTTTCTTTAAGATGTTTAAGGAATGTATTTCTAGTAATGTTCATAGAACACCTCCCCATGCCTCACTAAAGAAAATGCCACATAGTAGGCATTTAAAAAATATATCTGTGGAAAAAGAAGTTACAACTTTCAATGTGAGTCATATGAAAATCTATTCATTATAATCCAAGGATATGATACCCAAGACAGAATCTAGTATGCTGCATATTATGTGTTTTTGGAATGGCCATATATTATCTTCCAGGTAGTATAGGCAGTAAAGAAAAAGCTTCTTTACACAGTTTGTTGGATCTTCAAAACATGGACATAATTTGCAGTCAGGTCAAATGCCTTTGGAGAATGTGATTCATTGCACTGTTCTCGACCTATACCCAATTTGAGTTTGGAGATCTTCATCTCAGTATGAAACTAGGTAGATTTATGGTTCTGTCTACCCTGCAAAGTCCTTTGACGTCATCTCAGTAGGAAGTGTACTTGGTAGATGGTATATTAAGTTAGTACCCACGTCTACATTGCGCAAAATCAATTACACACTAAAGAAAACATGATTTATTTCTACAAATAATTAACCATTCATTCTGTTTCTTTCCCCAGTCATTTCAAAGGGAAAAATGTTTGGCTCAAATAATTTTGCAGTGAAGCAGTGAATGTCTGGTTGAGGACAAAGATGAAATTAAACCAAAGGGTTTTCCTTTGCACATTTTCAATTTCAGAGCTTTTTATACCATAATAGAAGATTGTATGCATATTATATGTATGCACATACATAGTCAATATACAGATATCTAGATATTGAGTGATGTAAATTCTTGAATAAGCTCTGTTAAATGAAAGAGAAAAGACAGAGTAAATAAAATCTATAACCTTTGTCTATATAATTACATTCTTATTAAAATAATTCTATAAATAAATATTAACCTAAATACTGTCTGAGCAATGTTAGAGACATCAATATGGAGAAAATAACAGAGAGTAATGTAACAGGAAAGGGAAAATTATTTAGAAAAAATTGACTTTTCCACTAATGGTGATAATATATTTCTTATCTGTTATAATTTTTATAACTTAACATTTTATGTTGAAGAGATTTTATACTAGAACTTAAACAGCTGTTTTGTTTGCTATTGTTATTGTATGTTCTTAATTCCAACTCAAAATATCTTAGAGGGCAGAATAGAATTGCCCCATATGGTTTCATAGGCTGAAATATTTTACTGGATTAGGTAGAGAGAACTTCTCTCCTGTGGAGCCAAAGGATGTGTTGGAACAGCTGGCATTTAGTTGCAACCAAACCTTTAACAGTTTCACTGCAATGGTCCCTTTCCTTTTTATTTAGGGACATATACTAATGGACCTCTTTGTCATTCAAAGACAGCTACATTCCTTGAACAAAATATGAAATTGCATAAACATTACCTGTATTCCTTGAGCTGATATGGCACAACTCAAAACAAGGAGAAATAGCTGCAAATATCCATTAATGGTTAGAAAGTGAAATATAGATAGTATAAAGAAAATCATAATAAGTGAAATGGAACCCTTAATATCACTATCCAAAGCACAAGTGAGAAGGAAATGGACTGCTATTGGCCATATTGAATAAAAACAAAAACAAAAAACCCCATATGATTTACCACACCAACTCCTAATACCAAAGATAAAGAAATTAAAGACTTCCACCAACTTCTGCAATCTGAAATGGATCCAACATGCAATTCATATGTATTGATAATAATTGACAATGGGAGTGCAACAATTGTAAAGATGACACAGGATCAGCAAGGATTTCCATTTGTTGTACAGGAGGTCACTATGAGTCAGAGTCACCTTGGGATCTAACAACAACTACGTCCTGGGAGGTACTTCATCAGAAGGTGAACATCTTCTGATTTTTCTGGTGGTAATGGGGCCCTAGTGGCTTAGCAGATAAGGAGTTGTACTACTAACCAAAAGGCAAGCCGTTCAAATCTACCATATGAACTTCTAGAGAAGAGTGGGCAATCTCTTCCCCTGTGATATACAGCTTCTGAAAACTCACTGGAGGGTCGGTTCCAACTCAATGGTTACAAAGGGGTGCTTTTCAGTCTGTTAAGAAGTTGTTCTGATAACACAAAGACCATGCCTCTCTGCGGGTTCAGATCCACAAGGAGCTCCAAGAGAGAAAGAGGGGAATCTCCTTCAGTGTCACTTACGGTTTCAGAAACCCAATGGAGAATCATTGACGAGTTGGCAGTGAACGAGTCTGAATGAGTAAAAAACAAAAACAGAGAAAAAGACTAAGAGCACTAAAATACCCTGGTTTTTTGTTGGCGTCAATGATTCTATTACGATTCTTTTCCAGTGTAGTACTTCAGCAAAATTGTTGCTAAAACCTAACTGAGTTACTGTGGGGCTGATTTGACTTAAGGCAATCATGTGCCTTGAGTGCCATGATAAAACTTGATCAGAACGTGATCTGATCTACAGGGTTTTAATATTTTTAAATGTATTTATACTTTGGAAGGAGGAGTGGCATCCACTTCCATAATAGCTTGCCTCCGGAAACCCTATGAACCTTGAGAGAAGATGAAAGGCACCCAAGTGTCGAGGACTCTCCTTCGTAGGGTCGCTGTGAGTCGCCTGCGACTTGACTCGACGGCACTTAACAACAACAACAGCATTTATACTTTGGAATTAGATCACCGGGACTTTATTCAGAGGTGTCTCTGAGTGAACTCAAACCCCCTAACTATTCAGCATCCAAGGGTGTTAACTGTTTGCAGCACCCATGGACAACATAAACTGCATAGTTATTATCTTACAAGGCAAATAATTTAAACACTATCAGTTTCCTGTTTTTAAAGAAAACACAGTACATAGACAAGAAAAGGAGAGTTTTTGGCATTGGTTAAGACTTTAATTCAGCCAAAAAATGAAATACTGGTGTAGACCAAAATAAACCACTATAAAATTTGCTGTAGACACAGTTTAGTCTCTGAGTGTTTTTTCCTACCCAGGCCCCCATGAAATCTGCTAACAGCTGTGGAGACAGTGCTGAATGAATTAGATGTTGGAGTCAGACCATAAAATCTTTCTCAAAGAGTTTTGATTTATTAAGTTTAAATTATAGCTATATCTGATTTTCTTGTTAATGTACAAACAGGGACAAGATGTCATTTTCCCACCACTCTCTTTCCACTTACATACTTTAAATGCATTTTAAGGCAAAGAATCTCTAAGTGAGAGAGCAAGCTTTACCGACTTTGGTATGTAATTGTTTACAAATCAGAAGAAAGCATGAAATGGATGGTGAAAAAAAAATTAGTCCACAATTCCATTTCTACAAGACCAATTCTTATTTATTTTCAAATAAATTAATTAATGGGAGGGAAGGGGTTTAGGAAAAAAAAATATTTGATTTGAACAGCTTTGTCCGAAGGTATGTAAACAGAAGGAAACACTTTCATTTTGCTTTAGTTTCTTACTATGAGGTAAATGACTCGGACATGGTTTCCATTTAAACAGTCTCCAAAATGAAAACTCTTTGCGTTCTAAGCCAGCTTGACCCATTAACTATTCCTGTCACCTTGAGTAAGTTACTGAGCAAGTCTGGGCTTTATTTGATAATAAGGAATCCAATTCATTGTTTTCATCATGCTCTCAGGACTCCAAAGAACATTTTTATGAAGGTCAGAGGAGACTTCCCCCAACTCCACTTCAACCCAAGCTGCCCTAATTCGTCCAGAACCATTCATCTTGTTTCCCAGGAAGATTTTCCTGCTACCCATTAAGATTTTGCTTGACCAGAATTTTGACACTAAAAAAAAAAAAAGAAAAAAAAAGCCCCCCAAAATTAGCATTTCACTGGACTTTGATGATATCTACTGCCTCTTAAAGTTTATGGCCCTCTCTCTCATCTCTATCTCCCTTATCAATTTTGAGCTACCAACTCCTGAGCAATTCATCTTAACTCCCTTTCTGATAAAGGACTAGAGCTGGGTAACATTAAAATGAGTAGGTGGGTTTCCCTTAAGATGTGATCCAGATTTTATTGGCATAAGAAGCCATAAAAAGCTAACTAATTCTTGGAGAAGAATCATTAGAGGCAATAAGAAAGCTTTAGAGACTTTAGAGCGGCATATTTTAGTCTGCATTACTATTTATTTTTTTGGCACATTATCCCCTACTAATGTCAAGTTGTTGTGTTCTGGGACTTTTTCAAAACAGATAACATTTAGGCATAGTTTCCAACTCTCACAGTGACAAGAATATTTGTGCAGGCTTTTGTCCAGTCCTATACATAGACAAAGAGATATTTTTTTCTGCCTTAAATATAATTAACTGTCTTCTTCCTCTCAAATACACAGCTTATTACTCTTCACCATAATATTCAAGCAGCATTGTAAGATATATGGCAGCGATGGCTACTGATTCTTAATATAACTTGTCTGTATCATAAGGAGTTCTGATGATAGAGTCCTTAGAGAAATGCCCTTCTAACTGAAAAGCTGCTCTTTTCTAATGGTTCAAATGAACCAAAGGCTCCATAAGACAAAAATGGGCAATCTCCCCCTATATACAAACAGAATCAGAAACCAGCAACAGGGTGAGCTATGAGTTGGAACTGGCTTGAAGACATGATATCCTGAGTTTCTGATTTTCTTCTTTCTCTACTGGCTACCTATTTTGCTTTTTGTATAAATATTAATTGATGTCTTTATTTAATGATATTTTTGTTGTTGTTGTCTCCTTATCAGAGATCAGTTTTAACCTGCCTTTGCTGGTATCTTTATTATTTTTTTTTATGAGTTCATCTTCATATACTTGACACCCAGATCAACACTCTAGAAGACAAGAGTCTTCTTACCAAAGGCTCTATCTAATACTTTGCATCGGAATATCTTCAGAAGAAGATAACCCCACTACTGCTTAATTTAGTACCTTAAATCTGAAATAAAGGAATTAGAATTTTTCTCATTCTATTGTTTCATATTCATCAACTTGGATTTTTATTCTTATGATTCTCCTGATTTTTAACGAAGTTCTTTCTTGTTGGTAGAGGTACATGACACTTATTCATAATTACTCAAGGGGGGGGAAACCCTTTCTCAACTAATCTGTTGTCACATGAGCTAGAACCGAGTAACGTGGTCATCTGTGATCAGTCTCGTACAGAGAGACTGCAGTACCATGACTAGTACAGATGAATCCAAATTTAACTATTTAGTCATACAGAAGAAAGGTGAATACATAGAAGAGGTGGAATTTTTGCTGCCAAAACATAAGGGGGGAAGGGCAAGTGTGTCACAAAGAAGCTACAAATAGATTCTGCGGCCTCCCACTTACTTCTCTGTTCTCTTCCTCTGAGCTTTGGCCCCTCGCCATGGCCTCCACTGGTCTGCAGATCCTGGGACTCGTCCTGACGCTGCTCGGTTGGGTGAATGCACTGGTGTCCTGCACCCTGCCCATGTGGAAGGCGACCGCCTTCATCGGCAGCAGCATCATGGTGGTCCAGGTCATATGGGAGGAGCTGTGGATGTCCTATGCGGTGCAGAGCACTGGCCAGATGCAGTGTAAGGTGTACAACTCGCTGCTGGCGCTGCCCCAGGCTGCCCATGCCCTCTGCGTCATCACCCTCCTGGTGACCCTGGTCTACATCGCAGGGGCCAAGTATACCACGTGTGTGGAGGACAAGGACTTCAAGACTCGTTTGGTGCTCACTTCTGTGATCATCTTCATCATCTCGGGTGTGCTGGCCCTCATCCTGACCTGCTGGACTGCCAACTTCATCATCCGGGACTTCTACAACCCTTTGGAGGCTGAAGCCCAGAAGCGGGAACCGGGGGCCTCACTCTGCCTGGACTGGGCTGCCTCTGGCTTGTTGTTGCTGGGTGGAGCTCTCCTGTGCTGCGCACGTCCCTCTGGTGGATCCTGGAGCACCAATCATTATATGGTCCGCTACTCAGCTTCTGCTCCACAGGGCACCCCTCGGCCCACTGAGTACCCAACCAAAAATTATGTCTGATGGGGGGGTGGGGGTAAGGCAGCTCCCTGAACACAAGCCCCTCTTCCTTTCCTAAAACTGGACCCTACACAGGCAATGATCCTCAGCAGCTCAGGGTTGTGTTTCATCATTTTTATTTTGCTTTTTGCGGATTTTTTTTTTTTAGTCAGTTTTTCATTCAATGACTAACCCCCTTGAGAAGATGACTCCCCACAGTGCTGGTGCCTCGTTCTCATCTTGTGTGGAGCCAAAGATAGGATTCTTTTTTGAGTTTCTGAATCACCTCATCCCCAAGACACAAGACACACCCCCACCCCACCCCACCCCACCCCAGAACACATGTAAACCTGTGTGGGACTGCTCTTTGATACTACTGCTTGGATGTCCTCCTAGATTACAGAAACACCTCTGAACTCACCCGCGGACCCTTGCATCTACTAGAACTACAGAGAGTTACCAAAGAACCTAACTCCTAGTTTCCCCCTACCCTATCTGCACTCAATATTACCATTTTCTGTCTCTCTCTGCATCCTATCTACTATGAATATTTACCCTCACATCCAGTCCCCCTGCATACTTATACCTTGACCCATAGTGGTTATTTAGGAAATAAAGTGTTTTGCAAACAAGTAGAAAAAAGAAGCTACAACTGAGCATTCACTTTCCATGTGAGATTTACATTTGAGGGCCTGTTTATTACCTTTTTCAAAACAAAGATATTAACATTAGTAGTTTAACCCTATTGCCAAATGAGTAATTGCCTTCTGACTTTCTCCAGTTTACGCTATAGTTTATGGTAGAGTATTTATTCCTTTTGTCTCCTTAAAATGTGTAAGAGCAGACTTGCCTTTCTACTCTGTAAGTAGTTGAAAGGACCAGGGTGAGGTGAGTGAGATTCTTGGGGAGAAAATTTAAAAAGGTACTTCTCTCAAAGTATTTGTGTGTCTGTCTTAAATTTGGTACCCTTAACTGCTCCTTAGAAACAAGGATAGTGAGACTTTGTCTCACATGTTGCTGTTATTAGGTGCCATTGAGTTGTCTGCCACCCATACCGACCCTATGTACAGCAGCTCTAAACCCTGCCCTGTCCTGAGCTAGTCTCACTAATTCTGACACACCAATCCCCATTGCCCCAGTTACTGTGTCAATTCATCTCACCCACGGTCTTCCTCTCCTACACTGTCCCCCCATCCTTCTGAGCCTGATGTCCTTCTCCAAGGACAGGTCTCTCCTGGCCATGAGCCCAAAAAGTATGTGAGTTGGAGCTTCAGAGCCCTAGCCTCCAAGGAGAGACTAGGTTTCACTCTCTCTAGGATAGACCTATTTTTTTTTCTTGGCAGTCCATGGTATGTTCAAGATTCTTCTCCAGCACCACAACTCGAAGGCATGGATTCTTATTCTGTCATCCTTAGTCATTATCAGGAAGAGGTAGTCCCCACGGAAGGACATTATGCTTGGTAAAGTATAGAGTCAGTGAAATTGAAGATGATACTTAAGGAGTCTGACTGTCACAGGGAATGCAATAGTGGTTGTAAGTACAGCTAGTAGCGTGAGGACCACACAGGTGCAAATAAGATTTTGTTCTGTTGGATAGAGGGTAGAGTCCATCCCACTGTTCTAACAATAGTCAAACTAAAGAAAGTTCAAACTCTGGTGACTCTATGATACTGTGAGACACCCACCCCCACCCCATAGCGCATGGACTTTTCAAATATTTGAGAGCAGTCTTGAGCCAATTATCAGTCAGCCTGCAATATAATTTTGTTTTCCCTCTAGAGATATCTTGAAAATAGTTCTAGCTTTTAAAAGATAATCCTGGCCTTTGGGTATATAACAAAATACAGATTTTTCATTTTTTGAGCCTGCACAACTTGTTATAAAATGTTTTAGAAAATTCTTTTCTCTTGAAGTCCTGACATGATCAGCACTGGGTGTGACCCAAAGATGGAATGAAGAACTTGAATGATGACTGTTTCCTTAGCAACAAGAACCATATATTTTCTTTGAAATAAGAAATCAAAAGAAACTATTCTCCATTTTCTTCTCCTTCAATTTACTGGTTCAACAATAGTTTCTAAAATTTCATTTTTCACTCCAATCAATTATTTTAAGACATATTAGGTGCAATGCAATGCTTGTCATGAAAATAAAACAGATAGGATTTATTTTACCTGTTACTTTTTCAGCTAAATTATTTGATGTATGGGAAACTCCAGAATCCTAATATCTACTAGAAACAGTGAATTTCAGCTCTGAACACAAACCATGTGCACATAAAAATCATGTATGCATGGAGTCCAGTGTAGGCTGCTTCAGTGGTTCTCACCTAGCATCTATATTTTTAAAAAGTGTCTCCAGATGACTCTAATATGTGCCTAGGATTGAGAACCACTTCTCAGAGAAAAGTTTATGGCATTGATAAATCAGCTAAGGAATTTGAATTACATCAATTTAGAGATTAGAGTTTAAAGAAAATTTCCAGCAATTCTGTTAAAAATTCTCCCAACTTACTACTTTTCAGAACAAACTATCAATGGATTAATATACCAAGAGCTCTCAATTAGTCAGTCTCTAAGTTTATCTTGCATGAATTGGAAGGGTGAGGGCTGATGAGAAGGTCACTTGCCACCAAGCCCATCACAAGTCCACTTTTCCATAGACTCTAGGATTTATGTCTCTGATTAGCGAAAATCCAGAAGCTTTTGCTGATAGGTCCTGAGAAGAGTTGGCCTTCGTCAACTGTATGGCCCCCTTCTGCCATATGAGGCTCATTGAGTCTGCCTCATCCTGCTGACGTTATAATCCAGTCTGTGTGAAAGTTTGAGGAAAACTTCACATACTAATCCAGGGCTTAGATACATTTTAAATGGAAATACATAAGACTTTAATTTACAAATATTTATTTTATTTTAGTTTTACAATTTTGATACAATAAAAAGCCATTATTTATTTCTATTCAGATGCTCAAAAGTTAGAAAGCTGCTCCTTTTTTAAAGATGTCTCTTGATAATCTTTCAGTATTGTGGTAATTAATATACATTAACCTATCGACAACTTTTTAAAGAATTAGGTAGTAATTAAAGGATAAAGAAAAAAATTTAAATTTCTTCTATTCAGTTACTAATAATATGGTAAGTAATAATCCTGTAATTATTTATATGTAGAAAAAATTACAAAACAAATTTGCATTAGTATTTATATAATCTAATAATGTATTACCTTTAAACTATTTTAAACTATCCTATTTTATTCTATAATTAAAATTTATAAAAAGTATTACTAATTTAGGTATGTCAGAGTCAGTGAGACTGGCTCAGGATAGGGCAGGGTTTAGAGTTGTACAGAGGCTTGTTAGGAGTCTCAGGCAACTTGATGACACACAACAATAACAAATATTTTTATAATCCGGTCCAAGAAGGCATCCAAGAAGAAGATCTAAGATGATGTTCAAGAAGGATGAAGATTAACACTGTGAGTTATAGCACTGGTTAATAGCAACTCTAGTGACTCCACTGAACTGTGCTCCATAGGGTTTCCACAACTGATTTAAAAAAGAAAAGAAAAAAAAGATAAAAGAAAAGAAGAGAAAGGAAACATATATACTTTTTTATTGCATTGGAAAAGTCTGCTGTTAGAGAGACCTCTCCAGAGTGCTGAGGAGCAATAATGTCAGTCTAGAGACTAAGGTGCACCTGATCCATGCCATGGTCTTCACAATTATTTGCTATGCATCAGAGTGCTGGACAATGACTAAGGATGACAGAAGAATTGATGCCTTTGAGTTGTGGTGCTGGAGAAGAGCTTGAACATACCTTGGGCTGCTGAAAGAACAAATAGGTCTGTCTTAGAAAGGGTGAAACCAAATTTCTCCTTGGAGGCTAGGATTTTAAAGTCCCATCTCACATACTTTGGGCATGTGGCCAGGAGGAGCTAGTCTTTGAAAAAGGACATCATGCTTGGAAGGGTGGAGGGACAATGAAGGAGAAGACAACCCTGGATGATATGGATTGACACAATAACTGGGGCAATGAATTAGGTATGTTGGAGTCAGTAAGATTGGCTCAGGATAAGGCAGGGTTCAGAACTGTAGTGCATAGGGTTTCTATGAGTTGCAGGTGACTCGATAGCAAAAAACAACAAACAAAAACTTCTGGAAAAGTATATATTTCCTCCCAAGAACTTCTGGGAATACTTGAACATCCAACAATTCATTTAGCAGTCCACTTGTTAATTATTTGCACCAACCAAGTTTGCATTTTAGTAATACTTCAAATAAAGTGTGTGTACACTGAAATTTGGAGAAAGTGGGGACTACAATACAGTAGGAATAATTCTAAATGCACAGCAGGATCTATTTTAAAGTCCATGTGTTTTCTAAAGACCTTGAAACTTGAATTGTAATTTAAATCATAGTGGCAAAACCAATAAACCCATAAATTGTCATCCATCATAATGGAATATTTCAAAATTATTCAGTGTTTTCCTAAAAAGAGAAAAATACTTAAAAAGATGATAAGAATTAACCCAACTAAGCAGCTCAATATCCTGAAAACTGATATAGATTATTTTGGCAGCCATCAATAAGCAAAAGTAATTTAATTTTTTGTCTGATAACCACAAAAAAAAGTCTGGCTATAATGGAAGTTACGCTAATCATAAGCAGTGTTGTATCCTTGTATAATCAACAAAGCAATGGCCATAAGTGTTCTTAAAGTCTACAGATTCAGCTCTTCTTGCATCATAGCTATGTTGTTGTTATGTGCCATTGAGTCAACTCCGACTCATAGAGGCCCTGTGTACAACAGCTCTGAATGCTGCTCTACCCTGAGCCAATTTCATTGTCTGCTACACCTACCTGTAACACTCCAGTCACTGAGTCAATCCGCCTCATCCAGAACTTTCTTCTCTTATACTGTCTCTCCTCCCTTCCAAATATGGTATACCTCTCCAAGGTCTGGTTCCTTCTACCAGCATGCTCAATGTATGTCAGACAGAGGCTCAAAATCCTTACCTCCAATGAGAAACTTTGTTTCCAATACAGACCTATTTGTTTTCTTGGCAGTCCATGGTATATTCAAGATTCTTTTCCAGCACCAAAACTCAAAGGCATCAAATCTTCCATCATCCTTAGTCATTGTCTGGCCTTCAAGGAGCAGCCTGGTTTCACCCTCTCCTGTGTAGACCTATTTGTTCTCTTAGTCAGAGCAGCCTTGTCAACAGCAGATCCTAACTTTGCTCTATCCTGCACCATCCTTCTCACCATCAGAGCTATAGTAGGAGCTGTGAAAAGTTGAGAATCAATGACTTTATCCCTATTGATAAAAATCCTGTGCTACACAGGCTACAATAATCCTAGGACAATGATGGGCCTGTCCAGATTAAGACAAGAAATAGAATTTGATTTCTCTAATTTGTTGAGATAATTTCAGATACTATGCGACAGAGTAAATAACAAATTTAAATTCTATCTGCTATAGGATTGCAAGAACAGAAAGAAAATCTATAATGTGGCAAAGAAATAAAATACTGTAAATGACTCTTGAGCTAGATTTCAACTAGCTAAGAAATGCATTCTCCAAACTAAAGCCAAACAAAGTACTTTTCAAAAGCATGTTTCAGTCAAAGGTATAAACTCAAAACTTTAATTCTCCTAAGGTATTTTCACGTCAGAGATCATGAGGCTAGCGAGAGATAGGGCAAGCTTCGATGTGTTGTTCACAGGGTCACTATGAGTTGTGGTCAGCTTCACAGCACATAACAACAGCAAAAACAAAATATTTTCAAAATCAAGAGTTAACATACAGGGAGAAAATATTAAAGCCCATATTTTTATTTTAAAATTACAAAACCCTCCCTCATTCAAATTGGATAAACTGGTTTTAAGTTTGTTTCTAACAACTTGAAGGAAAGATGGCTGAAATCAAAGAGGAGACAGAGCTAATTCCATAACGAAAGAGCATGTTTTCTCTCTCCTCAGATTGTGAGCTAGGAAGTTAAGCAGGATGATCCAAAAAATTCTTTTAGGATGAAACTGTCCAGTTCTGCATATGGAATATATAGAAGGGATTTGTCCGTTATAGACACAATCCCATGCTGCTGATACTTATTACCCTTCTGAATTTGCTAGTAACGTTATTAAAGCTGACACCATTTCTTTCTTTTAAAAGAAAATTTTTTAAAAAGGTTAATTTTGCAAGATATCTTGTGATATCAGGTCAAATAAGTGTTTCTTCCTCATCCCATCCCCCCAAAGGACAAAGGCCCATTGCACTTTTAAATTTGTTTTTATATAGCTGCAGTGGGGCATGTATAGATGTTTGATGATGCAATCATATGAAATATTTCTGTGCTTTTGTAGATGTAGCTCACACGAGAGTGACAATGAGGTATCAAGTTCCCAGAAAGTGCTCTGCTGGGAAATGATGAAAGCAAGGAGCCTTGGGAACTGCACTTTTCTTTTGTACTATAAAACAGAATGGCAGCCCTCAAAAAGGATAATTATAGTATACAGCAAGTTTGGTAAACTTGTGACAACTTAAATACATTGTTGTGACCACAGTGTATTTTGTTGAATTTTCTGAACTATTTCAGACTGTGGCAATAAACAGAAAAACACAGAAAGTGTTTTACCAAGTTCTCTCTGCCTTGGAAAATTATGGTTGAGAGAATGGGAAGGTTACGCTTAGGCTGGATTTACTGCCTATCTGTGGACTTCTTGATTCTCATTCAAACTCACTGCCGTTGAATTAATTCATTGCCATATCAACTTTAGAGGACAAAGCAGAACAACTCCATAAGATTTCTAAAACTGCAAATCCTTTGGAAGTAGACAGCATTATCTCTCTCTTTGCTTTCTCTAAAAAGTAGGTAGGTTTAAATGCCAACTTTTTGGTTAGTTGCTGTGTACCATAGAGTTGGAACAACCCCATAGCTGACCCTCCAGTGAGTTTTCAGAAGCAGTTAATCACATGGGAGGAGATAGCAACTGTATCACTAGAAACTCTAGCAGGATCACTGAAATATATTTTCCCCCAAAAGCCTTTTGCACTATTGTCTGAATAACACTCTTCCTACCCTCCACATAAATAAGACATGAAGCCATCAACAGCTTAGTGAGAAACAAGTTGATGCATCCTGAACAGTGAGTGAAGATTTTATTCTCTTAACAAAGATTTATGTCTAGGAAAGATTGAGAAGTCTTATTTGTACCTATCAGTTGACATAAACCTTAAATTTCTATCATTTTTCATGAGAAGAAATCCAAATAAAGTCATTTAGACAATGAATGATATAATTGGAATAAAATGCATCTCTCCTCTTAATCACAGTATCTGAGCCAATTGCAGTAGAAACAGAGTAGCCAGGGAGATAATTGTCAACTGGAATGACCCTGGCACCCAGGGAGCAATGAGAGGCAGGTTTCTGTTGCACATAAAGACTGAAGTCTACGTAAATTACCTGAGAGGGAGCAGTCAGAGTAAATAGTGAGTCCTGCAGGCATGTGAGGGAGTTTAGGCCACAGGTCCAGTACTTTAAACGTAAGATTATTGGGCTATCTGGTCATAGAGTGAACTAAATCTGACAGCATGGAGGACTGTCAAATGGTTACTGCTAGATATGGGAGTTTGTTTCCCCAACTGAGGTATTAGAATCCTAATCCTTATTCCAGTTTGGAAATCAAGTTTTCATCTTTACATGAATGAGGTCATACCAAAGTATGGATGTGTCTTAAAATTATTCACATCTTCATTTTAAGAAAAACAGATTAAAGACAGAAGCCAACAACACTGGGGAAGACAGATGTCATATGAGTATTACCAAAACCCATGGGATTCCTGGATTAATGGCAGTGAAGGAAGGAATGGCCATGGTCAAGGCTCTGAGTTGAACTTTTAGCCTCCAGAGTTACTAGAAAGTGATTTTCTGTTCTTTAAAGCTATCACTTATGGTATTGTGTTACAGCAACGTGAACTAGCACTTAGAGATGCACCCAGGTGGGGGGTCGGGGGGCAAACAAAAGCTGATGCTGGAAGTGAATAAATATTGTCCTCTACATTTCTTATGCCTTTCCATATTAACTATCAAACCTTAGAATTTCTCTACAACTTTTCACATAAACAAAGATAATCTTAGGCTTCTTTATCATTTTCAGTATTGTTTACTTAGGTTGTTATCATGTGCACTTGAGTCATCCACAACTCATAGCAACTCTATGCACAATAGCTCTGAATTTAGCTTTATCGTGAGCGAGTCTCATTGTCTCTGACACACCTATCCCCATTACTCCAGTTACTTTGTCAATCCATCTCATCAGAGGTCTCCCTTTTCTGTGCTGTCCCTCCACACTCCCAAGCCTGATGTCCTTCTCCAAGGACTCGTTTATCCTGGCCATATGCCCAAAGTATGTGACATGGAGCTTCAAAATCCTTGCCTCCAAGGAGCGGCCTGATTTTACCCTTATGAGGAAAAACTTGTTTGTTCTCTTGACACGCCATGCTCTGTTCAATACTCTTCTCCAGCGCCTCAATTCAAAGACACCAATTCTTATTCGGTAAACTCTAGTCAGAGTCCAACTCCCTGATACATAACAAATAATTGCAAAGACCATGGCCTGAATCAAGTGCACCTGAGTCTCTAGATAGACTTCATTACTCTTCAACACTTTGAAGAGGTTCCTGACAACAGTTTTCCCCAAAGGAATTAATCTTTTGATTTCTTGACTGCTGGTGCTAAGAGTCTTGATTGTGGACCCAAGCAAACTGAAATATTAACAATGTCAATCTCTTTTACATCTATCATGGTGCTGCCAATTGCCCAGTGGTGAAAATCTTTGTCTTCCTGAGATTGAGTTTCAATCCATATTGAAGACTGCAGTCCTTGACCTTCCACAGGAAACACTCTAGTTTCTTCTCAGTTTGGGCTAGCAAGGTTGTGACATCTGCATGATGTAGGTGATTGATGAGCCTTTCTCCAATCCTGATGCCACTTTCCTCCTCATGAAGTCCTGCCTCTCAAATAATCTGTTCTGCATATAGATTGAAGATATATGGAGATAGGACACATCCCTGACACTCTCCTTTCCTGATTTTGAACCATACGGTGTTTCTCTGCTCTGTTCTGATGACTACCTCCTGGTCCAAGTACAGGTTTTACATAAGCATGATCAAGTGTTCTGGGATTCCCATTCTTCTCAGAGTTAGCCACAACTTGTTGTAATCCATATAGTCAAATGCCTTTGCGTAGTCAGTGAAACACAGATAGACATTTTTCTGGTACTCTTAGCCTTCAGCCAAGATCCATATGTCATTGGCAACAATATCTCTGGTGCCATAGTCTCTTCTTTTTTTTCTTCTTTTTTTATTTGTTATTCATTTCTATGAATATCTACAGAGATTTTGGAATTCCATTCATACATTGTTGCACTTTTCTCCCCAACCACTGCCCCTTCCCCACCCCAGTTCGCGCCTCTCCTTGAAAAGCAAAAGAAAAACTCCTTCATTGCTACATATCCCCCCCACGCCCCCACCCCCAGCCCCACCCTACGTGTTCTCCACTCTGCAACCCTCATTCCAGACTCTTATGATACTCTGGTTTCTCTTCAGATCATATAAATCTTTCACCATAATCTCTTCTAAACTCAGCCTTTATTTCTGGTAGTTCTCTGTTGATGCACAATTTCAGTCATTTTTTTATAATCTTCAGCAGGATTTTGTTTGCATGTAGTATCAGTGAAATTGTTGGATGGATAATTTCCACATTCTGTCAGGTAACTTTTTTTTTTAATATGAATGAATATAGATCTCTTCCAGTCAATTAGCCAGATAGCTGTCCTTCAGACTTCTTGGCATACCTTGATGAGCATGTCTACGGAAGCATCTGTTTGCTGAAATATGTCAATTGGTAATCTATCAATTCATAGGGGCTTGTTTTTTGCCAATTCTTTCAGAGCAATTAGAACTTCCTCCTCTCACCACTGCTTTTTGATCATATGTTGTTCCATGAAATTTTTCTGCGTCAGCCATTTCTTTTTTGGCACAGTAACTCTGTGTATTTCTTCTATCTTCTTTTAATGCTTCCTATATCATTCTATATTCTTCTCAGCATCCTTAAATAGTGCAACTCAAGGCTTGAATTTGTTCTTCAGTTCCTTCAGCTGAAGAAATGATGAATGATTTCAGCCCTTTTGATTCTCTGATTCCAGCTCCTTGCACATTTCATTATAATACTTTGCTTTGTCTTCCCAAGCTGCCCTTTGAAATCTTGTTTAGCTCCTTAACTCTTCCCAATTCCTTCCCTTTGTTTGACTTCTTGAGCTCCCATGCAATATTCAGAGTCTCTTCTGACATCCTGCTCCATTTTTTCTTCCTTCTCTGTCTTTGCAATGATCTTTCTTCATGAATTATGTTCTTGATGTCCTCCCAAAGCCCATCTTATCTTTGTTTATTAGTGTTTAAGGCCTCAAACCTATACCTGAGGTGTTTTTTAAATTCAGGTGGAATAGACGCAAGGTGAAATTTGTGTTCTTGTGGATTTGACCTTAAGTCTATCCCACCTGCTCACCTTTATCTGCTGCTAATTCAAGTTAGATTCAGAAGAACACATGGAAGGAGAGCTATTTTTGCCTATTTCAAGTTAATTTTGGCCGAAAGTAGAGAATATCAGAGAGAATATCTGTTTTGTGCAAAGGAATTAAACTGTGTGAATCACAACAAATTATGGCAAAGGTTGCAGATAATGGGAATTCTAGAAAACTTCCTTGTCCTCATTTAAAACTTATAGTCAGAGAGGCTATTGTTCCAAAAGAACATATACATACTATGTGGTTTAAAATCTGAATGGTATGCATTAGGTTTGTAGCAAAAATAATAACAACTGGATAATAAGCCTTAATATAAGAAATGGAAAAATTATATCCAGGACTTCATTTTACTTAGATCCACAATCAATGTCAGTGGAAGTATTAGTCAAGAAATTCACATTTTAATACATCAGTAAATTTACTGTAAAAGACCTTTTCAAAGTGTCAAATGCCAAAATGTCACTTTGACAAATGACTATGAGATATCATCTCACCCCAGTCAGATTAGGAAAATTTAACAGAACAGCAAGCAACAAATGCTGGCGAGGTTGTGGAGAAACTGGAATCCTTATTCACTGTTGGTGGGAGTGTAAAATGGTGCAACCACTGTGGAAAACAGTATGGCACATTCTCAAAAAGTTGTAAATAGAGATACCATTTGACCCAGCAGTTCCACAACTTGGAATATACCCCAAAGAAACCATAACTGACATCCAAGCAGATATATGCACGCCCATGTTTATCATGGCTTTGTTCAAAATAGCAAGAAGTTGGAAACAACCTAAGTGCCCATCAACAAAAGAATGGATAGAGAAGCTGTGGTATAGTCACACAATAGAACACTATGCTGCATTGAAAAACAAGGAACTCATGCAATATTATTCAAAATGGGTGACCATGAAGGACATTATGCTGAGTGAAGTATTTCAGTCACAAAAGGACAAATACTAGGGGAGCTCTGGTGGCCTAGTGGCAAGAAGCTGCAACTACAATCCCAGAGGTGCACAGTTTGCATCCACCAGATGCTCTGCCGGGGAAGGAGGGGAAATCTCCTCCTGTACCAGTCAGATCTGATTTGACGGTACACGCACACAAAAATAATAAAATTTCAAAAAAAAAGGACAAATACTGCAAGATGCCACTGTTGTAAAACAGGATTGACCTCGGGGTTGGGGGGAGACTGAGAAAGATGGGTTCAATAATGTATACTGCATTGAAGCAGATGAGGGAGAAAACTGTTTAAAAGGGATATTTTATTAGGTATTTTTGTCATGACAGGAGTCCAGAGTGAAGGCTGCATAATGGAGTAGACCTGGGGGGGAGGCCTTGTAAAACAATGAAAGAATTTTTATTTTACTTTTCCAAGAGGGGAGTGTACTTGGGAGGGTAGGGAGGAGTGAGAGGGGAGAAAAGTGTAGTGAATGAATGGAAATCCAAAGTCTCTGTAAATTTTCATTGAAATGAATAACATTTTTTTAAAAAAATTGTCACCTTGAAAATGATCATATATCTTACACAAGACATATATTTTCAATCACTTTATATACATGCAAAACTAGACAATGAGCAAGAACTGACGCATTTGACTTATGGTTGTTGGGGAAAAATATTAAATATAAAATGGACTTCCAGATGAATGAACACATTTGTCTTGGAAGAAGTTCAAGTAGAATGCTCCCAGAAAGAATGATGAGACTTTGTTTTACTTACATTAAATATGTTATCACTTCCTGGAGAAGGATTATCATGCTTGATAAAATAGAAAGTCAGCATAAAGTAAAATATGTCAACAGTGAAGGGGAAAATTATAAAAACCAAACTCATTGTCATAAAGTCCATGTTGTTATTGTTGTTGTGTGACATCGAGTCACCTGTGACCCATAGAGATCCCATGTACAACAGCTCTGAAATCTGCTCTGTCTTGAGCCAATTTCATTGTCTGTGTCACAATACTCTGACTTCCTGAATCACTGAGTCAATCTGTCTCATCCAGGGTCCTAGCAACACATAATATGCTTAGGATGTTTCCAAGGTTGTAATTATTTTGTTCTTTTTGTTTTATATTTGCTTTCATACTAACTTTGTATACATTTTGTGCACACTATTCTTTATTCACATTGTGTTTCATACAATGACTCCCATGTAGTATGTTTTATAAAAAAAAGAATCACAATTAAACTATGCTCACCATTACCCTGTCTTTTCAGGTCCTATTACATTTTCCCCATTTAATTTAACCTCTCCTTCCCACCTTAAATTGAGCAACGTTGTGATTTAACTCCTACCAATCTTTACCTCTTTGTTCTCACCACTTCCCCCCACCCTTGGATCTCCACACATGTTTTCCTAGTTGTCCTATTTTTACAGTAATGGTCTTATGCAGTATTTGTCCTTATGAGCCTGCATTAGTTCACTCAGCATAACACTCTTCAGTCTCTCACAAGCTATGTAGTATTTTTCCAAAATAATTGTTACTGAGTGCTGAATAGTATTCAATTGTGTAAATGTCGCAGAATTTCTCAATCCATTCGGTTTTGGTTGTATCTTTGGGCTTGTTCCATGTTCTTGTGATGGTAAATAATGCTGCTATAAATATTGATGTAAATCTCTCTTTGTGTCTCAGTTCTAATTTCCTTAAGGTATAGTGGAATTGCTGGATCATATGTAATTTCTGTGTTCAGTTTTTTTAGAAAATCCTAGGCTGTAATTCTTAATGAAATTGACTGCCCCATCTTTTTTTCTTTGACTAGCTGGTGGATTCTAACCAATGTCTTTTCCGTTACTAGGTCTCTTTCATTTGTCTACATTTTCATTTAATTAGTATGTGACAACAACAAGGTTGAATGAGGGAGACAAGTTCTGTAGTAATGTATAGCCATATGACTGAGTTCTGGTATATAGACGTTCTTTTTCAAACCTTTTCCAAAAGACTTTCCTTTATAAACTTCCACTTTTTCCCCCCTAAATCTTTGATCAATGCTAACAACCAGGAAAACCTTGTAAACCACAATTGAATGTAGCAGAATTTCTAACAATCTAAGTCCTTAAATGATCTAACTGCAAGACAGAGAAACGCTTTAACAATGTGTCCAAAAGAAAAAGGAAACCATTTAGTAAATAGTTGGCTAGTCTCTGTCTCAGTTCCCCCTGTGATAAACAACATTTATTTCTCCCTTTCTCTTGCATATAGGATGACAAAGGTGACAACTCAAATTTTCAAGCAAGCATTGTTCTCAACTAAAACTTCAGAATGCCCCAATGAAATAGACTTTTGCATTAGATTCTGGTTCTTCATGGGGATTTGAGAAGTACAGAAAACTCTTTGCTACTATTCTTTCTCCTTCTCCTGCAACATACTACATTTTTTTAATTTATTGGCCTGGTTATGAAAAAGGAAGACAAGCTGCCACAAAATATCAGGACATGATTGAAATTCCAAAATCTCTGTAGATGTTCATTGAAATTTAAAAAAAAAATTAAATTAAAAAAAATAAGCAGTCATGCCATAGCCTGGCTATAAGTACCCTCAAAATAAATCGGTTAAACTTGGTAATTATGAAGATGTATTCTTCATCACTTAAAAAAATAAATGTGTCCCTATAAAATAAAAGAAAAAAATTTCAGGACAAATACTACAGAGGCCTACTACTCTGTTTTGGAGAGTTTATTTTACTAAGACTTTAATTCTACTGTATGAGCAGAACTTCCTACATTCTGCAATTCCTGGGCTGCTGGCTCTTTACTCCAGTTCCTTTCTCCTTAAACCTGAAGTGAGCACAGGAAGTTCATCTTCCACAAGAAGTTCATTTTCCACATTCCTAGCTAGCCTCTTGCAAGCCAAGTTTGAGAACTTTAAGTTTATTTACTAGCTTTGATATTCAATTATCTGTTAATATCTTCCTTCCTTCCCCCCAACCCCCTTTTCTTCTTCTCTTTCTGGTAGTATAATCCCATGAAAATCTGAAGAAGCTTCTCACTTTCTGACTTGTAGTTTATTCTGCAAGTCAGTAACTACACTCTGGGTTCTTTCCTAGCATATTTCGTGCTTCAGTGCCTCTTTGTCTCAATGTGACTGTAACAGTTTCCCTGGAGGCTCTCAGGCTTGAGCAAAAAGGCCACACTCTTAACCTAAAATTTGCTGCAGGGCTGAGTCACTCAAAGGCTTTTTAAAATCCTATTTCTTACAATTTGTGATGTCAAACTTTCAGGTTTTCCAATTCATGGAGGCCACAGTAGTCTTTAAATGTACTTTAAATTTGTCAGTACCTTGCCAGACAAATTAGAATTAAACATTAAACATAACTTAATATCCCCCCCATCCAACTTTTTAAAGGGATACAGATTTACCAAATGCTTTGATGGAAGGAGTATAGAGAGTCACTGTACCAAAAAGAATTGGCTGACACTGAAGAGTTTTATGAAATAGCATACGATCAAGAATCAATGGTGATGAAGGAGTAAATTCAAGCAGCTCTGAAAGAATTGTCAAAAAATAAGAACTGTAAAAAAAAAAAGGAATTGATGGACTACTAAGTGATTTAGTTCAACAAACAGTTGCAGCCCTGGACATGTTCACCAGGTTGTGTGAAGAAAACTTGAGGATAGCTGCCTGGTCAACTGACTGGAAGATATCCATATTTATTTCCATTTCTAAAAAAAATGTGACCCAACTGAGTGTGAAAATTATTAAATAATACCACTAACCTCAGACATAAGCAATATTGCTGAAGATTATCAGTACATTGACACAGACCTGCTAGAAATACAAGCTGGGTTTAGAAGAGGCCTTAACACATCATTGCCAATGTCAGATGGATCTTGGCTAAAAGCAGAGAGTACCAGAAGAACACATATTTGTTTTATCAACTATACAAAGATATTTGACTGTGAAGATCACAATGCATTGTGGTTAATATTGGGAAGAATGGGAATCCCAGAACACTTGATTATGCTCATACGAAACCAATGCTAAGAGCGATGGTTGTATGAACAGAGCTAGGAAACACTGCATGATTCAAAATCAATAAATGAGTATGTGAGAAATGTGTCCTTTCCTCTTCCTTTCCAATCTACATGCAGATCAGATTATTTAAAAGGCTGGCCTCTTTGAAGAAGAATGTGGAGTCAGAATTGGAGGAAGCCTCCTCAACAACCTGTCCCATACAGATAACAAAACCTTGTCCAAACCAAGGAGGACCTGAAGTGCTTTCTGCAGGTCAAAGATTGTAGTCTTCAAAATAGATTGAAGCTGAACATCAAGAAAACAAAGATTCAAAAATTGGTAGGATCATGATAGATGCAGAAGAGATTGAGGTTGTTAACAACTTCATCTTGCTCAGGTCCACAATCAACAATCAACACTCTTGGCACTATCAAACAGGAAATCAAAAGATGAGTGCATTGGGAAAGTTTGCTGTCAAGGACCTCTCCAGAGTGCTAAAGAATAATCACATCAGTTTAGAGAACAAGATGTGCCTGATCAAAGCCCCGGTCTTTTCAATTACTTATCAAGCATTTCACAGTTGGACAATGAATGACCAAGTATGGCAGAAGAAGAATCAGTGCCTTTGAGGTCCGGTGCTAGAGAAAGTACTGAACATACCATGAAATGCCAAGAGACCAAACAGGTCTGTCTTGGAGAGGGTGAAACCAGGTGCTTCTAGGAGGCAAGGATTTTGAAGCTCCAACTCACATGGAGCATGTTGCCAGAAGGGACTTCCAGGTCTATTGGAGAAGGACATCATGGTGGGACAGGTGGGATGCCAGAGTAGGAGAGGAAGGCCCTGGATAAGATGGATTGACTCAGTGGCTGTGGCAATGGGAGTAGGTATGTCAGAGACAGAGAGATTGGTTCAAGTTCAGAGCTTTTGATCACAGTGTTGTTATGAGTCATAGTTGACTCAATGACACATAACAACAACAACAACAACAACAACAACCTTTCAGTCTATTAGAATGATTTTTCCAAATCTGATGACTCTTAAATACTTAGGTTTCTGTATTTTAGGTCTCTAATTTCAGGGGTTTTGACATGTGTTAATCATTAAAAAATCAAATGTATTTTGGGGGAGAGAGAGATATTATGTCTGTTCATTACCCTTGAGTAGGAATTAACTCATAAGTGACATCCCTCCCACCCCTGGGTGGTTTTCAGAGGCTATAAGTCAAATGAGAGGAGATTGTCCTGCTTTTCTCCATGGATCTGCTGGTGGGTTCAAACAACCTTAGCTTATCAGGGCAACTCTTCATTCACTAGGCTACTAGATCTGCCTTGTGTGATAATTGTCATTGTGTGCCATCACGTCCAAATTGATCTGTAGTCTAGTGAGTTTTCAGAGGCAGTTTAATTGCACTGGAGGAGATTGTCCATATTTCCCCTGCAGAGAAGCTGGAGTATTTGAACTGCCTGCCTTTGGGATGGGAGCACAGCTCTCTACTACTAGGACACCAGAGCTCCCTTGTGTGATAAGACTATCCCATTCTAAGGTACACACTTCTATAGTATACAAGCATTATTACCCAGTGCGGTTAAGTCAGTTGTGGCTCAGAGCAACAGTCATCAAGTTTCAGAAGCTACAAACCTTTACAGCAGGAGGCTATCCCTCTCTCTCCTTGACAGTGGCTAGTGGATTTGAATTGTTGGATATTTTGGTTAGCAATAAAATATGCTAAGTCTGACAGAGCACTCTCAGACATTAAGACCTTTACTTCTGCTTCTTATTGTACTAAGAAATTAACATTGAGTATCCAAAAAGCAACCATAACAACATACTTTTAGTTGTTAGGTCTAGTGAAAGCAGAATATATACTACAAAACAGTGGACAAGAATAGAACTTTACATTGAAATGAAAAATAAATTGATTAATTAATAAACAAACAAACAAAACAACAACAAAAAAAGAATAGAACTTTATTTTTTTATTTTTTTTTTTTACTAATTCTCTTTCCTCTTCTCATAGAATCCATTTTCTTTATAGGAGAAATATTATTGACCACTAAGGTTGAAAAAAACAAAAAAGAAACCAACAACAAAATCAAAGTAATATATTCAGCATACTGTACAAAAAGGAAAATATAGATAAAGGAAGAGAAATTGGGACTACAAGTCCCACAGTTCCTCCCAAGACCAAAATGGCTACATTTCTTAGAAGTTATACAAGTGTAGATAGTGTTTTATTTCCTATTATAATGATAAAGAAGGGACAGGCCCACCCATCTTGCTTCCAGGTTTTCCTAATATGAATGATCTTTGAAATGCTTAACAACAAATCTTTTCAAGACACAGGATATAGGCATAGAAGAAAGGCAAAATAAGGATAGTACTAATTGCTGTTGTTCAGTAACTGATTCATAGTGACCCTAGGAACTATAGATTTGAACCTTGCCTTATCCTGTCCCATCCTTATGATCTTCATCATGCTGAAGTTCACTGTATTATTTACTATGCAAATCCATCTCATTGAGGGTCTTCTCTTTCACTATCTTTTCTAACATGATGTCTTCCCCCAATAATTAGCCCCTCCTGATTGCATGTCCAAAGTTTGTGAAATGAAGTTCCATCATCCTCTAAGGATCCTCTAGTTGCACTCCCTGTAAGACAATTTTGTTCTAGTCTATTGCATGTTTGATACTAGTCTCCAACACCACAATTCAAAGGCATCAATCCTTCCTATATCTTCCTTTTTCCTTGTTTAACTTTCAGATGCAGAGGAGGCAACTGATAGTGCCATGACTTAGATCAGGCACATCTCAGACCACAGCTATGGATTTTATCTCAACATCAAGAAAACAAACCCATCATCACTGGACCAATAATAACACCACATTGGACAGACAGAAATATTGATGTCATCAATAATTTCCTTTTATTTGGATCCACAATTACAGCTGCCATCAAGAAATCAAAAGCCAAGTTGTATTGGAAAAAATTTGCTGTCAAGGATCTCTTTAAAGTGCTAAAGAACAAGGGTGTTAGTCTAAAGACTAAAGTGTACAGGATCCAAGTCTTGGTAGTTCCTGTTGCTTCCAATGCATCTGAAAGTTGAACAATGAATAAAAATGACAGAAAAAGAGTCAATACCTTTGAATTGTGATACTAGAGAAGAATAGTGACTATCCCATGGACTGTCAACAGAACAAGCAAATCTGTCTCGGAGGAAATGCAATAAAAGTGCTGCTTGGATGCAAGGATGGTGAACTTTGATCACACATACTTTGGGCATGGTGTCAGGAGGGGCCAGGTTCTGGAAAAAGGTATCATGCAGGGAAAGGTGGAAGGTCAGCAAAAGAAAGGAAGACCCTCAAAGAGATGAATTCACATAGTGACTACAACAATAGACTTGAGCATGATGGAGATGGTGATGATGGCACAGGATAAGGCAAGGTTCGGATCAGTTGTACATAGAGTTTCTGTGAGTCATAGTTGTCTCGATGCCACCTAACCTAAAGCACCTAACCAGTACTTTACTAGCAGCTACTTCTGCTAGACTTAATAAACCATACTTTAAAGCATCTCTTATTTCTCTTTCTCTTCCTTTCCTTTCCTCTTCTATCGCCAAGTGCCAGAAACAGATACTTGAAGATGTATCTGCTGTTGCCAGAAAGCATATCTCTGGAATATTCTGAGAATGGAATGCTGAAAATGTGACACTGTGTTCAAGGCTATCTTGATTTTGATTAGAACATGTCCATGCATATGTTGGAAACATTTCATATAAACACAGCCGAATAGTTTCATAATTTTCCATTTTAGAACTCCATTTGATATAGTCTAGTTCCTCCAGCATATTATATATGTATCATGTCCTGGTGGGAGGAAATAGATGGCTTGAGGCATCCTAGCTCTGCATTTATCAGGATATAGAGGATGTGGAAGAGTACGATACAGCTTAAATAATACAGTCAATAAAAAACTGTTTGATTACCCTTTTGACTCTTTATCAGTTATAGGACAAATCAATTTTGGATTTGTGTTACACTTCTAATATAAATGAGTTCATAAAAGTTGTACATGTTGCATTTAGTAAATTTTTTGTGAACATATTATTACTACAGATCATTCTTAAAGCTTCCCATCAATTGATTTTGTCATTTTTGGGGGATATTTATTCCTTGAAGGATAAAAACCATGAATTCTTTTTCCAGTTGATGGCGAGCCTATATTCAGCCCCTAGAGCTACTTTAAAAATGACCCTGCACTTTCCAATTCCTGACCAAAACCTGAGTGAATGCACACCAGAGATTTCCAAGATACACTCAGAGGCTTGCTTTATTTAAAAATCATTTTTAATGGTTTGATTCTGGAAAGTAAAACTTAAAACATTCTGTCAAGTACTTCAGTGATAGTTATTAAAAATGCATTTGTATTTCAGAGCAAATTTAAACCATATGTTCTTATTTGCTTCCATTTAGCACATTAAACTACTATTTTGTAAGAGCCGATCAATTACAAAAGTCACAAGAGCACCCTCTTAAAATAGTTTTATGTGGTTTTTCCTTCTTTTAGCATAAGTGACCCCAAACACACACACACGCACACACGCACACCTGTTAGCACTGAGTCCACCTGGAAGGATTTATATTTAGCCAAAATTTGACCTCATAAATCCAGAATCACTAGTAAAGTTGGCGAGTTTTCTTTCTTTCTCCCCACCCCCACCCCCCTTTTTGGTGAGGATTGGGTTAGAAGTTAGAACGCTGCTTTAAGTTTTTGTTGTTTGTTCTATTTCTTCTCCATTTTTCTAGTTCTTTAGACAATTAGAGGACTGGTTCTCAAGCAGTATTTATCCAAGTATTTGAAAACTGTGCCAAAATAAACGTGAATCATTTTGTAATCATTTTGTAA
Source organism: Elephantulus edwardii (assembly GCF_000299155.1). Lineage (NCBI taxonomy): Eukaryota > Metazoa > Chordata > Mammalia > Macroscelidea > Macroscelididae > Elephantulus > Elephantulus edwardii. The sequence continues at coordinate 29,436,600 of NW_006399753.1, read as the reverse complement.
TCAGTATGCATAGAAGAAAAGAAGCATCAGCAAGCAGTTACTGCATGTTTGCTGACAAAATATTGAATCCAAACATTTAATTTCAATCTGCCACTGTTCTCAGTCAGTATAATTACTTTAAGCAAATACCACGATGGGGGGGAATGGTCCCAGCCTCTAAAATGTAAATAATACAATATAATCATCACCACACTCTGATTCATATACTATAATTTGTTTGGATCAATTTTATAAACATGGGTGTAATAAAACTTTAAATTATTGTAAACATGAAGATCTAGGCGATGTTTACAAGTTGGTTTCTTTTTTCTTGTTGACAACACATACCTAAAGGAGAATGCTGATAAGGCGGATCACACTGAATTTCTATAATTTTAATGGTGATGAACCAAATTACTTTTATACTTATTCATTATCACAATAACAAGGGTACTTACAGCTGACAAGTCCAAAAAATTAGCAAACAATTCATTCATATATGTATATGTTAAGCATGCTGAATATGTTATGTATAGTAAATATAAAGTAAAAAAGATTAGAAATATACCTACACAAACAACAAATTGAATGTCTGACTTAATACACGTCATTATCAAAATAAATGTAAATTAATTTAAGGGTTGATGCAATGACTAAAAAGTAAGCTATTATGAAGTGAGACCTTAATGTTGTTTATCTTTTTGTTCTTTTCATTGTGGTCAAATTGATTCCAACTCATAAAAGTCCTCCAAAGGGTTACTAAGACTGTAATTAATGGGAGGGGGATTCCCATTTTGGTTTTCCTAGAAAAATGTTCATGATATAAGGGACCATGTCGATTATGTTATTAATTTGCTATCTTAGACATTTTTCATGGAATCAAGCCATACTCATTTTCATAGGTTAACTAATGTCCTCCCAAAATACATTCCAACTTGGCTAGGCTGTGATTCATAGTTTTGTGTGCTTGTAATGAACTTTGTGATCCCATGTATTTGTCCTGTATTTTGTAATCCTAATCTCTGTTTACTAATGAAGTCAGTTAGATAATATTTGTCATATTAATGAGATGAGATTAAGGTGGGATACAACGCCCTTACTTGAGCTGTGGTCTTAATGTTAGGAAAAAGGAGTTTTCCTTTGGGTATGGACTGTACTACCTTCCAAGAGACACAAGAAGAGATAAACAGAGAAAAAATGTATTTGATGACCACCCCAGAAGAAGGACCAAAGTGTAGCATAAATTTTAGACTCAAGCTTCTTGAACTGGGAAGTGCCTAGACCCAAGGGAAGATTGGTGCAAGACATATGGAGATCTCCAAAAGAATGTTAGCCTCTCGGCTGTCAAAAAGAGATCTTCCCTCTGAGCCCACACAATGAAAAAGTTTCTCCTTAAAACTCTGAATCCAGACTTTGAGTATCCTTAGTGGTGAAAGAAGAAATTTCTGTGTAGTATTTCTATTGCAAAACACTAACCAGCTAAAATATCCACCATATCCTTCTAGGTCAATTTGTATTTAAACATGATTTTGAAACCATAGCATGACCTAACTTCAACTGCTGAGAAATAGACTCTTCATAAGAGTTACTACCAAAAACAAACAAACAAACAAACAAAACAAACCATCACCAAAAAAACAACAACAAACCCTCTAGTAAATGTCATGGGGGGAGGGGGGGAAGATAGAGGGAAATAGAGTTATTTTATTACAAGTAATGTACAAAACAATCACTTTTTTAGTCTTTCGGGTAAGAAGTTGAACTGCTAATCCAAAGACTTGTGGTACAAGTCCACTAGCTGCTCCACTGGGCAACGATGAACAATCTCTTCTCTGTGTAGTATGTGATCTCTGAAAACTCACTGGAGGTTCAGCTATGAGAGTCAGACTTGATGGCACACAACAAGCCCAACAATGGCAAGATCACTTGGAAAAGTTAGAAACTAAATGCCAACCAATAGTCCTTCAAGACTTAACCAACTTTCCTTGCTAAATTTTTCTCAAGTCTTCCCACAGTTGGTCGTGTTGTTAGGAGCCATCGAATTGGATATCACTCACATAGATCCTAGGAACAACAAATCTGAATGTTGTCCTATCCTGATGACCCCTGCCTTCCCAAGCCAACTGTGCTTGTATGGATTATATGAGTCCACCTTGTTGAAAGTCTTTCTCTCTTTTCTGACCCTCTACTTTTCCCAACATGCTTCCTCTCTCCAAAAGACTATTCCTCTTGAAAATGTCCCACGTAAGTCGGAAGTGTAAACTTCTCTGTCAATAAATTGTTTTAGCCAATTTTAAATGAACTTCAGTAATATTTTGCTTGCATATGCTAGTAATGATACAGTCTGATCATTTCCACATTCTTTGTGGGTCACTTTTCTTGGGGGGGTGGAAAAATAAAGATTTCTTCAAGTCAGTTGTCCAGGTAACTGTCTTCGGAATTTCCTAGCATAGACTGGTGAGCACATCCAGGACTATATCTGTTAGTTGACATGTGCCAATGGGTATTCTATCAATTTCTTGGGCCCTCTTTGTTACCAATGCCTTCAATGCAGCTTGAACTTCTTCTCTCATAATCATTGGTTTTTTATGCTGTTGTTGTTGTGTGTCTTCTCTGCAGTTCATAGTTTCAGAAATCCAATGAAGGGTCAGCCATGAGTTAATTGCTACTCACTGGCAAAGAGTTAATAAGTGAGCAAGTACTCCGCTATCAGAGACAGAACGCCTCCTTTACCTATGGCTCTGCTGTGCCATTCTTTCTAAGTCGCTACTGAAAATTTTTAAAAAATCAGTTTATATCCAAGCTGGTATATCCAATCAACCCTGCTCCCACACTCAGTAACAGTAATTCATAGTACTTTTTCCATGAGAAAGTGTAATCTTCATTTTGAATCATCCTTTGTGATGTTCAAGGCCATTATGCTTTCTGAGATTTTTTTTTATTACCCCTTTCCAGTTTCTCTTCTGTTAATTGTCATTTGCTTTTAAAAAATCTTTACAGATGATTTGGCTCTATAGTAACTGTCCTAATAATGTGGTTAAAATGGATTATTATTTAATGTAATATTAAACACATTTAATAAATGAACATTTGATAGAATATAACCTCTGAAAACCAAAATAAAATTAAATAACTTATCTCTGATTTCATAGTTAGAAAAATGTGAAGATAATGTCATCAATAAGTATAGTAATGAGGTTTTGAATTAGTTTATTAAAAACTCAGAGATACCAGTTCTTCTTAATATGCTAAATTGTTAAGGAGGTTATTCCTTCAATAGCAAAAACACAAGGTAAACTAGAAGCTATCTTTCGCATCCTAATTATCTTGTTAAAGCATGAGATTTCACAAAACATCTACATCGATATTATAAATATTTTTAAAAAGTTGCCTAGGAAAAACATATACAGTAATATATTTATATTAACAGTGAATTATGTAATTGGAAACAAGTTTAATTTTAAAAATCAAAACACCAAAATAGTATACAATACTTATTGAGGGATTATTCTCTGTGGAACGAAATACATTTACATAAGTTAACTATTCATAATACCCGTAATATGTAGACCACTAAAATATAGATCATGTAATTCATATTTACACTATTATTTATTATATAATGGGAGATGTAGATAAAATATAATATTCCTTGAAAAATTTAAAAAAAAATCTTTTAGTCACAAACTTCCCTTTCTGACAGTATCTTCAGTGGGACTCACTATTTAATCTTAAATTATGGATTGTAACTACTTAATTTTCATTGATTCACTAGTTGAAGAGGCTAAGTTGAGAAACTTACAAAATTACTGCTTTATCTGAAGTGTTCTTTATTGACAGGGAACAATATATTACTGAAAGAACTCAAGATGTGCTTAGAAATTACACCGGTTAGAACATTACGTATTTAATAACAGAAATCACAATTATTTTGGGGCTTTAATGATGGAAGCCTTTGAAGGGTTTATAGTTAAATCTAATCTCTATGAACTCCATAAAGGGAACAATCTTTATTAGTAACATCCACAAAATGAAACCAAGTCCTGTAATATTATACGTGGACTCCACACTCCTGAACCTACTTCTACTAGTTTCAAAATCATTTGTAATGCTCTACTACTAGGTTTGAAATCCATTGCAATGATCACACAGATCTCACAGAATAACATTCATGGCTATGGGGTTTACTAGGGACATTAATAAGTTATAATGCAGGTTGGCAACAGGTTACAGTTCCTTAGTCAGGAGATCTTTACAAGTGTTTGCTGGCCCTTTGACCTTCACCTCAGCATCTAAGGCAGTGTTAACAAAGTTTCCTTCACCCTGCCATATAGGAAGTCTTCCTTCAGTTCTCCAGCAAGCTTGGGCAATAATCCTTAGCACTGGCAAAGGCCCCTGGCTCTGGCTCCACAGGGCAACAATGCCAAGTAAGTGCTATCTGAAGTCAGGTTCCGGTTCTCTGCTGCTGCTGCTTCTCTCACATCCAATCGCCCTGATTGGGACAAGGTTCTCTGGTATAAGACAGCATTCTGCACTCTGCTTACTTACTTCATTGTTACACCTGTTCAGTTTAACTCGATGGAATGGGAAAAACTACCCAATCTCCTAATGATTAGTTTACACATACCCTATTTCCTGTTCCCATCCTGATAAGTGAAAATCAAAACCAATGGATAGGAAAACCATTCTAAATAAAACTTCATGACTCCACAAAGGGGGAAATGTTAATTGTATTAATTGTAAAATTAGTTGGAATTTTGTGTATTGCAAAACTATAGAGAAAAATCCATGAAATATATATGATGAAAATGTAGCATAAGAACAGATAATGGCTTAGTATGTTAAAATGAAGATAATTGTTAGGATAAAGATAAGTCTGTATTGGATGATAATTATAATCTTGAGTTGAGTAAATTTTATGTTTGTATATATTTAAGATGTTTGTTAAGATTGAGGAATTTTATTCTGCCCATTGTTGAGACTTTAGTTGGATGGTTCTCTTACAAATGTCCTCTGCAGTATGGCTCAGTAGGCTTGACAAGCAGTAAACCCCTCAAGCTGATAGACCCAGACAGCCACCGTATTCAGAAAATAATAAGCAATATTGGTCTGCGCCAGAGACGAATGTAGCCTGGCTATACCGTTCCCCCGGACGATGGACTGCACATCTGAGGGAATAAGTGAATGGATAGGCAAGTCCGGGCGCATTTAACAGGCAATGGCCATGGCCCCCCATGATGCTCCCTTGAAGGCCCTTGCAGTTCCCCATAGTGTGGAGCGCGAACATCTAGCGTTCTGCAAAATGGAGGCTTGATGTACGAAAGCTTGGACCGGGTCAAGAGTATAATGGAGAGAGAGCCTAAAAGAAGAACAGAAGACGCTGTCGCTCATGGGCTTTAAAACAAAAAAGGGGGAACTGCAGGAGCTGCAGATGTTGATGTATTAAGAAATATAAATGGTATTGAGTAAGTGTGGCAGAATTTGATTGGATAAATAAAGTTGAGTTTTAGCCAATAAGAATATGTTAATTGTTAGTTATAAACTAATGGGAATAATGAGTTAATAGCCAATAGGAATAGTTAAGTTAGTAGAGTAAGAGCCAATAGGAATTAGTATAAAAGTTATCCAGGTAAAAGGTATATAAGGGGCTGGGAGGAGGAAGTGGCAGCCGCTGCCATTACCATAATAAAGAAGTATCAAGCTGCAGCGAAAATAAAAAAAAAGAACAGATAATATGAAAAATATAGAAACAAGCAATGAAAATCCGAGATAAAAATGATATTCAAGATAAAGACACCTATTATAAAACAATGCATGATTGTTAGTTCTTGGAAGGGAAGAACTGTGTTTAGGAGACTGTTTTGCCCTTGTTACCTTTAAATCAGCACTGAAACACCAGCTAAATGTTGTTAGAACTAATGAATAGGCAAATATGCTGTTATAGATTCAGGTGAGAGGGTTTTATAGAGAAATGCTATTCTTCCAGAAGTAACTTAATATTGAAGTTATTTACTCAACTGCTTTTGCTGCTGTTGGATGATATGAAGTCAACGCCAAATCATGGAGATTTTATGTATGTTGTTGTGGTTGTTGTTATGTGCCTTTGAGTCACCTGGGACTCATAGCGACCCTATGTACAACAGCTCTGAAGTCCGCCCTGTCCTGAGCCAGTCTCACTTACTCTGACACACAAAATGAAATGTGGTTGAGCCTTCATTATCCTCACAATCATTGCTGTGTTTGAGCAACTAACATGTTAATTAATGTACCTCAATAATAATTTTTTTGTAAAAAAATTTGAAAATTAAAAAAAAATTCACTTGTGTCTTACTAGTTAGGTGTAATCATTATTAACATTCCTCAGTCATCATCATTCCAATGCAGTAAGACTCCTAGCTGGTGCTCTAGTGGATTTGCAGAGGCCATAAATCATGCTGGAAGAGATTACTCCTTTTTCTCCAGAGAAGCAGTGGGTTGATTTGAACTGACAATGAGACATGGCTTTTTGACATTACCTCATACAGAGTGAGCCACTAGAACTCATGATTTTCCCCTTTGGCAAGACAAAACAATCTTAACATTCCTACTCATAATTTTCTAGGCATTTTTCTTATCATCACAGACTTTGCAAGTATTCAGAAAGAAAAAAGAGTTTGAGGAAAACTCCCAAACCAAATATACTGCTTTTGAGTGGATTCTGACTCAGTGGCCATGTAGAATTGTTTAGAACTGTTCCACAGGGACTCCCAGCTTATGATCTTTATGGAAGCAGACTGCCACATCTTTCTGTCAGAGCAACTGGAGGAAATGCTCACATTTCTGTGAGCTGCAGGATGCTTTAACCACTACGTCACCAAGACACCAAAATGAGAATTAACCCATGTCATTTAGTCAATTTTAACTCATGAAGACACTCTGTCAAGTTTGTCAGGATGTGAATCTTTACAGGAAAGGCTGCCCATCTTTCTCCTGTGGGTTTGATCTGTTGACCTTTTGGTTAATTAGCCCAGTCCACTTCCTAAACAACATGCCTCCGGAAACTATGAATTTGATAAATGTCTATGGTTGTATAGGGGCTTCAGGCCTTTTGTTCATAGGAGCACTATGAGTCATGCCAGCTCAAAGGCAATCATCAACAAAAACATATTATGCACTATGCTATGAGGGAGAAATAAGGGGGAAAACCCGAAAACCCACAAAAATTCAGACTTGCTTCTGTCCGGTGGATTTTCACGCACAGTCGAGTCTCATAACAACCCTGCATCAGTTTCCAAGGTAGCAAAAATTTATGGGAGGAAACGACTCACTTTTCTTCTGAGGAGCAACTGGTGGATTTAACCAGCTGAGCTCTCATTTAACAGGACTGTATCGTATTCACTACAATCCCAGGGATCCTTGAGGAGAAATAGAGGTCTTAACTATGGATGGTCATCCATTTCGAGGAGGCCGATAGTTGAGGGTCATTTGTTAGGTTTACTCTGAAGGGAAAGCAAAGTTAAAGCAAAATCAAACAAAAAAAACAAAACCAAACATGAACTATGCTGGAAGCTTACTTGTAAGGAGTTGAGCTTCCAATCCAAAAAATTGTAGTTTGAATCCACCAGTCAATTTGCAGGTTAAAGATGGTCATTTTACTCCTGTGCATTTACTCCCCAGCATTTTACTAACTTAAAAGCCAGGCAGGTCAACCAGAAGTCATCCTGACTCAAGGGTTCATAACAACAACACACTTCTATTTCAGTTCACTTCATATGCCTAATATGATGATTCACCTATTTGAGAAGAAAACTCTTTCTTACAACTACTACCAAGAAAAGAGAAAAAGGTAAGGACTCAGACTTTTTTAAATGGATAAAGAACATTCAAATTTAACTTTCTGGTTAAGTATTGTATTGCTTTGATGAAATGTAATAAAGCATTTACTTACTCTAAGTAAATCAAAGGGAGGGTGATGAGAGAAAGATGAGAAATCTCCTCCTTTGTGATTTACAACTTTGGGAAACCAGCTGGAGGGTCAGATATGTATTGGTTCTGACCTGAGGGCAATGAGCTTGAGAGTTTTAAGTAAACCAAATGAAAACCATCTAGTAAAGCTTATTAACTTTGTTAGTAATTAAAACGAAACAGATTTTACTCAATTTCTTTGTTTTCTCTTTTCCACAAACTGAATCTCAAGAGTGTCTGGGATTTGCTTCACACAGTGCCAGATACTGTAGAGTCAAAAATATGTGAACACGTACAACTAGGAAATATCAGGCATATGGCACAGAACACATTTTCATTCATTCTCCGGAGGGTGAAAATACATTGCAACAGAATGCAAAATATTGTGTTTTGGTTTACTTGCCAAATAGAGGAAAAGTGTGAATTTTAGCAAAGAAATCAATGGTTAATTTGTATTGGAGTTTAGTGTAATTCCTTCTATAAGTAAATAATTGGTGTGTAGGTTGGTGACTGGGCTTAAGGTTTTAAAAGGAACTTGTTAGAGGTTATTGGAATTTTCTTGTTATTTCTTAAAAGCTTTTGTCTTGATGAATCTGACTTTTACAACACTTCCACTGTTTGTCAATCAGAAAGCAGAGGAGGCTGGACTGTATTCACATACCTGTTCTCAGGAGATTTCTGGCTATTGTGTTTCCATTGGTTTACAAAGTACCATAAAGAAAAGGCATTCAGCCCTTAGTTTATTAGTGAATATTCTCAGTGTAATGGAACAAGACTGATGAGGACATGAAGTATTAAATAACTTAGCCTGCACAAATTATTAGAACGACGAGCTTTTAGTAGTTAACGGGACACCCATCATCTAACAACAAACAAAACAGATCAACGGAACGAAGCCTATTTCAAAGATTGCCTTGGCATGATGTCACTTGTAGAATAATTGCAACCATAATTCTCAAAAATGAAGTGTGTGTTTCTATTTCTTTTTTTAACTGGACTTTTCGATATTATAGATCATGCACGTGTGTCAAAAACAACTGCCAAACCAGCAGTGACTTCTCTTATTTATCTGATTTGTTTATGTGGCCAAGCTAGGCTTATCTCTCCTTTGGAAACTCAGCCTAGAAGAAAAGTCTGCGCCTCCAATAGTGAGCAGGAGAGGAAGAAACCGACAAGGGCAGGCATAGTTCTTTATTTATTGCTCCCAGCAGGTGTCAGATGCCATAGTTTCTGTGCAACCATCAACACCCTGGGGCTTTTTAGTTCCACATACAGGACAAGGAAGAAGGGGGGGGAAATGAAGACTAACCCCAAGGGATTAGGTACCTGAATCCTATCCCAACTACCAGCAGCCTCCAGCTGCGTTTAAATGCTTTTTTGAAGCATTTCTGATGCTCAGTGGTTGCTGATTACTTCCAGATTTTAGTTCTACCCCAGTGGAGATTTGCTACAAAGAATTTATCTGTTGTTGTTAAAATTGCAATTGCTACAAGGAAATATCTTCTCTTAAACCAGTTCCCCAAACAGAACTATTCTGAGTTAAATAAACAAACAACAAACAAACCCTACCTGCTTTTTAAAAATGCATTAAGAGCATTGATGAAGAGTGAATTAGAATGTTTGCGTAAGACTGGTGACATTTGTTTTGGATTCTCTTCAGACTTTCTCAGCAGAAGGCACTTGTGATTGCTGCGTTACCGTATTAATGCCTTTAAACGTCTTTAGTATGTGGTTTTGATTCAGTTGTGTCTAAACTAATAGAATAGATTAACATTTAAGGCCAGTAGATCCTTGTCCTTCCATTTCCCACGGTTTAGAAGCCTCCCTCTTAATAATAACATTTTGTACTAAATTCCTTAGTTTATAGTAATTCATCAAAACAACTATTTTCTAAAACTATTATTTTCTAAGATGGTATACACACAAAAATATGTATAAACATACATGTGTGTATATATATATATACACACACACACATATATGCAGCTCTTGAAAAGGTGTGACACTGGAAACCCAAAGGCAGGCAGTTCAAATCCATCAGCTGCACCATGAGAGAAAAATGGACAATCTCTTCTCTTATGATTTACAACCTCTGAAAAGCTGAAAAGTCAGTTCTGATTTGACAGCACAAAACAACAACAACATTTATATGTATTGTTGTGTACTGTTGAGTCAGAACCAACCCATAGCTGACCCTTTGGAGAGTTGTCACAGGCAGTTACTCACACAGGACAAACAAATGACAAACATATCTTTCTTGAGAGAAGAGCATCCAGAATGCTCCTTACAAGCAAAAATAGCAAGGATTAATTTTCTATACGTTGAGCATGTTGTCAAGGGGAGCTGGTCTCTTATAGCCTTACATTGGTAAAGTGATGAGTCTGTGAAAAGGGGAAAAAGCTCAACAAGATGGATGGTACGGTGGTTGCAACAATGAGTTGTGTGTTCTGATGCACTAGAAGTCAAAGCCAAATGGAAGGCATGTACCATGACACAACACAACACAACATTTCTTCCTCAAGAGTTTCCCCTAGAAAAGTGTCTCAATACCAGATGTCACCCCAGACTTATCAATTGCCCTTTTGCTACACCCCACCTATGATAAATACATTGTTGTTATGTGCTGTTAAGTCACCTGCAATTCACAACAACCCCATGTACAATAGCTCTAAGCCTGCCCTATCCTGAGCCAGTCTCTATGACCCTGACACACCTAACGTCATTGCCCCATTTAGGGTGTCAAATCCATCTCATCTGGCATCTTCTTCTCTTAGGCGGTCCCTCCACCCTTTGGAGAGTGATACCTTTCTCCAAGGACTGGTCCCTCCTGGCCATGTGCCCAAAGTATGTGAGACTGAGCTTTAAATTCCTTGCCTCCAAGGAGAAATTTGATTTTATCCTTTCTAAGACAGACCTGTTTGTTCTCTTAGCAGTCTATAGTATATAGGCATCAATTCTCCTTCTGCCATCCTTAGCCATTTTCCAGTTCTCTGATGTATAGCAAGTAATTGTGAAGAACATTGCCTGGAGCAGGCACACCTTATTCTCTAGATTGACATCATTGCTCTTCAGCACTTTGGAAGGGTCCCTAACAGCAGACTTCCCCAGAGCAATCCATCTTTTGATTTCTTGACTGTAGGTGCCAAGAGTGTTGATTGTGTTTTCCTTTTCAGTATAGTTTCGTTTTCTTAAAGTACCTTCTCATGGATTCGATCCATGGCTAGAAGTTGCTTGAGCTCACTTTAAGCCTTTCAGACTAGAGAGAAAAGCGGTTTCTATGCTGATTCTATTTTTAATAATTCAAGTTAGAGGTATTGTTGACTCTCTTTGCAATCACCTGCTTAAATTTTAGGATAATTAACAGAATAGAAAAAGAAGTACTTTTTTTCAAAGTCTTTTTCAAGACAAACTTATCTACCACCAGAGAATCTGGTGGCCAGTGGTTAAAGCATAAGCTCTTAGCCAAAAGGTCTGCAGTTCAACTGACCATCTTTTCTGTGGAAGAAAGATGAAGAAATCTGCTCCCATAAAGATTACAACCTTGGAAACTCTGCAGGCCAGTTCTACTTTGTCCAGCAGGGTCACTCAGAGTCAGAATTGACTAAGAGGTAATGAATTTTGGATATCAAGAGCACTATTCTTGTTGACCAGCTTATACTTCTCATTAGAAAATATGTAATGAATTCAGAATCACTTCAGGAGACAAAGTAAATAAATCCATCAATTACACTTAAAATTGCAGTGAGAAAACCCTGCTTTCTTGTCTTAATGTGGAAGCAAAACAAAATTTTCTCTCTTTGATGAAATTGTTGTATAGGTCTAGGATTACAAATGAAAGTTGAGGATTTGATTTAAACATGCATTTATATTTAAAAATTAAAATTTTATTACTTTTTATTACAATAAATTAAATTCATTTCTATGCATACATAGAATCAGAAGCACTCTGATTATTTAGATGGTCAGAGAGTGGAATGAGAGCACAAATAAAAATTGAGTGAGAAAGTATGACCTTTTCATTTCAACCTCTTCACTTTTTGATTCTGCCTTAACACAACACATGAAATGACTGTCAATCGAACTATTTTCCATTGAATGGGACATACTTAACTACGTGTGTGGATAGCTCTTATGGCACATGCTGCTGAACTTTTGAACTATTTTGTTTGTCATATCAAACTCTGGCAATATTACAGTTTTCTACTCTTTAAAATATTTTTATAGCCTTAATTGTAGCATGCTCTTGAACTCTGGAGTATAGACAATATTTGAAATCTATCTTTGAAAGTATTTTAGCCACACAGATGAGAGTGGTTTTTACAGCAGCCTAATAATGGATGGACCAATCTTAAAATACAATCCCCCAGAAAACAGCTATATTGACTTCTTTTGTCTACATTAAAATCTAAAACTTGCTGCTGTCAAGTCAAGTGTAACATATAGTGACTTCTCATCAGGTTTCAAAGGCTGTAAACCTTTATAGCAGGAGACTGTCCATCTTCCATAGACACATGGAGTGGCTGGTGGATTCAAACTGCCTGTTTTTCAGTTAGCAGCCTGACATATCACACACTAGAACACCATGCTCTTTATACCTCAGCATTGTCATTGTTGTATAAAATTGATTCAGAATTGACCTATATCTCCCTTGGAGCATCTGATGGATTCAAACTGTGTGCCTTCTGGATTGCAACACAGCTTCTTACAATTAGGCCACTAGAGCTACCTATCCTCAATAGTATAATGCAGCTAATTTCTTATGTGAAACCTATACTTGGACCACGAGGCAGTCATCAGAACAGAGCAAGGAAATACTGCATAGTTCAATATTGGGAAGGGTGTGCACCAGAGATGTGTCCTATCTACATACCTTTTCAAATTATATGCACAACAGGCCATCTAGGAGGCTGGGCTGTATGAGGAAGAACGTGACATCCAGACTGGAGGAAGACCCATCAACAAACTGAGGAGGATCTAAAGTGGTTGCTGTGGAAGATCAAGGACTTCAGCCTTAAATATTAATTGAAAGTCAACATTAAAAAAAACAAATATTTTTCACCACTGGGCCTATTGGCAGCATCATGATATGTAGTGAAGAGATGGAGATTATTAACAGCTTTAGTTTGCTTGACTCCACAGTCAACATCTCTCACTGGTGGTATAAACTTAGACAAGTTACATCATTTCTCTATATACCAGTTTCCTCATTTGTAAAAAAGAAAAATAATGCTGCCTAACTCATAGTAATGTTATGAGTAATTGTCTAATATTACAAAGTACTTTGATGAGTGTTAGAACATAATGAATGCTCCTATACATACAGGCCATGGTCTTTTCAATTACTTGCTATGCATCTGAGAGCTGGACAATGAATAAAAATGACAGAAGAATTGGTGCCTTTGAGTTGTGTTGTTGAAGAAGAGTACTGAAAATCCCATGGATTGCCTAAAGAAAAAACAGACATGTCTTGGAAAAAGTGCAGTCAGAGTGCTCCTTGTATACAAAGATGGTGAAATTTCACCTCACTTATTTTGAGTGAGTTTTCCTTGGAAAGGAATGTTATGCTTGGAAAGGTAGATGGGCAATACCCTTCTCCAACACTACAACTCAAAGACATCAGTTCATCTTCCGTCATTTTTAGTCATTGTCCAGCTCTTTGATGCACGGTCTGTAACGGGCATACTTTAGTCTCCAGACCAACATCATTGCTCTTCAGTACTTTTGAGAGGTCACTGACAACAGCCTTCCTCAAAGAAATTTGTCTTTAGATTCCCTGACTGCTGGTGCCAAGAGTGTTGATTGTGGAGCTGAGCAAGTTGAAATTAACAATCTCAATCTCTTCTTCATCTACCATGGTACTGCCAATTGGCTCAGTAGTAAGAATCTTTGTCTTTTTGATGTTGAGCTTCAATCTATATTGAAGACTCTAGTCCTTAACCCTCTGCAGCAAATACTTCAGGGCCTCCTCAGTTTCTGTGAACAAGGTTGTGTCATCTACATGATGTAGGTTGTTGATGAGTCTTCCTCCAATCCTGATGCCACATTCCCCCTCATAAATTCCAGCCCCCCAAATGATCTGTTCTGCATACAGATTGATGAGATGGAGACAGGAGACATGCCTGACACCCTCCTCTCCTGATTTTGAGCCATGTTCTGTTTCCTTGATCTGTTCTGATGACTTCTTCGTGGTCCAAGTATAGGTTTCACATGAGCACAACAAGTGATCTTAGATTCCCATTCTTCTCAAGCCACAGTTTGATATGATCCATACAGTCAAATGCCTTTGCATAGTCAGTGAAATATAGACAGACATTCCTCTGGCACTCTTTGCTTTCAGTCATGATCTCTCTGATGTTGGTGATAATGTCTGTGGTGCCACAGCCTCTTCTATACCTACCCGGTCTGTATTTCTGGTAGTTCTCTGTCAATGTACTATTCTAGTCATTTTTGGATAATCTTCAGCAGAATTTTGCTTTCTTGCTAGATCAGTGATATTATTTGATAATTTCCATATGCTGTTGGTCATCTGTTTTTGGAATATGAACAAATGTGGATTTCTTCCAGTCAGCTGGCCAAGTAGTTGTCTTCCAGAATTCTTGGCACAACTTGGTGAGCACAGCACAGGATCTGTCTGTTGAAATATGTCAGTTGGTATGCTGTCAATTCTTGGAGTCTTGTTCTTTGCCATCTCCTTCAGAACAGCTTGAACTTCCTACTACATCACCCTTACATTAATGAACGAGGTCATTAGAAGAAGGGTCACACACAGAAGAAGAAGAAAACATCAAGATGGATGTCAGAAGAGACTCAATATTGCACTACAGTCTGAGAAGCAAAGGGAAGGAATTAGGAAGTTAAGGAGCTAAACAGAAGATTTGAAGGGTAGCTCAGGAAGACAAAGTAAAGTATCATAATGAAATGTGCCAAGAGCTGAAGTTGGAAAATGAAAAGGCATGACCTCGCTCAGCATTTAAGCTGAAAGAAGCTAAAGAACAAATTCAAGCATGGAGTTGCAATACTTAAGGATGCTATGGGCAGAATATGAAACAGATACCAATAATAAGAAATGAAATATTAGTGGAATATATATATATATATATATACACACACACAAGCCCACCATATTGAACATTAGAACTCTTAGACTTTCTAAGTTATTTAAATATAGATTTGAATCTCACAAAAGAAAAATCCTGAGACCTATTTAAATGTCTTATAGTGTTCATTCACCTTGTCCTGATGCTTGTCTTAAAATGACTCATTACGCACTGTCTGTATACATATGCATTACCAATTCCAACAGCCTATTTTTAAAAAAATATTTGGTTAATATCTGTTTTTCTTATTCTAATAGAAGTAGAAGCACCAAAATAACAGCATTAATCACATTTTCAGGTCCACAGTAGCTTTACAAAAGATTGTTATTCAAATGAATGAAGAAAAGGGGTGTTACGTGTTATCAGACTAATTTCAGTAAAATCAATAGTAAGTTACAGACTAATGTTTCTCAAGGTTATGCAACACAAGAATCACTTTTTTAAAGGCACAAAATTATGTTAAATTTTTGAGCCTATGTGTGTTGACCTCAGATATTGAAAAACAACAGTTTAAACATAATACAGTAATAAAACTTTTCTTTTCTGGATATTTTTCTGTTTATAATTAGTTAAAAATGTGTGCATTGGTGGTGTGTTAAAGGATCACAGAATGAAAAAAATGACTTTTAGGAAATTTTATGCCCTCGCTTAAGGATCTCTTGTCAAATGGGTAGTATTTTCACCATGATCATCAGTGTGGAAGTTGCTTAATTTAGACATATCTCAGTTTATATTGGTAGTGGGAGAAAGTTGGAAATATTTTACTTATACTCTGAAGTAGTTCTAGTAGTAAACACGTTTACCCGGTTCTTTAGTATTTGGGGTAAAGACTATGATAGTGGAGTACAGAGCCTCATTGAACTCGCTTTGTGGGTTACAAAACCACAATAACTAGACAAACACGGTCCTTAGCAAACAAGTACTCATCACTCTAACTTTATTATTTAATAATCGTGGTAGGAAACAATATTTGACCAACTCATTACTGCTAATTGAAAGTTTTATCTCATTAATATCAAAGGTAAGTTGAAATTTATACTTTTAAATAATATAGAAGCAACAATAAAAGTCAGTCAATGCCAGAGAGGAACACATCAGCATGGAAAGAGTTTCAATAAAATTATGGAATAATTTCAACATCTTCTAAGAGACTTAATGAAAGTATTTTAATAATGATAACTAAATTTACACTATTTATTAAAATGTATATCTTAATTGTAAAGAAGTTTACTTGAAGTCACCTTGTACCTTTACATAAATTAAAAAAAACTTGGCTCTGTGTACCAGAAAACACAAATTGTAAACCATAGGGCAGAGGCCAAAAAAAAAACCCCCAAAAACCTCAATATTTTTCTTTTTTTATTAGTCTCTGTTAAGATTAATAAATATTGAATAGATAATTTTCCTTTAAAAATTTAGCAAACCAAACAATGTTAATTTTATTTTTACTGGGATTATGTATTCAAAAAGACTTAAAATATTTTACAGATTATAAAAATTTTATAGGAAG
This sequence comes from Elephantulus edwardii, assembly GCF_000299155.1. NCBI lineage: Eukaryota > Metazoa > Chordata > Mammalia > Macroscelidea > Macroscelididae > Elephantulus > Elephantulus edwardii. The sequence continues at coordinate 29,420,070 of NW_006399753.1, read as the reverse complement.
AAGTACATAATAATAAAGCTAAAATATTATAGTGCTAATAATGAAAACTTTATATTTTTAAGTGTTTTAAAAGTATTATTACTACTTGCTATGGTAACACCAAACAAATGGAGTTAAAGATTAGGATCCAGAGTGGTTTCTTTATCTGTCATCAAGTGTGGAGTTATTGTTTATTTTGTTTAAGGTTCTAACTGGTATGTTGAGAGGCTATGAAGGTGGTATGAGATATCATGTATGCCATTTAAATGGGGTAGAAAAGTTACTTATATGAAAAACAAACACAACGTAAGGACTCTCCTTGGATGGAACAAAAAAGAGGGAAGAAAGAAAAGGAGAGATTAATCTATAGAACTAAGCCTAGAAAAACTGACGACTCATATATTCTATGACCAGAATGAATAGATGGTGCTGCATTACCATTAATAATCATTTTTATCCAAGCCACAGTAAACGGATCCTTATGGAATGACAGAAAACTGGGGCACAGTTCTCAAATTCTGAAAAAGACCATGTAGACTGTACTACTTGACACTAGAGGATTCCCTCAGACAATCCCCCTGATGTTGTTGTTGTTGTTATGCGCCATCAAGTTGGAACCAAATCATAGCTGACCGGTCAGTACACTTGCAGAGTCTGTAAATCTCACAAGAGGAGACTGTCTGTCTCTCTCCCATGGAGCAACTGGTGGCTTCAAACTGCTTGCCTTTGGATTGGCTGCGCAAGTCCTTATCACTAAGCAGAGATCTCTTGTCACCCTGAACGAGTCTTTAAACCTTAAACCAAAACTATGCCCTGTGGTCTTCTTTTGGCTAAATTAAAGAGTGATTCATTAACAAAGAATATCTTCTATGAATAGCACTTTTTTAAAGAAATAAGCTATACGAGACTGTAAGGGGGGAAAACCCCCTAACTCTCAAATGCAATGCCTTCGAGTTGGTTCTGATTCATAATCACCTTGCTTTAGGTTTCAGAGACTGTAAATCTTTATGAAAGGGAACTTTCTACTATGAAGCTGATGGATTTGAACTGTCAATCTTTCAGTTAGAAATTCAATACATTATGCACTGTACAACCAGGGTTCCTTTTATGAGACTAGGTGGTTAATAATTACTCTAAAACATTCATTAAAAGATAAAGGCCTAGAAACTAGATTACTGAAAGCAGAAAAAGCGGGATGAAATTAATGTCATTATTGACATATTGCAAAAAAAAAAGTCACTTATCCATTTGTGTTTAAGTTGTTAAATGGGATGCTAATTTGCAGTGTAAATTTCAACAAAAACATGACACAATATAAAGAAGCAAATTTAAAACAAAAATTAATAAAAACCAGTATATTAGTGAAACTACTATTCTACAAAGTTCTGAGCCTTAAAAATAAAAAAAATAAAAAAGAAAGTATCTTGGAGTTCAATATGTGACGTAGACCTTGACGAATGATTCCATTAAAGACCAATGAGAACATTATTTTAGGCAGAAAACTAAGAAAGCATGGACAATTATAGAATTGTGTGTGCATAGGGTATTGGTTTTATATCAGTTATATTTAGACTAAAATTTTAAATTTTTTACACCATAATCTAGTATATTTTTAATCTACTGACTTCTTTGAATTGCCTAACATTGCACAACAAAATGTTTCAAATTTTAATGGATTACAGCAACCATTTTCAAGTCACTATTTGGGAGTCATTCATGGTCTATTGGTACAGTCCATAGAGAGTTGTACTGCTAACCCAAGGTTGTGTCCTTCTGGAGGTTTAAATCCATCAGCAACTCTGAAGGAGAAAGATGGATGACGTCCTTCTATATGATTTACAGCTTTGGAAATCAGCCTTGGAGATTAAGCTTATCAGTAGCTACTGAGTCCAGGGCAGTGAGTTGGAGTTTTTAAGGATTTGCAATCAGCCACAGCTCACTCAGAGATTGTTTGGTCTAAGATTGCCCCAGTTGAGATAAATCATCTTATTTCATGCGCCACTCATCCTTCAGAAGGCTAATCCAGGTGACAGGCATGGCAATTGGGTAGAGTTCCAAAAGGGCTGATAGACAACAAGGCGCAGAGTTTGAGATTTATTCTTTTCCAGTGCATACTGCTGGTGGATGAATTCCAAGATCAGCTAAGATCCAAAAGTTGAGTGATAAAGAATTAATTTCTTTATAGAGTGTAGACATAGGAGATGATTTTTTGACAAGAAATGCTATAATGGCACATCAAAAAGCTCATGGATACAGGAAGGAATGGACAACTGGTACCACTTGTTAATCTATAACAGATGCAGTAAGTAAGAAAATAATTCTACAATTTTTATAAAGCATACCTTTTTCTATGCCAGATGCTAGATTGAAATCCACATCAGGTATAGCACTCATAAACATATGGACACAAACACTTAGTACAGGCTCTTATTCTCAGAAAATTGGACACTGTTTCGGTCTGCTTAATTTAATAGCTAATTTTTATCCAGGCACTGGCAGAAACTGTAAAAGGATGGTCAGAGAATTTTGTTTCCTTTCCTTGATTCAGTGTCTTTTAACTTATCAACCACCATTACATTAAGAGAATATCAATTAATGTTAAATTACAAAGAGATCCTTGTGGGATTGCCTATTACAGCTGCCTTGATGCCAAAACCATTCATAGTGATGAATGTTTGACACTGAATACCAAATATACTCATAATTATTTTTGCCATTTAGTGAAAGTGTTGCCAATCTACCTTTGATTCTAAAGAAACTGTACATCTTTATCCATTTGAAAATAAGATCTTGTGCACATGAGATACATCTTTATCCATTTGAAAATAAGATCTTGTGCACATGAGATCTACACAAAGACTCTTTTATGTGGGTCAAAAGATGTTTCCCCCCATGCCCATTTAATATGTTTTCTCTGAAGTTCTCCATGCTGCCCTTAGGGCCAGCCACATACAGGCAATAAGCATGTAGCTTGCATAGCAAACTCCTTCCTTTTCTCCCAACCTCACATCACAATACCAGGGTTCAGTATGTCCGTAATAAAATAGCATATTTTTGTATGCTCTTCACATACTGCCAAGGTATTGCTTTGTGAATAGAGCTCTACAATATAGACACAGTTTACCAGGAACTTAGCATTTAAACGACTTTCATCTTGACAATGACTGACATGTATTGCAGAGAATATAATATATTTAGAAGATTTTTTTGAAGGCTTTGTACTTAAGAATCATATCTCATCACATTCAGTGAACTTCTGAACTAAGTCTTAAATGTTTAAAGAAGGGTCATAAAGCCACTCAGCTACAAAAGTCTGCAACTTGCACCCAACGCGTATCACAGAAGAAATCCATGCATAGAATAATTTCTCCTAAGGTTTCTTTTCATTAAATAATTAAAAAAAGCTCATCTACTTTTAGCTTTGAATATGTATCCTGGAGATGAGAACTTGAGCTAGAGTCAAACAAAGTAGAAGACACACTCTGGGGTTGGGGGGAGAGTACATCATAAACTTTGTAAGAATTTCTTCAACACATGCTTCTCCATTTATACAACAGATCAAGGAAGGCTAGAATCCAATTTCAAATCAAATAACCCCCATGTCGATGTGCAGGGTAGTAGACAGTGCACTCTCATCAACTCTGTGCTTTCTGGTGGGTAATGTGCACAGTGGAACTTAGAGTAGCCATTTGGCGGAAAACCGCTCTAGTCAAATTGAAATAGCCTTTAGTGCCTTGGTTAGAATAGAGAGCCATATGTATGCTTGTCATTTGATAAAAAATAGTACGCTTAAATTAAGGGGGGGAGGGGGGGATCCGACCGTCCAGATCCGAGCCTGCACAATGACGTGGGTGTCAAGATCTTACTTAAAAGTGTTAAGGTATAGTACTCTGCAGCAGCACAATTTGTAAGGAAACACGGGCTCATGTGCCAAGGACTGAAGATTTTCTGCCTGATAGCAGTCATAGGTAGTGATAAAATATGTTTCTTCCAGATAATTACTTGCTGCTCAAGAAAAGTGGCATCTCTAAATTGATATTTCAATGTAGCATAAACAGATTATGTTGCACAGGTAGATACAGGCTGGTTTTTGTCACATAATTGGGCCTGGGATCACTCAATGCTGGATAAAAACGAATTTGCTTTATGCCTACAAAGCAATGCAACTTTTCCAGAGTTGAGAAAATGATTAAATACTTGGACTTCAGATGACAAAATATAAATTTTTCACTTTTTAATTTTAGTGTTTAAGAAAGTCTAAGAATATTCATGTATAAAAACCTCTATGAACATCTGGAAACAGTATTTACATACTGTTTAGAATGTTGAAACAACCCTGTGTGTTAGATACTACTATTGTAACTATAAGTAATAAAACAAAGGTTAAAGGAGGTTAATTGCTTGCCTAAGTTCCAACTGCTGATGATAATTTTTAAGACTAGACTCCAAATTCTGTTAGTCTGATTCAAAAGGCTCTAATATAATGTCACCTTTAAAGAGATGGATTGACACAGTGACTTCAGCTATGGGCTCAAGTATGTCAGAGATGATGATGGCACACGATAGTAGGACAAGGTTCAGATCTATTGTTTATATGGTCGCTAATGAGTCATAAGACCACTATACCCATCTGGACAGCACCTAACAACAACAAAAACAATATACGTCACACAAAGCAAGAGTTCACAATTAGAGTTATTGAGAAATATCTTACAAGTTTACTGTCTATGAATGAAGGTGCTCTGCTGGTGCAAAGGTTGAGCATTTGACTATGAATCAAAAGGCTGAGGATTTGAACCCATCCAGTAGCTCCTTTGGAAGAAGACCTGGTGATTTGCACCCATCGGTTATAACCAAGAAAATTTGATGGAGCAATTCTACTCTGTAACATATAGTATATGCTGTTTTTATTGTTGTTAAGTGCCATAGAGCTGAAGATGACTCATAGTGACCCTAAGAATGAAATAACTTTCATCCTTTCTCCAACTTCATAGGGTCTCTGGAGGTAAACTATTTTGGGAGTGGATGTCACTCCTGCTTCCAAGCTTGTTTTAATTGGGAGCTCATCCACCAAACACTGTCCACCATGGGTAACCATTATGGCATTCGACACATCAATGTCACAGTGTTTAACATCACAGCAACCACGAGTTACTTCTGTACAGCAAATGGACAGACCAGTGCTGTGCCACTTAGAAGAATGTCTGACCAAAAACAATTAAAACCAGGCAAGAGATGTCCATCCAGCCCAATAAGACCCAGAGACTTCCCCTACCAACAGATAAATAGCACACCTCTGAAGCCACATGAATTTTATTTATTAATTCTAATGAACATTTATAGAGATTTTGGATTTCCCTTCATTCATTGTTGCATTTTTCTCCCTGGCCTCAGGTCCACCCAAGCTTCAGGTTTTCATTGGTTCCCAGTAAGAGGCATCCAGCCAGTCCAATAGGACCCAGAGACTTCCCGTACCAACAGAGAAAGAGCAAACATTATGGGTCAGAATTAACCTGATGACATTCAACAGCATCCATAAAAGTATGCAAAACCATAACCAAGGCTTATAAGGGTTGTTTTGTTTTTTTGTTTTTTAAGCAATTCTTAAGGGTGTTATAGACAGAATATTGAAGGATTCAGGAAGCATTAAAAGATGAAAGGAGTGTACAGAGTAACTGTGCAAAAATGAATTGGCTGACATTGAATAATTTCAAGAAACAACATATGATCAAGAGACAATGGTGATGTAGGAGGAAGTTCAGGCTCCTCTGAAAGACATGACAAAAAATAAAGCCCCAGGAATTGATGGAATACCAATTGACATATATCAACAAACAGATGCTGCCCTGAATGTGCTCATCAAGTTGTGCCAAGAAATCTGTAGGACAATTACTTGGCCAATTGACTGGAAAAGTTCTATATTTATTCTTTTTTCTATAATTATATTTTATTAATTTTCATAAACATTTACAGAGATTTTGGGTTTCCATTCATTCATTGTTGCATTATTCTCTCTACCCTCCTAACAGTTTGTTCTTGTCCAAATGCCGCAGTGCTTGTCAAAGCCAGTTCTGATTAAT
>NW_006399753.1:29405054-29406349 GCF_000299155.1 Elephantulus edwardii | reverse complement strand
CTGGACAATGAATAAAGATGACAGAAGAAGAATCTATGCCTTCAAATTGTGGTGCTGGAGAAGAGTCTTGAATATATTGTGGACTGCCAAGAAAACAAACAGGTCTGTCTTGAAGAGGGTGAAGCCAAGTTTCTCCTTGGACGCTAGGGTTTTCAAACTCCGTCTCACATACTTTGGTTATGTGGCCAGGAAAGACCAGTTCTTGGAGAAGGACATGATGCTTGGAATGGTGGAGGAACAGCACAGGAGAGGAAGACCCTGGATGAGATGGATTGATATAGTATCTTGGACAATGGGAGTTGGTGTGTTGGAATTAATGAGACTTGCTCAGGACAGAGAAAGGTTCAGAACTGCTGTGCATAGGATCGCTGTGTATCGCAGGTGACTTGATGGCACATAACAATAACAATAGTGCTTTTGGTAAGCGAAATTCAGTAGAAAGCTATAATGAATACTGTAAAATAAAATTTTAAAAAATAGCCTTAGTATTGATGGTCACATATAACTCTCCTAATGTTTCTTCTTCCTCTTCCCTTTCACTATCTCAATCTCCTCCAACTTCTTTTCCTCTTCTCCTTCCTTTTTTCTTCCCTTTCCCCTTCTTCTTCTGTTTTAATATATCAGTTAAAAGTTGAAAGGTGGTATAACATAGATAGGCCTTTATACACCAGCATGTAGTACAAAATATGGTGCCTCTAACTCAATAGTTAAAGTAGCAGAATTCTAAATCCTAACTTATAATCACTAGGGCATGGAGGTCTTATCTCCTGAAGTTTTCATCAAAGGACACTGCTCAGGATAAAGCATTAGGAGAGGATTTAGTACCTGTTAGAAGTGTTTGGTAGGGCTCAGAATCAGCTCTATCCTTTCAGTGTACTCAAAGTTCTTCTACTTACAAAATATGCATACCAGCATCTACAATCAATATAACACATCTGTGACAGCTATAGTGATGACTTATACAGGATAGTAAAATTTCAATACATAGACTCTTCTTGAAGTCCCTTTCTACCTTCATTTAAAGGAATAGAATTAAGGAAAATGAACTCATTTGAAAATAAAATTGTTGTTGTTCATTGCCTTCGAGTCGAGCACGACTCATAGTGACCCTAAGAGCAAAAGGCCTGAAGCCCCTCTGTAATTATCACCATTTATGTAAGTTCATGGAGTTTCCAGAGGCACATTGTTTAGGAAGTGGATGCTACTCCTGCTTTAAGTCTTCCAGCATTTACAATTTTATTTCAAGTTACTTTACGTTGGGTTTGACATATTTTTGTTCAAATAATGACTTTTTT
>NW_006399753.1:29403688-29404659 GCF_000299155.1 Elephantulus edwardii | reverse complement strand
ATTATGTCCTCCAGGTTCACCCATTTTGAATAATATTGCATGACAAATAATGACTTTTTTAAAAGTGTTTCTCAAAACAAAAGGAGTGTGTTCAAATATAAAGTTTTTATGTTCTTTTATATTTAGGTAATCCAGAAACCAGAAACTTCTTGTTGTTGTTCCTTAGGATAGAAAAGTAATGAATTATGTAAACTAATATCCTAATGATGGCATACAATTTAGTTATGTGGTCTGCTAGCTACTGAGTGGTTTTTCATGACATACACACAATACTGATGTAATTGAATGACCTTCTTCATGTGCTTCAAAGCTTATGGTCTTTGCTTCCTTATCAATAAGAATTTTGGATAACATTCAAGGTGATCTCTAACAATAAAATCCTATGATTTGCTGATGTGGGATCATTAATATCTATCTCTGTATTTTCTAGGGTCAAGTCACATTGGTCTGGTAAACTTCTGCTCTACCTATAACTTGAATAATAAATCCTAAGCATGAAACTACTATTCAAAAGTTTAATAATGACCACCTTTGCTTCTAAGGAGCATTCTGGTTAGGATTCTTCTAAGGCAAATTTTGACATTCCATGATATATTAAAAATTCTTTGCCAATAAGATAATTCAAAGGCATCAATTTTTCTTCAGCCTTCTTTATTCCTTTTCTGCCTTTCTAACACATATGAGGTGATTGAAATTTCTGACTTGAGTCAGTTATACTTTTGTACTTAAAGTGACATCTTTGCTCAATTATTGTTGTTAGGTGTGTCAAGTTGAGTATGACTCAGTGATCATGTGACCAGCAGACAATAGAACTCTGTCCTATTATGTTCCATTGTCATCATCGCCCACACACTTGAGCCCATAATTACAATCACTGTGTCAATCTGTTTTCTAGAGGGTCTTTGTCTCCTTCGCTGATGTCTGTTCATCTTTCCAAGCATGATGGCCCATTCCAAGGAATACAACTTGTT
>NW_006399753.1:29395522-29403578 GCF_000299155.1 Elephantulus edwardii | reverse complement strand
TTTTTCTCACTGTCCGCCCCTCCCCCCAACTTCGCTCTTCTCTTTGAAAAGTAAAAGAAAAATTATTTCATTGGTATACAATCTGCACCCCACCCCCCTGTCCCCACTGCCCCAGATACTCTCCACTATGCAAGCTTCATTCTGGACTCTTGTCATAATCATAATATCTAATCATATATCGCTTTCAAACAGTTCTCTCCCTTATCTGTTTCAATGGAGTATACATAATTTATACAATTTTTCTCAGTCTCACCCCAACCCTCATGTCAGTCCCATTCTACAACAGTGGCGCTATGCAGTATTTATCCTTTTGTGATTGAGATATTTAACTCAGCATATTGTCCTCCAAGGTCACCCATTTTTAATAATATTGCATAAGTTCCTTGTTTTTCAATGCAGTGTAGTATTCCACTGTGTGGATATAACAGGGCTTCTCTCAAGCATCTTGGAAAATTCTACAACCAGGAGAGGATAAAATAGATGAATGGGACCTTCTAAGAATAAAATCCCTATGCACATCCAAAAACTTCTCCAACAGATTAAAAAGGGAAGCCACAGATTGGGAAAAAATATTTGGTAACAACATGTCAGATAAGGGACTTATATCTAAAATTTATAAAATACTTGAGCAACACAGTAGGGTAAAGATAAATAACCCAATTGAAAAATGGGCACAGCATATGAACAGACACTTCACCAAAGACATTCAGATGGCCAACAAATACATGAAGAAATGTTCAAAATCCCTAGCTCTAAGAGAAATTAAAATCAAAACAATTATGAGATATCATCTCACCCAGTAAGAATAGCAAGATTTAACAAAGCAGCAAACAACAAATGCTGGCAAATTTGCAGAGAAACTGGAACCCTTATTCACTGTTGGTGGGAGTGTAAAATGGTGCAACCTCTGTGGAAGGCTGTATGGTGCTCTCTCAAAAAGTTGCAAATAGAAATACCATTTGACCCAGCATTTCCATTATTGGGAATATACACTAAAGTTTAAGGGGTGATAGAACGTAAGGGGCTGTATCAAGCAGCTCTGATGAGGCTCTCTGTAAAAGAGGATTGCAAGCAATTCTCATACATCTTTAGACACTCATTCCTTTGAGAGTAGAAGCAAATGTTCTTGCTCTTGATAAGATTGTTGCAGATGTAAGAAAGCACAACTTATGAATACCAAGAAGTCTTGCTTGAGTGTATGTCTTTTATCTATCTGTGTACCCGGCCCATTCGGATCCTATGAAGTAATCATTAAAGTTTCCATTTCTCTGTGAACTATTTCTTTGTTTCTGAATGCTAATAAAAGCAGAAGTTCTAAGGTTTCTTGGTGCTATTAGCCTGAGCAAGCTCTAACCTTCAGGAACTACATTCTGCTTTGCTAGTCTTCCTTCGACTCCGCCATGAGAAACAACACTAAAGAAACCATAACTGCCACCCAGGCATAGTAGATATATTAGATAAATGCACACCTATGTTTATTGAGGCTTTGTTTCCAATAACAAAGGGTTGGAAACAACTGCCCATAAACAAATGAGTGGCAGGTTTTCTAAGGCAGTTAATCGCTTGGGAGGTGATTGCTCATCTTATTCCTGCCTTCAGGAGTACAGTGCAGCTTCTTACCACTAGGCCACAAGATTGATTTTATATCTATATATTTCTATATCTCTCTATCTCTATGTCTCTCTGTCTCTATCTCTATCTCTATCTCTATCTCTCTATCTCTACCTCTATCTCTCTCATTGATTACCAAGTGAGCACAACTCATAGTTCATAGTAACCCTATGAACAAAAGGCCTGAAACCTTTCTATAACTATCATCATTTATCAAAGTTGATAGTTTCCAGAAGCATGTTTTTAGGAAGCGGATGCCACTCCTGCTTTTTATATATTTGTTGTTGTTAGGTGCTGTTGGATTGTTAATAACACCAACAAAAGCACCTCTTGCATGAGACTAGGACAGGCCTCTTTCTTTTCCTAAAGCAGTGTCTGGCTTACTTACAATCCTATTAAATACTATAACCCTAAGAACTCTAGTCTATCTTTCCCTCCATCCCTTTCTTATTGTGAACATATCACCTTTGATTTTGAAGTCTGGTGTAATTGCAGATACAAAAAAGCCACCGCTCTAAGTCATAACCTTTGGACCTGGGGTCTAGCTTTTCCAAATAGTACACTTTTTGATTAATTACACTATGGCTGCTAGATACTTGTCTATACCCTCATTGTCATTGTGGGGCCCTGGACTCAGAGACTGGAGACCTCTTTAACTTGCCCTAAACATCACCACGCATACCAATGACTCCTAGAGACAAGCTGCTCAAACTAGCTGTATTCTAACAAAGGGAGGCCATACATACAGAGTTGCGGGGGCTAACACTGTCTAGCAACAAACAATTTTAAGTTGGACACCAAATAATTTCATAGCCTCCTCCTTAAATGTTACAACTTGTCTTCCCAATTTCTATTACTTTGTGCTTTTCAATAACAATGCTAAAGGAATCATCACCTATTGCCTAAAAAATGAGGCACATGACTTTACCTTTATATATATTGTTACTGTCCCACCTTATATGTGGCTCCCTGTGAACTCATCCACCCCTTTTCACTCTCCTTCTATGTTAATGTCTTGACCCATACAAAAGGAGTTATAGGCCTACGCCTAATTATTGCTGGAATAACTTCTTTAGTTTCTCTTTTAGACACCTCCACAACCATCACAGTCACACTAACAGAATAAGCAGTTACTGCCACTGCTGTACAGAACTTGTCGCACTTACACCAGCAGGACATGATGCAGACTGAGACGATCTTAGAATGTCTTCATCAAGTCCTCATGACGCTTCAGCAACAGCTTGACCTCCATGCTGAAATTCTACAAACTCTAACACAAACACACATGATCAGTGTCCCCTGCGATGTGACCATTCATCAGTACTGTTTGATGCCTTTTAAAGTTAATTTTACTCTTCTACAACAAAAATTGAACTGTAGCTTTTGTCTATGTATATTCATACCACTTGGAACCTAAAATTTGCTTCCAATTTATTATGTCTTTCTGAAATAGCAGTAGATGTTAATAATGTTCGTGTTGATACTCCTGCTCCTGGATTTTTGCAAGGTTTTGTTGATCATGTTTAATCGTTTACTAAGTGTTAATCCCTATAATGTAATAGAATGGGCCATGTTAATTTTATAAGTATTAATAAGTGGATTAGTAATCAAAAGGCTCAAACTAAGAGCCAATTTGCAAGAATAAAAAATTGTAATGCTGGTTGATGTTATACAAGAAAAAGGGGGAGATGTGGGTGAACATGCACCAGGAGGAAATGGATCCCTGATAGCTCCAGCTGGGTGAGGGCCTATTTGGTGCACATAAGTGGGCAGAGCACAGTTCCTCACTAATAAACTGTTGCAGCACACCCTACAAGCTGTGTATCCAAAATGACCCCTAGAGACTAGCGGCTAGGCAGAGTGTCTTCTTCACAGAGGCGTGACTTCCGTGATATATGTTCTCTCCCTATTGGCAGTGTACCCACATGTTTCTAAAAGTTTAAATACTGTTCTACCCCTAAAAAAATTGAGTTGGCCCACTGACCTGCACCCAGAGAGGTTTTTTCTCCATCGCATCCACCCTAGTCAGCTTGCTTCTGTCTTCACCGAGGTTTGGAAGACGGCAGCAAGGTGCCATCAGGTAAAATACGACACATAGTGACTCTGAATTCTGAACCTTGCCCTATCTTGTTTCATCCACAACGTCTCTGAACATACTTGAATTGTAGAGTCAGAACCAACTCATAACTGACCTTTCAGTGGGTTTTTAGAGACAATCACACAACAGGAGATTGCACATCCTTCTCATGAGGAGTAGATGGTGAATTCAAACCTCTGCCTTTGAGTTGACAATTAAGGCACCAGAGGTCTCCCACATACATGTGTAGAGAAGAAACTAAAGCACACACAGACATGATAACCCTGCTTAAAATCTTAACACTTTGTGAGTTTTATTTTCTTTTCTTGTTTTGATATTTTGTTTGGTTGTATAAGAATTCTTACTTTTAAAAAGCACACACTCAAACTTTTGCTAGTGACTGGGGAGGGGTACATGGCCCTATACATTGGTGACTATTAAAAAAACAAAACTGAAAAAAAATACAGAAAAAAATCAGCCTCAAGATATTTTTTGTTTGCTTGCTTCTTAACTTTTGGACATTTTTTAAAAAATTATTTTCTCTTTCTGAATTTCCTCTTCAGTTTTCATTAAATATGTTGCTTTTGGCCTCTTGTCATAATTATTAGTAATACAGAGTCAATTTTGAAAGTAAGCCTTAAATTGCCCTAAAGGTGGCAGGATTTCTGTGATGGGTAAGTGAAATGATTGTTCCACATAACTTTATAAAGTGTAAAGACCTCTGAGATGAAAGGAGCTATATAAATGCAAGGCTGTCATTTTAAATTGCCATTACCGTTTGAAATTCTCAAGAGAAGCATTACTGAGATCTGGCGTATGCACCGTATTAGATTGCTTAATATCATTAAAGCATGTGCAGCAAATGAAAATACCAATTTCCTCTTACATGTAGCTCATGTTTAAGGTTGCGTATCCAAAGCTACGATGTTTCACAGTTCATTCCAGCATATTAATACTCACTGGAGGAAGCAGAAGCTAACAAAATATGAAGACAATGATGTTTCTCTGCCTGGTGATTGCTTGTTTGAGCATGTGTGTTTGTAAAGACAGCAACAGATTTAAGAAACGAAATGAAATGAGACATTTTCCAGGGAAGGTTTGAAACGGTCAGCAGAGAAGCCTGGGCAAAAAACACATACAGCCCATCACTGTGTGATTTATGTTTAACTTGGGCAATAAGCAAACCCAGAAATAACATGTATTTACAACAGTAGAAGAGAATTGCAAGAACAGAAAAATTATCATGACAGTGAAAATGGTCTGCCCTCCAATGTGAGACCAGCTGTTCTTGTCACCTCCGTTTGCAAGTTTGTTTTAGGAAAAGAGAACGCTCCCTATTATTGGAGCCACGCACAACCTAGCAAGACTGAAATGCCCAGAAATAAGCAAGTGAAAGCAAGGCATCGGTAGCAAATTGGAATCTAAGGCCTTTTGTGCTTGTTAAATGGTGGAATGATTATAATTGGAAAAAGTGATGTGCATTAGTTCTGAGTGAATGTACAAGAAATGACAAGCGTGTAACTTAATGATTACTTCACAACATTCAGGACTGCCGTCTAGTCTCACACGGAAGAGTTCAGCCCTACAGCAGAGAAAACCACATGCTTTCCCCTCCTATTCATGAGTATTATCCACAGGTCACATGGAATAACCCTGAAGTGATAAGTCTTGGTTTAGGAAGTCTCTTGCTTAAGCTGTTGTAAGTCAATGTGACAAAGAATGGTGGGGTATATTTCTTTTTCCTCCTTGCGAACCATAAAAATGATTGGCAAGAAATGGGGTAGGATCTTGTTTTAGAGAAAATAATACCTGTTTATTCTTCCAAAAAGAGAGGACACGCAAATGTTCAAATATGTTCTGATATTTAAATGATGGGAATGTTTCACTTTTTCTACTTGCAGTTACAAGAGCTTTTTTCTACTTGCTGTTAGAATATATGCTATGTGGCTTATAGACTGAAAAAAAATGTATCCTTAACTTTTCTCAATCAGAAACTCTGGAGTGTGACTGGGCACATTCGTGACTGGGCACATTCATTTGGTGAAACAATTCATCATCTTGAATTCTTTCGATCCTTACCATTTTAAACTTTTTGAAAAGTAATCTTACAGGGGTTAGAGGTGGGAAGAGAGGTTGACTGCAAGAAGAAAGCAGAAGGGAATTTGGGGGGGTTATGAAACTGTTTTGAATTACTATTGTAATGGTAGATACATGAACAAGTCTATGCATTTATTAAAACCCATATAGCTGGAGCTCACATTGAAATGTGAGTTTAACACAATGTAAGCTATCAAGTGTTCATCAACAGGTATATAGTTATACAGTGAAAGAAAAAATATATAAGGTATTATCTCTTATGTATCCATGCAATGTATTGTTCTAAGACAAAACCAAAAATTAAATTCTCTGTGTGCTATAAGTGAATATAACTTGAGAACATTATGCTGCATTATTTAAGTCACTTTCCAAAGAATAAATATTATATGAGTCCAATTAGATGAGGTATGTAGAACAGGTAAATGCATAGAGATCAAAGTTATTATCACATTCTGAGAGAAGTAGGGAAATAAACTAGGAGTTATTGCTGAGGTGGTATTGAGTTGCTGTTCACTGTAGTAATAAATACTTGGAAATAGATAGTGCTGATGGGTAAGTACTATTGTGAATATAATTAATGTTGCTGAACTGTGTTTTGAAATGGTTAAAAGGACAAATATTTTGTTATGTATATATTACCATTTGCAATGAATTGCAAATGCCTTTTTTTAATGACATGGAAGGAGACCACTCCTCTTTTTTAAATTATTTTTTATATTATTTTTTGCATGTATACAGTCAAAGCAGATCTGATTGGTACAGGAGGAGACTGCCCCTTCTTCTTCAGCAGAGGATCTGGTGGATTCGAACCGCACAACTCTGGGATTGCAGTGCAGCTTCTTGCTACTAGGCCACCAGAGCATGCCACAATGCCTTTTTTAAAAGATACACGTGTCAACTTTACACATGGATCTCATCTTATGGCTGCATAGAAACCAGATTGCCTACATTTGTAGAAGGAATCATTGGAGAAGCTCAATATCTGCATTCAAAACTAGGCCAGGGGCAGACTGTGGGTTAGACCAAAAATTTTTCATATGTGGGTTCAAATTGAGGCTGAAGAGAATTAAAATAAGCCCACTGGAACCAAGATATGATCTTGAATCAATTCCATGAGTTTCCATATCATCTTGGGAATAGGTTTAGGCACTGAACACTAATGATCAAAGACCAGATGAGTTGTGGGATGTTATCAAGGATATTGATATGAAGAACGCATAAGGCCATTACAAAAAACAGAGGAGAAAGAAAAAAACTCAAAATAGATGTCAGAAGAGACTAAAAAATTGCCCTGGAACATTTAGAAGCCAAATCAAAAGGAAAACATGACAAAGTAAAAGAGCTGAACAGAAGGTTTCAAAAGGAAGCTTGAGAAGACAAAGGACAGTATTATAATGGAATGTGTAGAGAGCTGGACTTGGAGAATAAAAAGATCTCACTCTATGTTTCTCAAGTTGGGTGAACTGAAAAACACATTTAAACCTCATGTCACAATGTGAAAGATGCTATGGGGAGTATATTCAATGAACCAGAAAGCATCAAAAGAAGATGGAGAGAATGCATACAATCACTCTACCAAAAAGAACTGATTGACTCTGAAAAATTTCAGGAAGTATCATATGAACAGGAGTCAATGGTAATGAAAAACAAGTGAAAGTTACTTTGAAGGCATTGGTAAAAAATAAGTCCACAGGAATCAATGAGTTATCAATTGACTCCTTTCAATTAACAGATAACAGCCTTGGATGCACTCACATGTCTACGGGAGGAAATTTGGAGAACAGCTATCTGGCCAATGGATTGGAAGAAGTCCATATTTGTTCCTATCCCCAAGAAAGGTGATCCAACTGAATGTGGAAACTATCAAACATTATTATATGCAAGCAAAATACTTCTGAAGATCATTGAAAAATGGCTAGAACAGTACATAGTAAGGGAACTGCCTGAAGTTCAAACAGGATTCAGAAGAGGCCATGGGACCAGGGATATTATTGATAATGTTGGATGGATCCTGGCTGAAAGTAAAGAATATTTGAAGAATGTCTATTTGTGCTTTATTGACTATGCAGAGACATTTGACTGTATGGATCATAACAAGTTGCAGCTGGCATTGAGAAGCACTTAATTGTGCTCATGTAGAACCTCTACCTGGAACAGGAGGCTGTTGAGAAAAGAGAGCAGAGGAACACTGCACAGTTTAAAATAGAGAAGGGAGTGTGCCAGGGTTGTATTCTCTTTCCATACCTATATAATCTGTATGTTGTTGTTGTT
>NW_006399753.1:29389539-29394822 GCF_000299155.1 Elephantulus edwardii | reverse complement strand
GAAGACTTGAAGCATTTGTTGCAGAAATCTATAGCCTTCACTATAGATTTGAATCTCAAGGTCAATTAACCAAGGCTTCTTACCACTGGATTTATAGGGAACATCATGATGGATAGAGAGGAGAGATTGAAACTCAACAGCTTCATCTTGCTTGGATCCACAGTTAGCACCATTGGTACCATCAGTCAAGATATTAAGAGACTCCTAGGGACCTTTCCAAATTATTGAGGAGCAATGATGTCAGTTTGAGGACTAAGATGTGTATGATTCAGGTTATGGTCTTTCCAATTACTTGCTGTGCATCTGAGAGCTGGACAATGAATAAGGACAACAGAAAAAGAATTGATACCTTTGAGCTGAGGTGTTAGAGAAGAGCATTGAACATCCCATAAATAGCCAAAAGAACAAATAAGTCTTGGAGGCAAGAATGATGAGACTTCACCTCATGTACTTTGGGCATGTTGCTAGGAGGGGTTATTACTTGGAGAGGAACATAATGCTAGGAAGAGTGAAGGGTTGGCAAAGGAGAAGACGACCCTTGACTAAGTAGATTAACACGGTGACTGTCATAATGAGTTCTTGTGGGTCAGGAAGTATGAAGAGACGCAGGATAGAATAGGGTTCAGATCTTTTGTTCATAGGGTCGCTGTGAGTCACACCCAATTCAATGGTACCTAACAACAACAACACCAACACCACCACCAACAACAACGTATTTTAACATTTTTTTTTTATTTTAGTGAAGGTTTACAAAGAGATTCGCTTTCATTCTTTTATTGGAGTACAATTTGCTCCTTCCCCTCTCCTCACCCGATTCTTTCATTCTTTGGAATGTTTGTCCATTTCTAGGCTATTAATTTTCATACACATAGTTTCTAATAATCCTTTCCTTTCAGGTTGTCCTCTCTTTTACCCATTCCAGTGCAGTGTTCATTAGCTATACATTCTTTTACTACTACTGCCCCATAATAACTTTTAAAATAGTACTTAAGTTAAAATGAAAACATGGCTTAAATGTAATTATTTTAAAGTAACTTCAAAAGTCCTTAAATTAAGAGAAAAATATCTGGGGGAGAGCGGTGGGCAGGGAGAAAAATGCAACAATGAATGAATGGAAATATAAAATATCTGTAAATGTTCATTAAAATTAATAAAATAACATTTAAAAAAGAAAAACCATCATCTTTAAAATTGCAGAACCTGTACAAAAATGTAGGTTGCATGAAGACTGTCATATTTGTCCTCTGTTAACTTCAAAAGAGGAACAGTCTCAATTAATACCAACCACAGTATCAAACAAATTCCTACAAATTCAGATATGGTCTCCATATTTCTGTATTTACTTCTACACTTCTACTAATTCCAACTTCAAACTACTCTACTGTTAGTTGTTTTTTTCATTAGGGGCTGTGAAGTGGCATATGACTTGGCAGGACCCTATGAAAAACAGATCTGAACCCTGTCCTATCTTGTGCCATCCTCATCTTCTCTGACACACTTGATCCATTGCTGCTGTCACCATGTCAATCCATCTTGTTGAGGATCTCCTATTCCTTCCCTAACCTCCACCTTTTGTATTATGAAAGTTAGAGGTCATAGACATTCCTTTCTAAGGAATAGCTCTAGTCAGTGTGGCAAAGAAAAAGGGACTCATGACATAAATGAAAGTTCATATTGCTCCATTTTTTTAACTCTTTCTTTGTATATGTGATGATTTACTGTGGATGAAATTAATAAAAGAGATTTTATTCCCATCTACTACTAGGATTAAGCACAGATAGTTAGAAAGGAGACTATATTATCAAGACCACTGTGCAAGTAATATCTTGCATATTTAGTCTAATCACCCATTTAAGTAAAAGTAAGAGTTGTTAAGAATATGGAGAATCACACTCTAATGATTAGTGATGAGAATCACCTAGATAATGAAATTAAGTATTGAGAAACATATTTTAGGCAGAATGATTACCTTGGGAAATTGATTAAAAAGATAATTGAAGAACAATGTAACCTTTTTCATAGTTATCAGGTTGAAATTATTTAAGTTAATTCATCATAATAGTGTAGTAATACCCAGTCATAAAAGGACTAACCACAGCTTTAAAATATATAAATTCTATACTCATCCAGACATATAGTCATACTGAAGAAAAGACTTCATTATAAATGTGGACAAAAGAAAAGCACAGTAGAGCAATGCCTAGAGGTGAGCTCAACAACTTTAGAGAAACTGTGCAGATTTAAAATGGATTTGAAATTTAAGAAGTGGAGTTGCTGAAAAGCAGTCAAAATTGAATTTCTTAATTTTCCAGTAACAACGGTAGAAATGACTCGTTCGAACTTTAGGAAATTTTAATAGCTACTATGTAGGAGGACTCTGGTGGCTTGTTGTTTAGTACCATTGAGTCAGAACCAACCCATAGCTGATCCTCCAAGGGGTTTTCAGAGGTAGTTAATTGCACAGAAGGAGGATGCCTATCCTCTTGTGGATCAGCTGGTAAATTTGAACTATGTGCCTTCAGAATAGCAACACTGATTTTTAGGCGGTGGCTTTAGTGGTAAGAAATCGTGCTGCCAATCTAAATTTGAAGCCATCAGTTGCTCCATGGGAGAAAAACAGGAAATCTCCTCCTGTGTGATTTTATTGCTTGTGAAACCTACTCGGTGTCAGCTAAACACTGACTCCAACTTGACTGCATGCAATTACAAAAATGTGTAAAAAATAGCCTATTTCATTGTAAGCAGACCAAAAATAAAAGTCTTATTTCCAATCAGCCTTAAAAATGCTTTCAAAGAGGAGGTAACACAACAAAATTAGAATTAATGAATATGGTGAGATACCTGTAAAAATGCATTTACTATATTCTTTCAAACTTGATATTCTTGAATTGTGTGATGAAATAAAAATGGCTCTTTTAGTTATTGGCTCTTATTTTTGTCATATGGCCGAATGGGAATATCCAAACAAAGTACGTAGATTACTCTGGATGAACATGGTTAGTCTTGTTATTCCAACGAGTCTAAATTGAGCAGGTTTGGAAGAAAGAAAATGAGAATCTCACTACCTGCAAGAAAGAAAATGCAGAAGAAGCAGTGAGCATCTGTCAAGGGAAGAAGTTCCTGAATAGACCACACCAAGACCTTTATGAGAAAAGCATTAGCAGAGAACAAGTTCCCTAAATGACACAGAGTTGGCCTGCTACTTTTACTCTATTACCCAATGGTGCCTCAGGCAGGGATCTTTGCCCAAGTTTGCTGAAAGACTGGAAGTGAGGAGTGATGTGCCATAAATGGCAAGACTAAGAACCTGTAACAGCATTCTGAAGCCAAGAGGTATCTGATGTTCAAAGGGCCTGTAAACATGTATACAAGCTATTCTGACTAAAGGATGCCTCCAACCTGAATTGTAATCTATTAATCTCTTCAATAAAACCCATTATTTTAAGTATAGATTTGTATAAATCATTGCAATGGAATAAGTCACTAATAGATCCAGTAGATGAGAATACAAAGTTTTGATGTTATAAATGATAGCCATAGGTGTGAGGAGCTTGAGATGGGCATGTCTGACCTCATGAGAATTGGTTTTGTGCTGTGAATATTATGGGTCAGGACTGTGTTCCTCTGTGAAGTAATGGAGGGAAGATGTGGCCATTCTCATGCTGTCTACAATAAATAGTACTACATCTCTCTAAACATTTTCTTTTTAAAATTAACATACAGTGATAGAACCCTGTTTTTGTAATTATTGTTAGGTGCTATAAATCCATCCTTAATACATAATAACTACAAGTGTAGCAGAAGCAAACATTGGTCAGTCCTGCACCATTCTCACAATTATTTCGTTTTAATCCATTGTTGCTTCCACTATGTCAATCCAATTGAAAAGATAATACACTGTCAATTCATTTTAACATATGCATGCATTTCTGTAACTATCATCACAAAAAGGAGCTCTGCTGGTATAGTGGTTCTAGTGGTTAAGGAGTTTCATTACCAACCCAAAAGCTTTTGGTTCAAATCCACTCACTACTCTGTAAGAGAAAGATGGTGTAAGAAGAGCAAGGGCCACATGGGGATGGCCGTATAGAACCTTTATCACTTTCACAGAATAACTGTCCCTGTCCACAACATCAATAACAAAAGACCAATACCTGTGAGGTCAGAAATATCTCTCATGCTCCCATACCTCTTTCTGCTCATCTCAACACCAATCTTGCTTCATTGGTGGGTACATAATAATCTGATGTGATAACTCACAGACCACACAGAACCATATTGAGGAACTAAAAAGTTTATACTTCAGATTAATAACAGAATATAGTCATGAGAGCTCCCCAAATGTGCATGCAGTCTACTTAGCCTCAAGGCCTCCTGCCTGTAAGTGATCCCAAGTTCTCATTCCCACCAATTTTGCCTTCTCTCTCCTAATTGGCCAACAAAGTTCTCAGTCTTGCCAATATTGGCTTCCCCCTAATTAATTATCCAACAAAATTATCATTACTACCAATATTGGCTTTCTCCCACACCGATTGTCCAACAAATTCTTAGTGCTGACAATATTGGCTTCCTCCTCCCAGAGTCCTCACTCATGTCACTTCTCCAGTTCATCCATGGCTGATGCTGTTGTCCTGAAGCTTGCCTTATATTTTCCTACCCCTTCCTCACTAGGATGGAAAAGCTCTCTCTTCTCTGGATGGGGAAGACTCCATCTCTGCAGCTAGAGCTGCTCAATTCATTGGCGAGACTACCCAATCCTCTAGTAGATATATTGTTAAGAATGACTAATCCTCTCGTGAAATGGTAGATAGCAAAACCATTTGTGGATAAGCCAATGTGCCCCATTTACATAGTTCTGCCCATGCACATAGTTAGTCACCCATGCTAGAAAAGCCATATAGTGCAGTCTCCTCCCATGTGATTTACTGCCTCTGAAAATCTGCTGAACGGTCACCTATGAATTGGCTCTGACTCAGTGGCACATAACAATAGTAACATCACTATAGTCAGGAAATATTACAATGTCATTGTCTCCCTCTTCTCTTATTTTGTCTTGGGTCAGATCATTCCTCAAATTTAACCCCTGATAACCACTGATCCATTCTTTATCACACTTTTTTATTTTTAAAAATTTCATGTAAATGGAATCTAATAGTATCCATCCAAGATATCATTGAAATTAATATAAGTTGTTATAGTTGTCAATATTTAAATAAGGAACATTACTTACAAATTCAAATACTATTTACAAGTTCTTTCAACTTGTACATGGTTGTTGTTGTT
>NW_006399753.1:29347382-29361480 GCF_000299155.1 Elephantulus edwardii | reverse complement strand
AAATTTATTTTAATGAAAATTTACAGAGACTTTGAATTTCCATTCATTCATTGTCACACACTTTCCTCTCTGCCCACCTCTCCCACCCAGCTTGCTTTTCTCTTTGAAAAGTAAAAAAAAAAAATTCTTTCATTGTTATAAAATCAAACCCACCCCCAGTCACTTCCCCTATGCAGCTTTCATTCTAGACTGTTGTCATGACAGTAATTCCTAATCATATATCTCTTTTAAATAGCTCTCTCTCTCATATGTTTCAATGCAGTATACATTATTTATCCCCTCCCAACCTTGATGTCAGTCCCACTTTACAAAAATGGCTTTATGAATTATTTGTCCTCTTGTGACTGAGTTATCTCACTCAGCGTAATGTCCTCCAGGGTCACTCATTTTGTATAATATTTCATGAGTTCTTTGATTTTCAATGCAGCATAGTATTCCATTGTGTGAATATACTACAGCTTCTCTATCCATTCATTTGTTGATGGGCACTTGGATTATTTCCATCTCTTTGCTATGGTGAACAAAGACAATAAACATGGGTGTGCATATATCTGCTTGGGTGGCAGTTATAGTTTCTTTAGGATATATTCCCTGTAATGGAATTGCTAGCTCTAATGGTATTTCTATTTCCAATTTTTTGAGCAAGCATCATATTGCCTTCCATAGTGATTGCACCATTTTACACTCCCACCAACAATGGAATAAGGGTTCCAGTTTCTCCACAACCTCGTCAGCATTTCTTGTTTGTGAATCTTTTAAACTTTGATGGTGTGGTGTCAGAAATATTGAAAATTGGCTTTTTTATAAAATTAAATTTTATTAATTTAAATGAACATTTACAGAAATTTTGGGTTTCCATTCATTCATTCTTGCACTATTTTCTCTACCCTCCCCCCCAGTTCGTTCCTCTTTCCCCCCCCCTTGAAAGTCTGTTTTAATTGTCCCATTGCCACAGTGCTTGTCAAATCCAGTTCTGATTAATCTCCTTTGTCAATGTGTCCTTTGCCATTCCCTATCACTCCTCCCTGAGAGAGATGTCACCCTGATTCATAAGGAAAAGGGGATGGCGTATTCTCTTAGCTACTTCCTGCTGAAAAGGGACGCTGTAGGTTTCAGGGTGAAGATCTTCTCTCACTACTCTAAAGGGCTCCTTTGGCAATAGGAAACATGTATGAACCTTGTCTGTATTGACATCTTCATGTTCAAGCCTATTGTTGTGGTTACGGTGTCAGTTTATCTCCTTGAGGATTGTTTGGTCTTTGGTTTACTGTATACTTTTCCCAGCATGATGCATTTTTCCCAAGGAGTAGCCTGTATTAATAATATGTCCAATGTTTTTGAAGTGAAGTTGAATTATATTTGTCTTTAAGGGGCATCCTGGTTGTACTTCTTACAAGACAGACTTATTCTTTTGGAAGTCCATGGGATATTCAATACTCTTCACCAACAACATAATTCAAAGGCATCAATTCTTTTTAGATCATCATTTTTATTCATTGTTCAACTTATAGATGTATAGGAAATAATTGAGAATACTATGGCTTAAATTGGGCATATCTCTTTAAACTAATATCATACCCTGGAGAAGTCCTTGACGGCAGATTTTTCTAATGCATCAAGGACATCATCCCTGAAGAAAGTAAAAGCTTATCATAAAGACAGGAAGGAAGGAAGGAAGGAAGGAAGGAAGGAAGGAAGGAAGGAAGGGAGGGAGGAAAGAAGGAAGGAAGGAAGGAAGGGAGGAAGGGAGGAAGGAAGAAAAGAGCAAAACGATATCAGAAGAGACTCTGAAACATGAATTAGAATGTAAAGAGGCCAAACAAAAGAATGATATGCTAAACTAACTGGGATGAACAGAAGATATCATAAGCAAGCTAGATAAACCAAAAAGGAAAGTATTATAATAAAATGTGGAAAAAAATTCTCAAGTTTGAATTAAAAGAAAATACCCTTGTTATTTCTCAAGTTGAAAGAACTTAAAAACAAATTCCAACTTTGTTGCAACACTGAAGATTTCTATGAGCAAAATCTTGAATGATGTAGGGAGTCTCAAAATACAATAGAAGAAATATACAGAATCATTGTACAAAAAAAGAATTGCCTGACATTGAATCATTTCAAGAATCAACATATTATCATGAATCAGAGGCAATGAAGGAAGAAGTTGAAGCTACACTGAAAGCATTGGCAAAAATCTCCTGCATCTGAGGGAGAACATAATTCAATGACAAATCTCTATCTTGGTAAAAGTTTCTACATTCCATTTGAAAGGACAATATATTGATTCTGACTGAAAAATTATATGGATATGTTTTAATATCTATCACAACCCCTAAAATGTCTATATTTCTGTTGTTGTTGTGTATTGTTGAGTTGGAGACAACCCATAGATGACCCTCTGCTTAGTTTTCAGAGACAGTTAATCACACAGGAGATTGATTGCCTATCTTTCTTCTGTGAAGCAACTGGTAGCTTTGAATTAAACACCTTTAGGATTGCACCACAGCTTCTTAACACTAGGCCACCAGGGTTCCAAATAATTATATACAAGTATACAAGGAGATTTTCAGATTTAGCAATCTGAAACCAGTCATAGAATATGAAAAAAACTATGATATTCTTAGTTATATTTTTGTTTTCCTAACTATGGGATTGTCTTCTTCCAAAGAGTCACTAGTGGATTTGAATCACCAAATCGGTACCACTTTAGGATAATAGCAAAATTCTCTAAAGACTAGGTCACTGAGTTCCCCATAATATGAACAGGTGGGTATCCATAAGTGCACATCCTCTGGATGTATTTTTAAGGAATACATTGAAGTGCCTCACATTTCATGAATCTAATTAAGATAATTTGGGTTTGGAGTCCAGTAGTGTATATGATGACACCGAGTAATAAAGCTTGTAGTGTATTCTGATGCATAGTCCCAATTGAACAACACAAGTAGATGAAATAAATTCTTGACTTCAAGGCTCATTCACGTTTCCTTTAAGGCTCCTGCAAGCCAGTTTGTTATTGTTGCTTGCCCTTAAGTCAATTCTAACTCACAGTCACCCTCCAGGATAAAGTACAACTGCTCCATAGGGTTTCTTAGACTGAAATCTTTTTCGTAGCAAACTGTCAGCTATTTTTTTCTCATGGAGTACATAATCCTTTATTAGGCCCATTTGGGGAGAAACAAGACATAAACCTACCTGGTCAGGAAACATTTGGTTGTAGATTAATAGTGTCTGAGAGATGGTTACATAGCCTTTAAGTAATCATACCACACATAATTAAACTTATTTATGTGCACTTATTAATTGGTATTCACACTGCTATTCTCCTTTTAATCAGGCATAAAATAATCATCATCAGTTCTTCCTGGATTGATAACGGGCACCTTGAATGGGAATATAAGATGACACCAGGGGAAAGATGGGCAATCTCTTCCCATGAAATTTTCAGTCTCTGAAAACCTACTGGAGGATCAGCTATGAATTGATTTGCACTTGACAATAATGTAAATTAATACTAGACACAATTCCGTGGTTTCTTTTTGGGTTTTCCTTGTGCTCGCCTTTGAGAAATGTGGTCTAAATCCAGCTATGAGTCTGTTCATTCTTGTATGGCTTAGAAAGTAGGAGTTTAGAAGATGTTTTGTTTCATTTCTTTTTTAGCTTCTTTAAAACATTTCTGGAAAGGGTAGCTAATAATAAGATAGGTAGGTGGATGGCACAGAGTTAAGAAAAATGTTCAGAATAACTCTGAGTGCAATCACATTTAAAAATAGAACATACCAGGAACAAAAGCCCACTAACTCAGTATATCTAGTTCAGATGTAGCTAATGTCCCTATTTAGCATCTTGGTGTTTCTCACATTTCCCTCACAAATCTCAGAATGAGCCCCTAGCACTGTTGTGCCTGCCAAATTCAAGGGCATAGGAATGTGAATAATCAAACAAGCTGGATAAAAGGTACTGAAATAATAATTTTAGAATATTGCCAAAAAGCAGCTTGAGTTTCTAGTGTGATAATTGCTGAAATATGCTTTAGCTTCCAAAATCATTCTGCACTTATGACCCAGTAGCCAAAAGGTAAATAATATATTGCCCAAGTATTAGAAAAAATGGCAGTAAGAAAGAAGAGAAGAAAAATATCGCTAACACAGAGCCTCTTGGAGAGTCACATTGTATATAAGGTCTATTTTATAGAAAGGAGTCTCCACGTGGTTTTAAGTTCTAACATTTAACCACTAGCAAAAATGCTACTATACTAGTTCAAATACAACCATAGGTGTTTCATATTAGAGACCTGGCAGTTTGTTTACCAAATACTTGAACCCTGAAAAAAACTGTTAAATAGTTCTATTCTGCACTTCTAAGGTTACCATGAGCAGAATCAATTCAATGGGAATTAACATTTTATATGTCATATGCCATATGCCTTTCTAAGTAGATTTGTCCACCAAAGTAAATTTGGTTATTTGCCGATTTTCTTCGCCCATGCCTTTTCTGAACCGGAGCATGTTAGCCATTATCTTGGAAAATGAGCAATAAAGAAAGCAATTTTTAATTCACTTTTGTTATTTTCATTGTATTTATTTCACTTAAAAAATTATGTCTATTATTTCATTCCAGTCTTACAAAAATTAGTTTATTGTTGTGTTGTTGTTGTTGTTGTTAGGTGTCTCTGAGTCAAGCATGACACATAGGTACACTTTGAACAACTGATGCAGATGCAGCCCTGGATATGCTCTCCAGTCTATGCCAGGAAATTTAGAGGAGAGCTGTCTAGCTGACTGACTGCAACAGATTAATTTCCCCTCTACTACCAAAAAAAACCCTGATAATGCAGAATGTAGAAATTATTGAACAATATCATTAATATCACATGCAAGTAAAATATTAGTGAAAATCATTAAAATATGGCTAGAATAGTAAAAATACATAGAACTAACAGACATTCAAGTTGGATTTTAAAAAGGCTGTTGTACCAGGGACATGAATGTTGATGGATCTGGCTGAAGTTAATATCAGAAGAATGTCTCTTTATGCTGTGTCAATTATGAAAATCCATTTGATTATGTGGATCATAACAAATAATGGCTAACTTTTAGAAGAATGGGAATCCCAGAACACTTAAATGTGCTTAGGTGAAATGCCTTTCTAGAGCCAAAGGCTGTTGTGTGTACCGAGCAAGGGCACAACTACATGGTTTAAAATTAAGAAATGTGGGCAGCAGGGTTGCATCTTTTCTCCACACCTATACAATCTGTATGCTAAGCAAATTCATCAAGAAGTTGGACTCTATGAAAAAGAACCGTGGCATCCAGATTGGAGGAAGAATCATCAGTAACCTTTGTTACGCAGATTATACAACCCTGCTTACTGAAAATCAGGAGGTCTTGAAGCATTTTCTGCAGAAGGCAAAAAAATGACTAGACTTCTCAATAGGAATTGCATCTCAACGCCAAGCAAGCAAAAGTTCTTACCACTGAACCAATAGGAAACATCATCATGATCATATCATGATTATGATCATTTATCATAGATGGAGAAAAAACTGAAACTCTCAGCAACTTCGGTTTACATAGACCCACAATCAAAACTCTTTGTATCAGTAGTTAGGAGATCAGAAGGCATATTATATTAGGAAAGTCTACAGTCAGGGACCTTTCCAAATTATTGAAGAGCAATGATATCAGTTTGAGGACTAAGGTGTGCCAGTTACAGGCCATGGTCTTTTCAATAACTTGCTATGCACCAGAGAGCTGGACAATGAATAATGATGACAGATGAAGAATTGATGCTTTTGAGCTGTAGTGTTGGAGAGGAGCACTGAATAATCCATGGACTGCCAAAGAACAAACAATTATTGGAGAAAGTGCAGCCAGAGTGTGCTTAGCAGGCAAAAAGAACAAAAATAACAAAAATAAAGCTTCATCTCACATACTTTGGGTATGTTGCTAGGAGAGGCTATTTCTTGGAAAGGGACATCACACTTGGAAAGGTTGAGGGTTATCAAAAAAGAGGAAGACCTTCAACCAGATGGATTGGCAAAATTACTGAAACAATGGGCTTGCATATGTCAGAGGTTATGAGAATGGCAAGGGATAGGAGGGGTTCAGATGGGTTGTTCATAGGGTCACTTTGAGTCATACAATGACTTTATTATTAGGTGCCATCAAGTCAACCACAACTAATAGCAACCCTATGAATACATATTGGGCCTATATGGAGAAGACTGTGGCATCAGGGTTGCAAGAAGACTCATCAACAATCTGTATGACTCATTAATAATCAATTGACACAGCTTTTCTTGTTGCACTTATTGAAGAGGATCAAAGAATATAGTTTTCACTAGGCAATACATCTTAACATCAACAGAGGAAAAAACCCAATAATAAGTTAGAGTAAGTAAAAGTCTACCTTTTTATTTTTTTTAAAGATGAAACTGAGCAACAAAGAGTCAGGATAAGTCACTTTAAAATTGTATAGCTTGCTGTGGGCAGATCTAGGGCTGAGCTGAGTTCTCTTGCTCCTGCTGTGAGAATATCTCCCTCTACTCCACTCTTACTAACTTTACAGGTCCTGAAATAAGTCATAAAAGGGACTTTCTGAAGTCTATTTTTTAAAAAAGAATTTATATTTTTGAAAGAAAACTTTAGCTAAATATTTTTTCTGAAGCTTTTTATTAGATAGCTCTGTGAAAAAATAGATAAAGATTCTAGAGTTATGAATTTAATACAATGAAACAAGCTGTCTAGTCCTTAAAGATATATCCAAGGTACTCAGTAAATATATGAATAATGGTCTCTTATGAGTTGAGGATGTAAACCCAAGCATAACCAGCTAAATACATTTTAATTCCTCCTTAAGTAACTGGTAAAGTTACACCTTTTCATGTAATGTTTTCATTTAACACTTTAAAAAGCAAACCACCTCTGGAGTATTTTCACCTTCAAGGTCTGTTATGTGAACTTTACTTACAGAAAGATTTTAAAGAAACCCCAAGAAAAAACCTAAGCACTTTAAAAATACTAAAAAGGGATTGTTACAGAACAACAGCAAACCAAGACACTTGTTTCATTATGTAAGAATTACAGGAAAATAAAGATATTTCATGCACGTGAAGATTACGAGAGTTTATCCATCATATACTCTCTTCAAAAAGATTAGATAAATGTATTGTACTAAAGCTGGATGCAACTCAGAGTTGATCCTCCCGCAGGCTTTTGGAAGTGGTAAATGGCAAGAGAGGAGAATGCTCATCTTTATCCCTTGGAGCCCCTGGTGGATTTGAACCTGAAAGGTACTACCTCTGGTTTTCCAGTTTAACTTCCTATAGGCCACATCACTAGAGCTCCCTAGAGAATTAAATAGAAACTATTACATAGAATAGATGTGTTTTGTTGTTGTTGTTATGTGCCTGCAACTCATAGTGGCTCTATGTACAACAGCCTTAAACCCTGCTCTGTCCTATGCCAATCTTTGTCTCTAACACACCTACTCCCATTACTCCAGTCACTGAATCAATCCATCTCATTGAGGGTGTTCCTCTCTTGCACTGTCCCTCCACTCTCCCAAGCATGGCATCCCTCTCCAAGGACTGGTAACTTCTTGCAACATGTTCAAAGTATGTCAGATGAAGCTTCAGAATCCTTGCCTCCAAGGAGCAGCCAGACTTCACCCTCTCTAGGAGGAACCTGTTTAATCTCCTAGAAGTTCATGGTATATTCAATACTCTTCTCCTGCACCACAGCTCAAAGACATCAATTCTCCTTTTATCATCCCTAGCCGTTGTCCAGCTTTCTGATGCATACCAATCGTAAAGAATATGGCCTGAATCAAGCACACCTTAGTCTCCAGACTGACATCATTGCTTTTGAGTACTTTGGAGAGGTCTCTGGCGCCAGATTTTCCCCAATAAAATTAATCTTTTATTTTTTTCTATAATTGTATTTTATTAATTTTCATAAACATTTACAGAGATTTTGGGTTTCCATTCATTCATTGTTGCACCATTCTCTCTACCCTCCTCCCAGTTTGTTCTTGTCCAAATGCCACAGTGCTTGTCAAAGCCAGTTCTGATTAATCTTCTTTGTCAGTGTGTCCTTTGCCATTCCCTATCACTCCTCTCTGAGAGAGACTTCACCCTGAGTCATAAGGAAAAGGGGATGGCGTATTCTCTTAGCTACTTCCTGCTGAAAAAGTACGCTGTGGGTTTCAGGGTGAAGATCTTCTCTCACTACTCTAAAGGGCCCCTTTGGCAGTAGGAAACACATAGACTATTATGGAGATTGATTTTGGAATTTAGATGCACTCTTATTGATTGTGCTTGGCCGTACATGTTGATGCTGCTTTAATTTCCTGGTGTTGACTGTGGAGTCAAGCAAACTACAGCTGGTAATAATCTCAATCTCTTCACCATCATGATGTTTCTGTCTATCGGCCCAGTGGTGAGAATCTTTGTCTTCTTGTTGTTGAACTTCACACCATATTTAAGGCTACAGTCCTTGACCTTTTGCAGCAAATGCTTCAGATTCTCAGTTTCAGAAAGCAGGGTTGTGTCATCTGCAAAATGCAGATTGTTGATGAGTCTTCTTCCAATCCTGATGCCACATTTCAATCTTTATGCTGATAATATCATTCTAGAAGCAGAAATAAATGAAGAATAATTTTACATCAGGACTGGAGCAAGACTATTCAGCTCCCTGTGTGATGCAGGTGATACAATTTTCCTTACTGACAGTGGATAGGACTTGAAATAATTTGTGCAGATCTAAGATTACAGCCTTCTATATGGATTACATTTCAACATTTACATTAAGAAAATGAAAATCCTTACCATTAGACTAAAAGGTAACATCATGATAAATAGAGAAAATATGGAAATTGTCAACAATTTAATTTTTACTTGGATTCATACTCATGACAAAGTTAACTCTCATGACAGCATCAATTGAGAAATCAAAAGGCATACTGCATTGAAAAAATCTGCTGTTAAGGAGCTCACCAATATGTTAAAGAGCAAAAATAACAATTTAAAGACTAAGGTGTATGTGGTCTTTGCCACTGTATTTTCAGTTGCTTCCAGTGCATCTGAAAGTGGAACAATAAATAAGGAAGATCAGAGAAGAATTGATGTCCCTGAATGATGATGTTGACACAGAGTATTGTATATAACAAGAACCGCCTAAAGAACAAACAAATCTGTCTTGGATGAAGTGCAACTAGGGTGCTCTTTAGAGAAAGTGAGGGTGAAACTTCTCACAAATATTGGGCATTTTGTCAGCAGGTGCTACTCTTTGGAAAAAGACATCACGTTGTGAAATGTAGAGGGTCAAAGCAGGAGAGAACAAACCTCAATGAGATGGACTAAGTGACTGTAACAATATACTTGTTGGAAATCCTCAGGAAGGTATAGAATAGGGTAAGATTTGGATCTGCTGTTCTATGAGTCACAGCTGTCTTGATGGAACCTAACAACAACAAAAATATTCCTAATGTACTGATGATTCAGTGGTAGAATCTTTTACTTAGAGATGGAAACCCAGGTTTTATTCTGAGACAATGTACCTTATGAGAAACCACCACCTGTCAGTAAAGTTTTGCATATACATAAAGCTGAATATGTTTAAGGAGAACTTCCAGGCTAAGATGGATGAGGGAACAAATACAAATAAATAATCTACTTCTGAAAGTCATGTAATGAAAACTTGAAAACTCTTTATATTACAACCCTGGTGTATATATATTTATATAGATAGGTAGATAGATAGATAGATAGATAGATAGATAGATAGATATCAGGGTTTGTAAACAGCTACCAATAATAGCAATGTATTCCTATCATGTACTAGACCTATGTATTTGCATACACAATAACAAAGTTGAAGAGCGGCAATAAAGTATCAATAACAACAATAATAAAATCATCTAAATACTTAAGGGAGCTCTGATGGCCTGGTACGTAAGATGTTTCTCTGCCAACCCAAAGATAGGAAGTTCAAAGCCATCAGCTTTTCCTAGGGAGAGAGACAGAGAATCTATTCCTGTGCAATTTATAGCCTCTGAAGAACTTCCTGGAGGGTCAGCTATGGGTTGATTACAATTCCATGGCAATTAATATATAGTATATCTAAGTGTTCGCTAATTAAGAAACACTAAATAATTTACATGTGTCAATTTGATTTTGGCAACTTAAAAGGAAAAAACAACCTCTATCACTATTCACATTTTATAGATGTTTTATTTCTTTTTGTTCTTATAATGTTTCAAGAATTGTCTGAAACAACTCTCTGTCTGAAGTGCAAGGGGAGAAAGGAAGGAAGAAGCCTTCAAGTTCTCCCTACACTCTGCCTTTCTTCTCTGAAATTCTTTTGTTTTGGTTTTATCCCCTTCTAGCAGAGCTTTCTTTTTTTATTGAGCATCAAGACCACAGAAGCTTGGAAAATGTTTTTGCTAAAACTGCTTTTTTTTCTCATATATGTATCAGAGGCCTGTGATGATATCTTGATACTTTAATTTCATTACACCCTTAAAACTTATAATGGTAGGTGATGCAATATATTTTCTTTTACATTATTAGAATTACATTATCTAATACATTATTTAACAGAGTGCAATTAAAACCACATTATTAAAGCTAGAGAAAATCTCCTTAATTCAAAAATGGCTACAGAATTCTTTTATAGAGAGAACTAATTGCGTTTTACCGTATAACAGCAAGATAAAAGGGTATAACAGTTGTTGTAATTTTTGTTGAAGTCCAGAAAAGATGCCATCCATGGTCACATTTCACTGCAAAATGCCTGTGAAAGAAATACTTTTGAGCAAGCATTGCCACTTAAATGAACTCCCACTGAAGTCATTAAAAGATGGTAGACAAGTTGGAAGAATGAGGTTGAAACAGTGAATATTTCATTGGAGATAGCTTTTGTGAATTCTCTCTATCCATCATGGTGGAAGAGAAAGGGGCTCCCCTTCACCTTATTATACTGGTGAATAAACACTTGGATTAGCACATTACCAGGAGCTTGACACTTGACTAGTATTTCAGGACCCACACTTAACAAAAAGGAAAATTTTTTTAAAACTCCTATACTAAAGTTGAAAGATCACAAATGGTTGGCTGCTATGACAGTAAATTAAGATCGAGAAACTTCTGAGAATATCTCAAATCACTGTCACGAGGGGTCCTTATGGTCACATGTGAATGTTAAGAATGGGGGGTGGAATCTTGGATCTAACTTATGAGGGACTTTCTCCAGATAGATTTCTTGATACTCTAAGAGAAAACTGAAACTATGTAAATACACCATGCCAACACTACATGATATTGTCAAAGAATACTGAATATTCCATGGATTGCCAAAAAATAAATGAATCTGTCTTGGAGGAGGTGCAACCAAGATGCTCCTTAGAGGCAAGTATGATGAAACTTCATCTCATGTACTTTGGGCATGCGATCAGAAGGCACCAGTTCTTGAAAAGACATCATGTCTGGGAAATTAGTGGATCAGCAAAGGAGGAGCACATGCTGTACAAGATGAATTGATCAGCAACTGCAATAACGGATTATAATATCAGAGATTTGGAGTATAGTGAAGGGTAGGGCAGGACTTCTGTTTCCTAAAAGGCAAGATTTCTGTCTCTTAAAGAGTTTCCATAATACCTTTTAATACAAGAAAGAAGTACAATTTATAATAGCCAACCACAAATTGAGATACTTGGGGATGAACCTAACTAGAGATACAAAAGACCTATGCAAAGAAAACCACAGAATATTTCTACAAGACACAATAGAAGACCTAAAGAAATGGAAAAATGTGCCCTGTTCATGGATAGGAAGACTCAGTATGGGGAAAAATGACAATCCTACCAAAAGCAATCTTCATATTCAATGCAACCTCAATCCAGATACCAAATTCCTTTTTTAAGGAGATTAAAAGGGAAATTGTCAAATTTATTTGGAGACAAGAGACCCTGAATAAGCAAAAACACTTCTGAGAAATAAAAATGAAGTTGGAGGCATAGCACTCCCTGTCTTCAAAACCTACTACACAGCAGTAGTAATCAAAGCAACACGGTACTGGTACAATGACAGGCACATAGACCAGTGGAACAGAATTGAGAACCCAGAAATAGATCTAGTAACATGGGAGGGACTAGGGAGCATTATGCTGAGTGAATTCAGTCCCATAAGAACAAATACTGTTTAAAACCATTATTGTAGAATGAATATGAAGGTGGGGAGAGGATGGAAAGAGAGGAGTCAGAACGGGCGGGTAGAGTGTTAGTCATTGGGTGGCACAATTCTGAGTAAATGGAGTGAAAGAAATGGGAAGGGTCTTTTGTGAAAAACAATGTATTAAAATGTTGTAAATAAATCAGAGTACAATTTTTAAAAAAGAAAAAATAACAATAGAGCCCGCAGGAAACCATGGATTTGTGAAGGATAATAAACTAGACAAATCTTTTTCATATATTGAATAGCTGATACAAATCCAGGATCTTCAGAAAGACAAAGTTATGTATATCACACATACACACACACACACACACACACGCGCGCGCGCTAAAAAGAAAACAAGCAAATAAAATTGAAAATATCTTATATTCCAAATAAAATAGTTTTCATTCCAATCAATGCCAATATTTCTCATTCCTCACCCCTTTCTCCTTTCCTTTTACATTTTAAGCCAGAAAAGGCCCGGGTTTCTATAAAGCGCAAGAAGCAAAACAAGGAGAATAAGAGGTGAGGTCAAATAAAGGTGATACTACAAGCTTCCTGCTTGCAATAAGATCTCAGCTATGAATGAGAAGCTTTGATTTAAAATATGCTGATTGTTTTAATAGGTCATTTTAATATCTGAACCAAATGTATCTTTTGAGTCTTAAAAATTTAATGGTAATATTTTTTTCTACTAGTTTATTTACAAAACTCGAGTACAAATTCGAACAGATTTTTCAATTTCCCTCACCCCCGCACACATCACATTGTACACCTGATCATTACTCCCCCATCCCCTTGCACATCCACATCCCTCTGCTTCCAGCCTCTCCCATCTTTCCTGGATTCTTATATTCGTTCTACAATAAAGGTTTTATACAATATTTATTCTTGTGGAACTGAGTTCACTCAGCATATAATGCTCTCCAGTCCCTCCCAAGTGAGGTAATAATTTACAAAGTTATTGCTCCTGCGTGCTGCATAGTATTCCATTGTGTGAACGTACCGTAATTTCTCGATCAATCCATTTGTGGCTGGACATTTGAACTGTTTCCCTTCACTGTTCTTGCAGCGGTGAATAATGCTGCTACGAACATTGGTGTACAGATCTCAGCTTGTGCCTCTGTTCTCATATTGTCAGGGTATATTCCAAGTAGTAGAATAGCTGGGTCATATGGAATTTCTAAGTTAAGCTTTTTGAGGAAGCGCCAACCTGCCTTCCAGAATGGTTGCACCATTTTACAATCCCATCAACAATGTATAAGAGTTCCTTTCTCACCACATCCTCTCCAACAACTATTACTTGCTGCTCTGTTAAATTTTTTCTCTGTTACTGGAGTGAGATGGTACCTCATTGATTTGCACCTCTCTCATTGCCAGTGATTTGGAGCATTTCTTCATGTGTCTATTTGCCAGTTGAATTATCTTCCTCTGTGAAAATTCTTTCCATGTTTTTTTGCCCATTTTGTAACTGAGTTATCAGTGTTTTTTCTTGTGGAGGCCCAGGAGTATTATGTAAACGTTTCTGAAAAACACAATAAAAGACCTAAAGAAATGGAAAACTTTGCCCTGTTCATGGATAGAAAGACTCAATATGGTGAAAATGACAGTCCTATCAAAAGCAATCTACATGTTCAATGCAATCTCAATCCAGATACCATATTCATTTTTCAAGGAGATTTAAAAGGAAATTATCAAATTTTTTGGAGACAGTAGACCCTGAATAAGCAAAACACTTCTGAGAAGCAAAAATGAGGTTGGAGGCATAGCACTCCCTGACCTCAAAACATACTACACAGCAGTGGTAACCAAAACAACTTGGTATTTGTATACTGACAGGCACATAGACCAAGGGAAAAGAATAGAGAACTCAGAAATAGA
>NW_006399753.1:29341199-29347282 GCF_000299155.1 Elephantulus edwardii | reverse complement strand
CTATGAAATGGGGAAATGATACTCTCTTCAACAAATGGTGCTGGCAAAACTGGACTTTCACCTGCAGAAAGCTGAAACAGGTTCCACATCTCACACTATACACAAAAATCAACTCAAGGTGGATCAGAGACCTGAGAGTAAAGCCCAAAACCATAATGTCCACAAAAGGCAAACTCGGGTCAATCTTAGAGGTGCTAGTTTAAGGTATAAAGAGACTGCCAAAATCAACCAGAAATTCACAATCTGAAGAGGATAAAATTGATGCGTGGGACCTTCTAAAGATTAAATCCCTGTGCACATCAAAAGCTTTTCCTAACAGAGTGCAAAGAAAACCTACAGACTGGGAACAAACATTTGGCAATACAATCTCAGACAAGGGTCTTATAACAAAAGTTTCCAGATTTATGGTATTAATTTTTAAAAGTCACATAATCTCTGGTGAACTTCACCTAGGAACTGGTAAGAACAGCATATGCTCCAGGTTTGAGTGAGCACTGGGAAGGTTGGCAATGCAGAGAGAAAAATTGTTTTATTATTTCACTGTGAATCTTGCTTGTTCAGTCAACTGACCCTTCACTTTGGCATGTTTATTGGAAGATTATCATTATCTGACACTGAGTAGAAACCAACTCGTTGCTGACCTTTCAGTGGGTTTATAGAGGCTGTAAATCACATGGGAGGAGACTGCCCATCTGTCCCCCACAGAACAGCTTGTGAATTCATACTTGCCTTTGGATTGGCAGCCCAACTCCGTACTCACTAAGCCATCAGAGATCCTTACGAAGGGGTTACCAGTGAATAATATTTTTTTTTTTAGCAGTGTAGAAATTTGTCAGGATCTGTAAAGAAAAAAACATCCAGTAGCAGAAAATTTTGAGCAATTTCAAGGACAGAGATGTTTAGAATTTTTTCCCTGCTATTCTGGTGCCTTAATATTATGCATTATCTCTGTGCTGTATCTAGACATTAAGTAAAACTTTTGTCCTTCCAGAGTCCCGTTTACTCAACTGCTTTTGGGAATTGCAGGCAACACAGAGGTTATGGTGTACTTTCAGGTAGATAGCAAATGGGCAGAAGTGATCACCTGCAGGAGCTGAGATATAAGCAACATTTAGAATTTGGTAAAAACAAGAAATTAGTGCATTGAATCTCTAGGAAAGTGATAATTACAGTTTTAACTATTCTTAACTTACCTATTGTCAGGGAGAAGGTGCCAGGTTTTCTGAATCCATTAGATAGGAACTTCAGCATTTTTCTTGAAAAATAAAGGAAGACTGAAATCAGAAAACTAGAAAATGTTGGCACATCCATAAGATTGTCTACTGTATTTGGAGGAACAATCTTCAGATATTTACTAAATAGAATAGATATGTTGTGTTATTGTCATGTGCCATCCAGTTGGAATCAACTCATAGCTGACTGATCCTTCAGTGGGTTCTCTGATGCAGTAAACAGCACAGGAGAAGATTGCCCATCTTTCTTCCTTGAGAACAATAGGTATGGATTTTTGGCAAATTCCTTTCTAAAGTGGAGATTAAATACCAGAGAGCAAATGCATCCAACCGACTCAAAGTGGAATCCTTGAGTGATAAACTGAAAAACCAAATCCACCACCATCAAGGCTATTATGATTCATAGTAAATCCCCCATCGGTATTCTGAGGTTATAAATCTTACTCAGGGGAGACTATCTTTCTTCTTCCTGTGGAGCAACTGATGAATTAGAACCACTGATATTTTGGTTAGCAGTCCATCACTTAACTCACTATACCACCAGAGATTTTTTGAGTGGTTTGTTGGATTTTGTGTTACTTATTATGTCGTTGATAGTGTTTTGGCTTCTGTGTAATCTTCATGAGATTCAGACAAGCTAAGTGAAATTGTTTCTCAAGTGTCACTCTTGGAAAGTAAGATATTCTTTTTTATGAAAATGACCACTGAGCATTGACACTTAAACGGAACTATGTGTCCACATATTTGCTATAAAGTGAATATGTTTTTGTTCACTCTGACTCACAGATCCTTCAGTCAACAAAAGTGCTTTACAGATTTACAGATGAGCAATTCATGATTTCAGAATCAACTGTGGTATGTAAAAGCTGTCTTTCCAAGGACCACACACCATCTTGCCTTGAGAAACTAGTAGCATCGATGGGACTTTTTGTTTCCAGATCACCACAAAATGTTTACATATTCTTACTGTAATTTTCATTCTTTGAGAAAAATATTTCACTGAAGACTGAGGATAGCATCAAATTAGCCTAAAATTTACTTCCTTAGTCACTGATTCTTTGAAGAGACATTTAGCATCAATATGTACAAAATTCCAAGAAATTAAATTTACTTTAGGGGATTATATAAAATTCTACACTCATAAACTAGAAAATCCCTAACTAGAATATATTAATTCTGATCACCTTTTTTGACAAAAATAAAGTTCATTAATAAATATTTTCAGCCATAATTTCTCTATTCAGTTCTCCTGTGGCAAATGTTTTTCATGTTTTTAAATTTATCAAATTTCAAAACAGTTGGTGCCAAGAGTGTTGACTGTGTAGCCAAGCAAACTAAAGCTGTGCACAATCTCAATCTCTTCACCATCCATCCTGATGCTGCCAATTGGTCCAGTGGTGAGAATCTTTGTCTTCTTGACATTGAGCCTCAATCCATATTGTAGGCTGTAGTCCTCGACCCTCTGCAGCAGGCGCTTCAGGCCCTCTTCAGTTTCAGCAAGAAGGGTTGTGTCATCTGCATAACGCAGATTATTGATAAATCGTCCACCAATCTTGACCCCACATTTCTCCTCATAGAGCCCAGCCTCCCCGAATAATCTGTTCTGCATATAGGTTGAAAAGGTATGGATATAGGATGCATCCCTGGCGTACGCCCTTCCCAATTTTGAACCATGCAGTGTTCCCTTGCTCTGTTCTGACAACTGCCTCCTGGTCCAAGTATAGGTTTCGCATTAGCATGATCAAGTGTTCTTTGATTCCCATTCTTCTCAGAGTCAGCCACAGTTTGTAATGATCCACACAGTCAAATGCCTTTGCACAGTCAATGAAAAAACAGATAGACATTCCTCCGGTATTCTCTGCTTCCAGCTAAGATCCATCTAACATCAGCTACAATATCCCTAGTACCACGACCCCTTCTAAACCTAGCCTGGACTTCTGGTAGGCCACGAGCTGATTGTGGAACAGACCACCAACTACTCATATGCAAGTTCAAGCTGAAGCCAAGGAAATTTAAACCAAATCCAAAACAACCAAAATATGACTTTGAGTCTATCCCACCGGAATTTCGGAACCATCTCAGGAACAGGTTTGAGGCCTTGAACACTAATGAGCGAAGACCAGATGAGTTGTGGGAGGATATCAAGGGTATCATCCAGGAAGAGTGCAAACGGTCATTGCACAGACAGAAGAGGAAGTGAAGACCAAAATGGATGTCAGAAGAGACTCTAAAAATTGCACTGGAGCGCAGGGAAGCCAAAGCACATGGAAGATTTCAAGATACTAAAGAGTTGAATAGAAGATTTCAAAAGGCAGCATGGGATGACAAAGCAAAATATTACAATGAAATGTGCAAGGAGTTGGAGTCAGAA
The DNA here is from genome assembly GCF_000299155.1 of Elephantulus edwardii. Classification (NCBI taxonomy): domain Eukaryota; kingdom Metazoa; phylum Chordata; class Mammalia; order Macroscelidea; family Macroscelididae; genus Elephantulus; species Elephantulus edwardii. The sequence continues at coordinate 29,343,679 of NW_006399753.1, read as the reverse complement.
AACCAAAAGGGCCGAACTTGCTCAGCATATCTTAAGCTCAAGAAACTGAAGAACAAATTCAAACCTCGAATTGCTATAATTAAGGATGCTTTTGGCAGAATGTTAAATGATCCAGGAAGTATTAAAAGAAGATGGAAGGAATATACTGAGTCACTGTATTGAAAGGAATTGGAAGACACAGAAGAATTTCATGAAACAACATTTGAGCAAGAGCCTATGGTGATGAAAGAAGAAGTTCAGGCTGCTTTGAAGGAAATGGCAAAAAATAAGGCTCCAGGAATAGATGTTATACCATTTGACATATTTCAGCTAACAGATGCTGCCCTGGACGTGCTCACCAAGTTGTGCCAAGAAATCTGGAGAACAACCACTTGGCCAACTGACTGGAAGAGATCTATATTTGTTCCTATCCCAAAGAAAGGTGACCCAACAGAGTGCGGAAACTATAGAACAATCTCACTGATTTCACATGCAAGCAAGATTTTACTGAAGATTATCCAAAAACGACTGGAACAGCACATCAGCAGAGAACTACCAGAAGTCCAAAAACGACTGGAAGAACTGCTACACATACATAGACTTTATTTATTCTGGTAATGGAAATTTTAGTTATATCCAAATCTTGGCAAATTATAAAAGTGTTGCAATAAACTATGGTATACAAATTTCAGTTTTCATAATAGCTTCACTTCTAGGTATAAAGCATGTATATACCTTGGATTGGAATTTCTAGTTCTAAATTCAAGTTTTTGAGAAATCATCAAATTATTTCCCATGGTGTTTTTGACATTGTGTATTCCCACCAGCAATGGATGAGAGTTCTCATTTCTCCACTACCTTGCCAACAGGTATTTTCTGTTTGGTCAGGTTATTATCTTGTAATTTTAAATTTTATTTAGTGACTTAGTCCATAAGAAGTTGTGCTACTGAACCTGAGGCTGTGCCTCTTTGCAGATTCAAATGCATCCACCAGCTTTATGGGAGAAAGAGGGTAATCTCCTCTCCTGCCATTTACAGCCCCCCAAAACTCACGAGAAGGTTGACTATGAATCAGTTCCAACTCGGGGGCAATGAATAGATATCTAATGATATCATTTTTTTAGGATTTCTTTGTATTTCTTATTGTCCATTCAAATATTCCTTTTGGTGAAATATCTGCTCAAATTCTCTATCAATTGGGTTGTTTTTTTGTTATTAAATTATGAAGTTTTACTCATATATTGGAATTTTATGCTTATAGGCTATATGATTCCTTCTCACGCTTTTTTCTCCAATCTAGGTTTTCTCTTCATTTTATTGATGAATTATTTTAATGAAGAAAAGTATTTAATATTTAAGAGGTGTGTTTTTACTATCTTTTGCTTCTTATCCTTATACTGTGTATACTATGATGTCTGAAATGCTTAATAGTAAACTTTCAAAGAAGTATATAAAAGCTTTTAAGACCTCAATATTTATGGTTATAACTAAGTAATCACATGGTGGAGTTATTGTGCTTCCCAATATTCTAATGCCTCTTTCTATGCTTGACCAGACTATAGGAACATTTGCAAACAGATAGGCCCTTACATTTTCTCCATGCCATTTGTTTGACAAGTCTGAAGGCTTAAAACAAATTGGAAATTTGGCAGATTGCAGAGACTTAATAATTCTAGATGGATGACAAAGTCCAGAAAGAATGCTTATAAAGATCAGAAAGTCTCCCAAACAAATCTGCCCTCAAGATTTCGGATTGCATGTCTAATCCCAAAGCAACATAGGCCATTAAGGGTATAATCTGTATTTTCAGACTTAATAGTAAGGGAGAAGTCATACTTGTGACCAAGAACTAAGTTTCCTGCATTGCATGTCGACAACTACCTCTCTTCAATTTACAGTAGCCTTAGCCTAATTCAACAGGTCAAAGGCCCTCATTTCTAATTTGCTAAGTAATTTATCAGATATTACCTACACTCTCTCAAGTTGGATCAAAGGCTACCACCAAATCATAGCAATAAAGCCAGATTTGGGGCAATTTGTGATTAACTTACTTGGAGAATTTTTTTTTTATGTCTAGGAAATAAACTACTTGCGATTTGAAATATATTGTGAATTGTTTACATGATTGTTGCATGTAGGAATATGTTAAAAAAGAATAATACTGGGGCAAATTTGTCTTCTCTGAAGTGATAAAGAATTTTCATAAAAGTTATTTAAAATTAAACTTGAGATTAGAATTCTCTTGGGTTACACATAAAAGTATTTGAGAATAATTTAAAATTTTACATAAATTATTCTTGATAGGAACATGATTTGAAATATAGAGGTTTTGGGTATATTTAGTAAATAGAGAATATTTCTTCTTCATTTGAATAGCATAAAAATGCAAGAGGCAGATGTTGTTTTGTTGTTGTTGTTATGTGCCATCGAGTCGCTTGCGACTCTTGGTGACCCTGTGTACAACAGCCCTAAACTCGGCTCTGTCCTGTGCCAATCGCACT
>NW_006399753.1:29339617-29341099 GCF_000299155.1 Elephantulus edwardii | reverse complement strand
TTAAACCAAATCCACAGGAGCCAAAATATGACTTTGATTTCATACCACCTGAATTTCAGAATCATCTCAGGAACAGGTTTGAGGCCTTGTAATGAGCGAAGACCACATGAGTTGTGGGAGGATGTCAAAGATATCATTCAGGAAGAGTGTAAACAGTCATTACAAAGACAGAAGAGGAAGAAAAGATCAAAAGATGTGGCAGATAGAAAATAAATTATTCTTCTGCTGTTTGATGAGGAAGAATGTCTGACACCTAAGATTACTGCTAGAGATTCATAGTCCTTCCATGCCACTTATTAATGATTTATGCCTCTCAAGTCTCAGTTTTCTTTTTAATAAAAGTGTTGTTATGTACAGTCAAGTTGACTATGAGTCAGAAAGACCCTATGAACTTTTCCTTATCCCGAGCCAACCTCACCATCTCCGAGACATTTTACCTCCTTGCTACAGTCACTATCAGTCCATCTCATTCAAGGTCTTCCTCTCTTGTGATCACCCTCCACCTTTCCAAGCACAATGCCTTTATCCATAGGTTGACCCCTTCTGACAACATGTGCTAAGTGTGTGAAATAGAGTTCCACCATCCTTGCTTCTAAGGAAAACCTGGGTTTCACATTCTCCAGGGTAGACATATTTGTTCTCTTGTCAATCCATTCACTACTCTTCATTAGCACCACGGCTCAAAGGCATATCTCAAAGATTCTTCTTCAGTCATCCTTAGTCATTGCCCATTTTTCAAATGCATAGCGAGCAAATAAAAAGATTTTGGCTTAGATCAGATGCATGTTAGCCTTTAGACTGACATCAGCGTGAGGTCCTTAGCAGCAGATTTTCCCAATGCAATTTTTCTTTTGATTTCTGAACTGTTGGTGGCAAGGGTGTTAACTGTTAATCCGAGTAAGATGAAATAGTTAACAATTTTAACCCTTTGTCCATCTATCACAATGCTACCTATTGGCCTGGTGGTAAGGATTTTTGTTTTCTTTATATTGAGATGCAATCCATATTGTTTTCTGAGCAAGCAGTTCAAGTTCTCCTCACTTTTGGCAAGTGAAGTTGTAAGGCAGGATAGTAACATAGTGATAATAATTGTTACTATCTCACAGCTGTAGGCATTCAATTACTATCACAGTATTGCTTTTATTTCATTATGGAACCTCAACAATACCTTTTGTGGTAAAGATAATTATGTATAAAAAACCCCCACAGTTAAGTATCAAAATAGTAGAAAACCAATAAATACTTAAAATTAACTATTGGTGATATGTTGTTGTTCTTGTTGTTGAGTACTGTCTAGTCTGAACGCACCCATAGCTGACCCTCCAGCAGGTTTTCCAGAGGCGGTTAACTGTGCAAGAGGAGATTGCCCAAACTGCATGCCTACAGGAATGCAGCACAGCTTCTTGCTACACAGTAAAGACAAAGCATTAAGTAGAATTTCTTGTAGTAATATGATATGATATGATTAATATAATAAATATA
>NW_006399753.1:29328215-29337617 GCF_000299155.1 Elephantulus edwardii | reverse complement strand
AAAAGACGAATTGCATTGGGAAAATCTGCTGTCAGAGACTTCTCCAGAGTACTGAAATGCAACAATGTCATTCTAGAGATTAAGGCACATGTGCTCCAGGCCATGGTCTTCACAATTACTTGCTATGCATCAGAGTGCTGGAAAATGACTAAAGATTACAGAATAAGACTCAATGCCTTTGAGTTGTGGTGCTGGAGAAGAGTCTTGAACATGCCAAGAAAATAAATCAGTCTGTCTTGTAGAGAATGAAACCACGTTTCTTCTCAGAGGCTAGGCTTTTTAAGCTCCATCTCACATACTTGGACACATGGGCAGGACAGACCAGTCCTTGGAGAAGGACATAATGCTCAAGAAGGTAGAGAGACAGCACAGTAGAGGAAGACTCCGGATGAGATGGACTGAGACAGAAACTGGGGCAATGGGAGTTGATGTGTTGTAATCAGTGAGACTGGCTCAGGGCAGGCTTCAGAGCTGCTGTACATAGGGTCGGTATGCGTCATGGTAGCTCAACAGTACATAACAACAACAACAACAAATACTATGGTTTATATCATGCCCACTGCTGTCCAGTTGACCCTTAGCAATTATCTTTTGGTTTCTAATGCTATAAATCTTTATGGGAGGAAACAATCTTGGATTAAAACTTCTGACCTTTTGGTTAGCAGTACAAATTCTAGCCTACAATACCACTAGTTCTTGGGAATTAATATCATAAATTATACACACACACACACACACACACACACACACACACACACATACATATATACGTAGTTCTAAAGGAGAATACAGTTTGGAGGACCAAAATTGTTTTCACAAATGCAATTGATGTCAGTGGCAATAAACATCCACATAGTAAACAAATAAAATGTTTTTAAACACACACTATGTTTAAAAACATCTGGAACCATACATTGACAGAGAACAAGCTTAAAGAGAACAAACTGGTTTTAGAAGAGGCCATGGTATCAGAGATATTATTACCAACATCAAATGGCTTTTGACTGACAGCAGAGAGTACCAGAAGAGTGTCTATTTGTGTTTCGTTGACTATTCAAAGGCATTTGACTACGTGGATAACACCTAGCGAATTGAGGCAAACTCTGAGAAGAATGGGAATCCCAGAACACTCAATTTGTTCATGCAGAACCTGTAGTTGGACCAGGAAGCAGTCTTCAGAAAAGCACAATGAAACACTGGAAAATGAAGAAAGAAGTGTGTCAGGGACGCACTCTGTCCCCATACTTTTTCAATTTGCACACCGAACAGATCATTCAAAAGGCTAAACTTTATGAGGAACGATGTGACATTAGGGATGTGACATTTGGATTGAAGGAAGACTCATCAACAACTTGCGTTATGTAGATGGCACAACTTTGCTTGACAAAACTGAGGAGGACCTGAAGTGTTCCCCGTAGAAAGTCAAGGAGTGTAGTCATCAATAGCAATTGAAGCTCAACATCAAGAAAACAAAGATTCTCACCAGTGGGCCAATTGGGAACATCATGATAGATGGAGAAGAGACTGAGGTGCTTAATAATTTCAGCGTGATCAACACTCTTGGCACCACCAGGAAGGAAATCAAAAGATGAATTACATTAGGGAAATCTATTGTTAGGGACCTCTACAAAGTGCTAAAGATCAGTGTTAGTCTAAAGACTGATTTAGGCCATGATCTTCACAATTACTTGCTATACATCAGAGAGCTGGACAGTGACTAAGGATGATAACGGGAGGATCAAGGCCTTTGAGTTGTGGTGCTAAAGATAAGTAGTGAACATACCATGGACTGCTAAGAGAACAAACAAGTCTGTCTGGTAGAGAGTGAAACCAAGCTGCTCCTTGTAGGCAAGGAATTGGAAGGTCTGCCTCATGTACTTTGTATATCATGCTTAGAAGGTTGGAGGGACAGCACAGGAGAGGAAGACCCTAGATGAGATTGACTGACAAAGTAACTGGGGTAATAGGAGTAGGTGTGTCAGAGTCAGTGAGACTGGCTCAGGATGGGGCAGAATTCAGAGCTATTGCACTTAGGTTCACTATGAGTGAACTTGATGGGACATGATGTTTCGTTGTATACAAACAACGCATGGAACTGACCCATAGTTGGTCCTCTGACAGGTTTTCAGAAGCAATTAATCACACAGGAGGGGATTGCCCATCCTTCTCCCATAGAGCAGCTGGTGGCTTCGAACTGTGTGCCTTCAGGATTGCAGCATAGCTTCTTGACACTAGGCCACCAGAACTCTACATAACAACAAAAACATGTAACTCGCACATGATGGCAAACTAAATGATTTGTTTCTTGTCTTTATGGGTGTTTTAAGTGTAATGAAAAGATTTTAAAACTCTTATTAAATTTTAAAATGTACAATTTGAACCTAGTAGCCTCTCCTTGTGGAAAGATAGACAGCTTCCTTATAAATTTACAGCCTGAGAAACTCTATCTGACAATTCTACTCTATCCTTTAAGCTTGCTGTGAGTTGCAACTGCCTTGATGACAGTGGTACAGCAGCCGGTGTGAGGATGATACAAGACCAGCCAATATTTCATTCTATAGTACATGAACGCATTCTTGCAGTCACTGTATCCAAGCATCCCATTGAGAGTCTTCCTCCTGTTCACTAACCCTCTTCTTTATCATGTGTAAAGTCCTTCTCCAGTGGCAGGTCCCTTGTCAGCATGTGCCCAATGTGAAATAAAATCTTTCCATCCTGGCTTCTAACGAGTGTTCTGATTTCACTCTTTCCAAGATAAATTTGCTTGTTTTTTGCACTGGTCATTGCATATTAATTCTTATCCTCCAGAGCCATGATTCAAAGACATTTAATTCTTTGATCATTCCTTTTCAATGTCCAACTTCCACATGTGTATAAGGCAATTCAAAATATTGTGACTTGAGTGGGATCAATCCTCATTCTAAAAGGGACTCCCTTGCTCTTCAGTGCTTTAAAGGGGTGCTTGACAGCCGATTTCCCCATGAAACATGTAACTTATTTCTTAATTGTTGCTTCCATAGATGTTGATTGTAGATCCAAGTTTAAAAAAAAAAAGAAAAGAAGGCCTGGTTATTTTGAGTCTTGCAAGGTTTAAAGAAGTGAAACTTTATACCTTAATGTTAAGCTGTAGGCCATAAAGAATTCATTGTTCAATCTTGTTTTCGACAAAACTCGGGGACTCATTTTATGAGCCTAGAGATGATGATGATGTTGTTAAGTCTGTGGAGTCGGCTATGACTCATAGTGACCCTTTGGACAGTGATTTTGAGCCTTGTTCTACCCTGTGCCATCATCATCTCTGACATGCTCGAGCTCACAGATATAGCTACTCTGTCAATCCATCTCATTGAGAGTCTTCCTCTCTAAAGCTGACCTTTCCAAGCATGATGCATTTTTCCCAGAACAAGCCTCTCCTAATAACTTACCCAAAGTATGTGAGAGAAAATTTCACCATCCTTGCCTCCAAAGAGCACCTTGGTTGCACCATTTCCAAGACATGCTTGCTTGTACTTTTTAGCAGTCCATGAGATAGTTAGTACTCTACTCTAACACCACAACTCAAAGACATTGAAGCCTAAGGATATTAACACAAAATTTAAAGGTTGTTACTTTCTCCTTGCCATGTGATGGGCAGTAACACACATGCCACTGGAACTTGGCATTTTAAAAGTTTTTCAACCCTGTAAAATGTAATAATTACTGAGACTTTTTTATTATTCTAATATCAAGTTGTGCCAGTGGCTTTTCTGATGGGTTAATGGTACCTTCTGTGTCCTCAAATGGAATGCATCAGGAATAAGATGTTTTCTCTTTGTGAGTCAGGCTATCAGTTGAGCAGGACTAGAGCTGTTCAATTGGAAGCCACTCACAATGGTGAGTGACATTGAGCTTGAGCCCAAACAAATGCTGACCTCTGTCTTGGGTTTAAAATGCTGCTTCCTTTCTCCACTGCCAATAAGGCATTAATTTTATTTTGTTCAGTAACCCGTAAGAGATTTCTGCGAGAAAAAGTAATTCTGTGGCAAATTCTACACAGGCAAGGAATTGAAGAAAATAGGAGGTCTTGTCCATTAACTCATTTTAAGTCCAGGATAAAAGAAAAATATAGCTTTAAGGACAAATTGGACCAAACTCTTTCTGAATTTTAACTTTTAAAAAGTCTCACTTTCTGCTGATTCTGTTGCACTTAACTTTTCAGTCTTTTAAAGTCTTTTTCCTTTTTTGCCATCACTTCCTACACATTGACCACTTGTATTATTTCATATTCTAAATGAAAATAATAGTTGATTTTTGAAGAAAGAAAGCAATTGTCAAGATACATCTTAACCTTTTTTATTAATTGGTAAAAAAAGATAGATTTGGAATTTTACTTTCTGAGATATTTATCTATTTATAGACCTAGCCATTTGTAAACATAGAATTTTCAAAAAATACAAATCTTACAAATTTTTCTTTCCGGTATTCACATGAATCAGCTGCTCTTATCTTTATCTGCCCTTGATTTTGTTTTTGAAATTCCCTTAAACTTGCTTTTATGTCTATTAGGCCTTTTAGTCTCTTAAAGATTTTTCATAAATTGTTAATGCTTCCCCTTAGGCTTTAGGTTCTGTTCCAGCAACCAAAGATTCAAATTAAGTCTTGGAAGACTGTTAATTCAATAAGGGATGTTTTTAGTTGTAAAATAATGAGAGGTCCCAACAGAACGATAAAACATTACATGTAGATTTAATAGCAATACCTGTACTGGATGAACTGTATCTCTGCAGATGGACTTGACTGCCTGACAGTCTGTATCCTAGCATGCTAAGGGTGATTCAGTGGTTTCTATGAATCTAATGACAAAGGTAAATGCTGGAGAACAATACCGAGTCAGCACAAGGAAGAAAAGTGTTATGTGTGTGTGCCTGCTCTGGTGGTTTACAGGTAAGAAGCTGTCCTGTCCCCCTAAAGACAAGAGGTTTGAACCCACTAGTTACTCTCCGTTACTGGAGGTTCAGCTGTGCGTCCACTCCACAGTGTGCCATCCGCCCGACCCCTCCTTTGTGATGGAACTGAACTTTTATTTGTACCAGTCATCTTTAGAATTGCTCAAGCTCCATGGTTTTTAGCAAATGCACTTATTTGGCCTAGTTCTAAAGCTAATGCTTCCACTTACCATGATAATAAAAGTAATAATAGTAATGGCTTCACTGAACTTAATGAATATAATAACTTAGTTTTAAAGGCTCCAGGGATGACAGTATAAATAGAATCCAAAAACAGATTTCTTTAAAAAACACCAAAACCAAAGCACAATTTAGCTAGATTAATATATTTAAGACTATATTGACATTAACCGCATTTTTAAAGATTATTAATTTGTCGTAATTGACTAAATTCAGAATAACATATGATTTTTAAGTTTTTCAATAATGCTCAAAAATAAAAAAATATTAATACCTTTTACTTCAATACTTTTTAAACAATTTTTCTGGGTTTCCCCCCACTGCATATTATGGAATACTGAACACATGAAATGGATCACATTTTATAAATCTCTTAAACACATTTTTATGAATCTTTTTAAATTTTCCAGATGTAATGTGTTTCCCTTGGGCAAACCAGCCTTGATGATTTTTAAATCCTCAAGATATGTACTGAGACAAGTAAAATATAGAGAAAGAAAAAAGTTTGAAAAGACCAGGTGCTTCCTTACTCACATTTATGACAGAGAAAAAGAGTGTGAGAAAAGATTGAGACATAGGAAAGGGGGAAAATGCATTGCTGCATTTGTTGAAATAGCAACTACTGTTTCATGCTCTTCAGAAATATATATATTTGATATATTACACTTCTAAATCAAATGCTACCTTGTATAAAAGTGGCAACATTTACAAAATTCTTCTTTTTTAAAATGAAGTCTACATGGTTACCGAGGAATTAATAGTTTGTAGATATATATATATTTTTATGTTCTGGTTCTTGTGTGTACGTTTGGTGTGACTACATATAGTTTTGTTAACCACTGGTAGTCTATTGGATAAGGAGCTGCAAAGCCAACCCAAAGATAGGCAGTTCAAACCTACCAGTTGCTCCACAGGAGATGTTTGGGGAAAAAAGTCCCTCTGAAAACTCTGCTAGAACATCTGCTTTGAGTTGATTTTGACATACTAGCAATGAGGGAATTTTTTAATAAAAAGCAAAAAACAAACTGTTATCATTATCACACTATCTGAAAATGTAAATTCTTTTCCCCTGAAGAAGCTCCCCCAAACAGGGTGTAAAAAGGGGAAGTTCATGCCTGACCTTTACCAACTTCACAATGGAGAACTGTCTCCATCAGCAGCATGAACAACACAAAACTAATTCCCCTGAGGTCAGATATATTCCCCATGTTCCTGTACATATTTCTACTCATCTCAATGCTAATTGTACTGCTTTAATAAGTCCAAAACCTTATGCAATAGCTCACAGACCACGTAGAATTATACTGGGGAAGTTAAAAGGTTAATAGCGGTGTTTAGTCAAATCAGCTTTCAAAATGTGCTCACAAGCACCTTAGCCTTGAGCCTGGAGGCTTAAGGCCACTGTTACAAAGATCTCAGTCCTTCCACTACTGGTTCACAGCCCTATCCCTAAGTTGTCCAGAAAACTTGGGCAAAGTCTCTTAGCTTAGCTTTAGTTCTGTCCATAGGGGTTAGGTAACAATTCCATCCCATGCTGATTCTCTGATTCTCTGCTTTACCCATGGATTCTGCTGTTGTAAGTCTAGCAGGCACAAGAATGTCTGGTCCTAAAATAAATACCCCCCCAAAATAAGCAAACAAAAAAACTCCCTAAAATCAATAGAAAAAAAAAAAACCAATGTCTAGTCCTGAAACACATCCAATTGCACACCCATTTTTTTCCTCTGTTAATGGTGATAGAGAATCTCTGTTGATGGAATTGCTCAAACATACTGGAGAGATTAGCTAATGCTTTTGTAGATTGATGAGACTGGCCAATTCTCTTGTGAAATGGTGAGATATCTAATCACCTTGTGGATAGGCCTCCATGCCCTATTTGCATGTTCCTGCCCATCCACATGGCAGAGTCAAGTTTCATGGCTATGAATGCCATATTGAAGAATAAACTCCACACAGGACAAGTGAAAATAATAGAGGTGGAAACAAGTGGAAGAGCTACAATTAACTTTTCTTCCACTCAGACTGTCCTACATTTTTGTTAGATGCACACAGCGACCCTATGAAAGCAGATCAGATCCTTGTTGTATCCTGTGCCATCCCCAAAATCTCAAATATGCTTGAGCCCACTGTTATAGTCACTGTATAAAACCATATAGATGATAATCTTCATAGCATTAATGACAACTATTTTTAAATTTATTATTATTAATTTAAATGAAAACTTAGAGGTTTTTGGATTTCAATTCATTCATTGTAGCACTTTTCTCCCTGCCCACCCCTCCCCTCCAGTTCATTCTTCTCTTTGAAAAAGAAAAGAAAAATTCTTTCATTGTTATACAATCCCTCTCCCCAAGTGTGCTTCATTGTGCAGCCTTCGTTCTCGACTCCTGTCATGACTATAATACCTAATCATATATCCATTTAAAATTTCTCTCTCTCATCTGTTTCAATGCTGTATACATCATTTATCCCATCTTTCTCAGTTTCCCCCCAACCCTGATATCAGTCCCATTTTCCAACAGTGGCACTACACAGTATTTGTCCTTTTGTGTCTGAGATATTTCACTCAGCATAATGTCCTATAGGGTCACCAATTTTGAATAATATTTCATGAGTTCCTTACTTTTCAATGCAGCATAGTATTCCATTGTGTGAATACACCACAGCTTCTCTATCCATTCTTTTGTTGATGGGCACTTAGGTTGTTTCCAAGTCTTTGCTATTGTGAACAAAGCCACAATATACATGGGTAAGCATATATCTGCTTGGGTTGCAGTTATGGTTTCTTTGGGGTATATTCCCAGTAGTGGAATTCCTGGGTCAAATGGTATTTCTATTTGCAACTTTTTGAGAAAGTGCCATACTGCTTTCCATAGTGGCTGCATCATTTTACACTCCTACCAATAATGAATAAGAGTTCCAGTTTCTTCACAACCTTGCCAGCATTTGTTGTTTGCTGTTCTGTTACATTTTGCTATTCTTAGTGGGATGAGCTCAGAAGGAGGAGTGAGTGCATCCACTTCCATAATAGCTTGCCTCCTGAAACCCTATTAACCTGGAGAGAGGAAGAAAGGCACCCAAGCATCGAGGACTCTCCTTTATAGGGTCACTGAGTCACCTGTGGCTCGATGACAGCACTTAACAACAACAACAACAACTGGGGTGAGATGATATCTCACAGTTGTTTTGATTTGTATCTCTCTTAGAGCTAGAGATCTTGAACATTTCTTCATGTGTTAGTTCGCCATCTGAATGTCTTCTTTGGTGAAGTATCTGTTCATATCCTGTGCCCATTTTTCAATCGGGTTGTTTACCTTTATCTTGTTGTAGTGCTCGGGTATTTTGTAAATTCTAAATATAAGTCCCTTATCTGACATATCATTACCAAATATGTTTTCCCAATCTGGGGCTTCCCTTTTTACCCTGTTGGAGAAGTTTTTGGATGTGCATAGGGATTTGATTCTTAGAAGGTCCCATTCATCTATTTTAACTTCTCCTGATTGTAGATTTTTCAGGATGCTTAGAAGACTATGTTGTGGATTAGGACTTCTTGAGTTCTTCCAAGCTTTTCTTTAATGAAGTCTGTAGTCCTTGGTTTTAGTCCTAGGTCCATGATCCACCTTGAGTTGTTTTTGTGTAGGAGTGAGGTGTGGGTATTGCTTGAGTTTTCTGCAGATAATTTTCCAATTTTGCCAACAATATTTGTTAAAAAGGCTGTCGTTTCCCCACTTATCTGATTTCATCTCATTGTCAAAAATCAGTTGACTATAGGTAGATGGGCTGATTTTCAGATTCTCAATTCTATTCCATTGATCTATGTGTTTGTCATTGTACCAGTACCATGCTGTCTTGACCACAATGGCAGTGCAATAGGATTTGAAATGCCTCCTACCTTGTTTCTATTTTTAAGGAGTGTTTTGCTTATTCAGGCCTTCTTTCCATTACAAATGAAACTGGATATTGCCTTTTCCATCTCACTGAAGAATGGGATTGTTATTTGTATTGAGATTGCATTGAATACGTAAATAGCCTTTTTTATACGTCATAGCTCCATATACAAAGATATTTTAAAAATCCAAACCCACATCCATTGAGTCAATTCTGATTCATAGAGACTCCCTTCCAGATTTCTGTAGACCTTTATGGGAGGAGATTATTTTTCAGATACTGCATGATAAACTGCACTATGTTGCAAGGATTTCTTTTTTAAAATTTTTTAGTCATTATTCATTATTAC
>NW_006399753.1:29326539-29328015 GCF_000299155.1 Elephantulus edwardii | reverse complement strand
TATATCTTAGTTTGGGCTCTTGTTATACATATAATGCCTAATCATATACTTTTTCTTTAAGAGAGATAATTAGCAAACTTAACTCTTCCAAGTGTGGAATTCAAAGTAGTTCCAGGGGTTGGGGTAAAGACTTAATGTCAGGCAGACTAGCCCCATTGGTGAGAGAAGAGGAATATGGTAATGTGAAGACTATAATACACCAGCACATATCAAGGTGATGTGTTTGTTTGGTTTTTATCCTATTTAAAGAAACTATGTTGGCAGGTAAATTTTAAATAAAAAACTTTAAGTACCTTTCTCTTTTTCTAAGTTAACTCAATTTTATTAAATTTTTTTTGGCAAAATATTTCTAATCTTCTTTTCTCCCAGTATTTCTTATAAAAGTCCATTTGCAGTATCCTTTGTATGTGGAGATTCCTGACTTGTGTTCATATTATTTTAGTATCAGTGACAAGGTGCATTTCCACATGACTTTGTACCATTTCCTATGTTTTTTTTTTCTATTTCACTTTTTTCCCCACAGTGGTTTGCATACTAACTTTGTATACAGTGTGTTTCACACTATCCTTCATTCAATTGTATTTCAATAAAATCATGCTTATTCTTCATATTTTATAAAATAAATCACCATTGAAATTATAGTAAGTTCATAATGTTTACCCAATATGTAGTGTTTGGATGAGTTTCCAGATTGATTTATGGTGGGAAGCAGGAGTGGCATCCATTTCCTAAAACTAAATGCCTCTGAAAACTCTACAAACTCTCTTAACTCTGAAAGTACAGAAATGATGATAATTATAGAACAGAGTTCTATACAGAAATGATGTTAGTTATAGAACAGAGTTTAGGTCTTTTGGGCAAAGCTTACTCTTATTTGTATTCGACTTGATGACACTTAACGACTGCTAAGCGACACTACTGCTGATATATCTTGAGGAGCACTCTTCCACTTTGTACTTCACTCTTTGTCAATGTGCAGTATGAAGTAACCTGGGTTGCTGTGGTGCTGAACCTTGTGCCATTGGGGTATCAAATACCAGAATGGTTTCCCAATGTGGACAGTCTTTGGTGGAGCACCCAGACGTAAAACAGGTTTGGAAGCAGGAGTGGCATCAACTCCCTAAACCACATGCCTCTGGAAACTCTATGAACTTGATGAAATAACGACATTTATGGAAAGGCATTAGCTCTTTTGTTCATAGAATCTCTGTGAGTTGTGTTCTACTCAATTGCAATTAACAAAACAATAATTGAACTAAGCCCACCATTAACCTGCCTTTCCATATCCCTGCAGCATCTTTTCCACTTCCTTTACCTCTCCCCACTATGCCCATCAAATTGTGCAACCCTATGATTTCCACCCACATCCATACCCACACACTCTCATATGCCCAACTCTACCCCACCCTATCCAACCATCCCTCCCCTTCCCCTGCCTCAGATCCCCATACTTGTCTTTTTATTATCATATTTTTT
>NW_006399753.1:29281381-29324353 GCF_000299155.1 Elephantulus edwardii | reverse complement strand
AGGAACTGCTTATGAGGTTTTCCGTCAATTCCAACAACTAAGAAATAATGAGAAGAGTTGGGACCTCAAAAGGCTTTTAGGACCAAATAGTAGGCTCTTGTGTCCGGGACAAAACGAATATACTTACCAGTAATGTTAATGCTCATCCACAGCTCTTCTGGAAGGATCTAAATTGCATACTTGTTTTACTAGTTATCCTTTGCTGTGGTTTTTAATTAACCAAGAAGAGGAAAGGTTGAGGAAATGTACAATAAAAAGTAATAAAAATTTGGAGACATTTAGATGAGTATTTAAAGTCTATTGTTCTTAGATAAAAACTTGCCTGATACTGTACCATCCTCACAATCTCTGTTCATTTTTCCAATTACTGTGATAATCCATCCAACTGAGTTCTTTTTGCTTTCTTTTGTCTCCATTTTTTCCAATCATAATACCACTCTCCAGGGACTAGTCCTTCTTGAGCATATGCTCAAGTCACTTGTGACAATGCTTTAGCATCCTTGTTTTAAGGCAAATTCAGACTGTAATTCTTCTAAGACAGATTTTTTTTTGTTCTTTTTATAGTTCATGGAATATTCAATATGCTAACACCATAATTCAAAGGTGTTGATTCTTCTTCTCTCTTCCTTATTTGTTATCCAGCTTTCACATGCACATTTCAGTTTTCCAAACTATGTCCATTTCTTTACTAAAATTTTTGTATCAACTATATGTGAAAATTGAGATTTTTCTTCTCCTCAATCCCATTTTAGAAAGAAATGTGGTGCATTCACTGCATATTATGGACTTTGTTGGCCTTGTGGATAAGGAGTTGGATTGCCAAACCAAAGACACATGTTTTGGACCCACCAGGAGCTCTGTGGAACAAATATGAACAATATCCTCAAGTAAGTTTGATAGCCTCTGAAAATCTGCTGGTGGATCAGCTATGAGTCAATTTAAACTCCACAACAATGACTTGAATTTTGACAGAGTGAATTACAGGGGAAAATCCTATAATCAAGACATTATTGATATTGCAAACAAAGAAAACAACCCATAAATAATCATATTAAGTAAAATAAAGGTATTAATAACTACAAAACTACACTGGCCAGATTTTTAACTGTCACATGAGTTATAAAATGTGTTGTTATTGCTCTCAATGCTTTGTGGATACCATATTGGAAATTTTTTTTTAAATGTGGATTTTATAGGGTTGTGTTTTTTTTTTTAAATGACTATTGTAAAGATGTTATTCTTGTTATATGTCATCATCAAGTCACTTCTAACCATAGTGACCATCTGTGCAATAGCTCTGAACTCTGTCCTATCTTGAGCCAGTCTCACTGACTCCAAAACTCCTAATTCTATCACTCAGTTATCTTGGCAATCCATATTATCCAGGGTTGTCCTCCCCTGCACTGTCCCTCTACTCTTCTGAGTATGATGTCCTTCTCCAAGGATGGTCTCTGCTGGCCATGTGTCCAAAGTTTGTGAGACTGAGCTTCAAAATCCTTGCCTCCAAAGAGAAGCTTGCTTTTACCCTCTCCAAGACAGACTTATGTTTCCTTGATGGTCCATGGTATGTTTAAGACTCTTCTCTAGCACCACAATTCAAATGACTCAATTCTCCTTCTGTTATCCTTAGTCATTTTCCCACCCTCTGAAAGTTACAAGTATTAATGCAACATTACTAAAAACTTAGTGGGTTTTAGTGATTACTTAATATTTATTTACTGAAAGTTCTGGTTTATAATGTGGTTATTTTATCATAAAAATATCGTAGTTTTTATAACTGTTCAAGTGGTTTAAAGATTATAGTACAAGTGTTAAAATAGCTATTCTCTACACCTACCAAAGAGAGATTTGCTGAAGTGACATAAGACTTTAGAAGAGAGGACAAAAATAGCTTTCATTAACAACACTATGACTTTTGGAATTATAAGATGTTGAAGGAAAATAGTTACATAACTTAGAAAAATAATATTTTTCATAGAAAGAAAAGAAACAAACATATATCTATAGTTATATGACAGGAATAGGCCCAGACATTCAGATTCATTCTATCATTATGCTACTTGAATAATCTTAAGTAATGTATCCTGACAGTGACAAGTCCATCACAGTCAATCACTTTATACCAATATCTTGCCCATTTTCATACATCACTCATACTCACATTCGAGGATAGATACACATCATATCTTAAATACAAAATGGCAGCTGAGTAGATAGTCTACTATTTTCACTCACAAGTGTCTCTATTTATCGACTTTACATGTGGTTAAAATGTCTTATTTAAGATAAAATATATCGTTGACAATAACAAAGTAATTACACAGTCATTGCTTCAATCTGGCAATATAAATCATTGTGATTTAACCTACAATAGTAATAAAAATAAATGATATTGTTTTTGGTTCATTACTGCTGATCTAATAAAATGTAATGAATTAAGAAATTTCCTGAGTGAACCAGTCTCATAAAAATAACAATTTACTAATGGCGTTGTAACACTTGATGTGAGTGAATAAGGAGGGGGAAAAATAAGCATTTTAATAAAAGTCTATCTCTGAGAAAATATCTTCCATGGTTTTCCATTTCCCTTCTTCTAGTCTAAATGCAGGTTTTGATTGCATCCATAATTACCAGAAACTAACTATAGTTTTAAAATAATTGCTTGTTTATATGAGAATTTTAATAAAAATTCCAGGAACTCATGAGTTTCTTGGTAGCTTATGTGAATTTAAGGAAAAAGACATATTCCGTCTTCTGGGAATGCTTATGTGCCAAGAACTAATTCTTGTTAATGAGCCAACTCTGATACAGAAGAGGAATACCCTCTACTCTTTTTTGCTGTACTGTGGAAGTGCCACTCAGCTTTCTTTAAGTGGGTGACTGGTTCTCAAACTTACTTCTATCCTCTCTCTTTACTTCTCTTCTTCTTGGACTTCAACCTTATTTTACACACCCACAGTCACAGCATGGCCATAGTTGCTCATTCTCACCAGTCATGAAAAACTTATTTGGATTTTATTGTCAAACTTAATTATCTGAATTTCTCATATCAGTCATTACTTTAACAATATATTGTTCTTTTTTCTCTGATTATCAAATTGGCTCATGTCGTTGTGGAAAGAAAAAACAAACACAACTCACAATGTCATTGCTTACAAATAACCGCTTTCAACATTTGCTGTATTCACACACTCATCTATGCTGCAAACCATATGTGAATAAAGCTCCATTAATTTAGTGGTACGACAGATGAGCCTGGAGGATGTTATGCTGAGTGAATTAAGTCAATTACAAAAGGACAAATATTGCATTAAATTACTAATTCTAGAAGTCAGGAAAAGATTTACACAGAGAAGCATTCTTTGATTGCTATCAGGGATGGAAAAGAATATTCTAATTGGTGGAACTGCATGTCGTTGGGTTAGAAGCACAACTCCTTATCACTAGATAATGAGAGTTCCCTAACTAGATAGTTGTTTTTGTTGTTATGTGCCACTGAGTTGACTACAACTCATAGGTACTCTATGAACAACATATTTGAACCTTGCCCTATCTTGTGCCATCATCATCATCTCATATACAAGAGCCCATTGTTACAGTCTTTTTATCAATCCATCTGATAGAGGGTCTTCCTCTCTTTTACTGACCCTCCTTGTATAAACTTGGATTAAGGGGAAAGGAAATACAAAATATAGGGCATGTTACCATGACATGATCAAAGCAAAGGAAGGCACTCACAGGTGCACAAAGTGAAAGGCAATATTGTACTACTACTAGTACATATACAATTCTGAAATAATGCACTAACAGTAATAAAAATAATACTTTATGAGTAGACACAGAAGTAGATAGGGAAACTGAACATGTGTGGCCTAATATATGGCAGCTTACTCACAAGTATACTGGCAAAGATATTTATACATTAATATTTGTAAATAATGTGAAAATATACAGGTATATAGTAGAGTATTTAGGGAGCAAGGTTATTAAGAATTCTTAGCAACATCTAAACAACTAGAAGGACTGAGTCACTGGACTTTAAAGCTTAGGACCAGAGTTTCAGGAAATATCCAGATAAATTGAGATGAGATATTTCCATAAAGATATCAGAAACCATGAGTTTGAAGAACTAACGGGTTCCAACAGCTACAGTCTCCACTATTGAGGCCAGAAGAACCAGCCAGTATAATGAAGATAATTATGCAAAATTCTAGACATATGGGGTGAAAGCTTTAGATGAAAATTTTAACTCAATGCTTAGCTGGCATGAAACATACTATGATCATAAAGGTGTGGTGTTCTATCCCCGCCCCAGGGTAAGGCTTTTCCATTGGACTCCAAGTATGTTGACCCCTGCAATTTCCACAAATGTGAGGAACTCAGCTCCATGGTTTGTAGTAGTGGGGAACTATATTCAAGCTTTCCTCTAATTAAAAAAAGTAATTTATGCAAAAAACCCCCTATTCTTATGGTCCAGTAGAAAGTCATGTAACTCTCATTATGGTTCTTAAACATACTTCAGATATTAAATGTAACCTACTCCTGGAGACTACCTTTTAATCAAACAATGGACAGGCCTACAAAGTAAACATAATACTCATGAAGAAAGTCTTCCTCAGGAAAAAAATCAACCATAGAAGATGAAATAGACAAAATTTGCAAAAAAATAAAAACATAACAAGTGCAAAAGGCAGGAACAGACAAGAAAAAAGGGGAAATGTAAATAAATAACCTGTAGAAAATGAGACTAGATAAAGAAGAAGGAAACGCACCTTTTAAAATGTTAATCCATGTAGTATCCTTTTGTTCTGTTTAAATGACTGTTTTTTTGGTCTATGTGCAGTTCCCCATAAGTGAAATTAAATGTTGCAGAATTCTCAGTCTTCTCAATGCCATCCCTGATTTATTATGAGTCACACAGCCATGTGTTTGCATAGTCAGTGGATCATAAGTCAACATTTCAGGCAAGATCCAGCTAGCATCAGCAATGAGATCCCTCATTCCATGGCTTCTGAATGCAGCTTGAATTTCTTGCAATTCCTTGTAGATGTATAATTACAGCCATTTTAAATAATCTTCAGCAGGATTTTACCTATGTGCTATATTAATGTTTTTTTAAATAGTTTACACATTCTATTGTTCTTTTGAGGGAATGGGAATAAATATGAACCTCTTCCAGTTGGATTGCCAAGTAGCTATTTCCCAAATTTCTTGGCATAGGTTAGGGAGCTCATATATGATTGTGTCTGTTTGCTACATCAGTTGATATTTCACCTATTCCATGGGTCTTATTGTTTTTGCTAACGCTTCTGTGCAGCTTGGACTTCTTAAATTGTGTTGATTCAGAATAATTTTGCTACTTCTTGAAATGATTCATTGTTGATCGATTTTTTTTTTTAATACGGGGACTTTTTATTCCTTCTTGCTCAAAGAAACCTTCAGTATTGCAACTTGGGACTTGAATTTGCTCTTCAGTTCTTTACGTTTGAGAAATCCTATGTACCAATGTTCTTCCTTTAGGCTCTTTGCACATTTCATCATAATATTTTGCTTTGTTTTCTCCAGTAGACCTCTGAAATCTTCTGTTTAGCTCTCTTACTACATAATTTCCTCTCTTTATTTTAGCATTTCTGCATTGGAGAACAAATTTCAAAGTCTTCTATGGCCTCCATTTTAGTCTTTTCTTTCCTATTTTGGTAATGATCTTTTTCTTTGTTTATAGATGATGTCTTTGATGTTATCCCACAACTTCAACTTGTCTGGTCTTTGCTCATTTGAGCCCAACACATCTCATCTATTTTTGAGGGTTTGTTTGTTTGTTTTCATTTAAGTGGGAGAAACTCAAGGAAGTATTTTAGCTCTAGTGGACTTATTTTCGTTTTCTTTTGCTTCAGGTTAAACTTGCATGTAAGTAACTCGTGGTCTATTTTGTTCCTGGCCCCTGGCTTTGTTTTCACTCTTGATATTGGGTTTCTCCATCATCTCTTTACAAAGGCATTGTCAATTTGATTCTTGTGTATTCCATCAGATGAGATTTATATGTATTACCACTCATGTTTTAGAGACTCACCATTTAATCTTTTGAGCCAATGAGTTTGACTTTTATCAGTTTACGCAAAATGTAATTAAATTGTTTAATTACATTAATAAATGAAGTGGAATAAAAAAAGTTTTTGAACAGTCATGTAACTCAGTGTTCATAAGATAATAATTCAAATGATAACAGCAGAAACAATGAGATTAACAGCCTTATATTCTATGTTATATGTTCAAATGGGGTTAATATGTTCTGATACAAACCCCTACACTTACCTCTACTGCTACCCAATGCTCTATACAAATGGAGCACATACTAAATTAAGTGTCTTAATACACATTGCTTTCATGGTTCATTCTTGTTTTACATTCATTTTTTTTTCTGTTTCTGGCATTTTATTGTGGATACGACAGCTAAGATACAATCTACCAGAATTTGAACAGCATCTAAAATGAAGCAACTTTGTAGTAGTTTTGGTTGGTATTGACCTTGTGATTCTGACTCAGGAAACAGAATGAGAAGAAAGATGAAAGGTATTTCTGAGAACTATCAAGGAAGCAGGATTGCTTCTTTTCTAAATTATACCAAGAAAGAGCTATCAATTGTTTGTTTCACTTTGTTCCAGTACAGCCTTAAACTTATTGGAAATGTCTTCCAGATCCTAACAACAATATGTCAGTCAGCTGTAGTTTTCAAGATTGGTATGAATTTTCCAGTTTTCCTGTATTTTAGGATTGGAGTTTATATTTAGGTGTTGACCAGAAGATATAATTTCAAACTGAAATTTCCTTTGTCATCTTTAACAATGGTTTCTTTAATTACTCATGAAGAAGTGATTTTTTTTCCTGTGTTGGTTCCCATTTTATTTTCCAAACATATTGCCATTCTAAGCAATATTCAAAAGGATACCAAATGTAGAAACTAGAAAAATAGGGATAAGTCTGTTACATATACTTTTAATATGGAGTCAATAATATTGCCAGGAAAAGTGCTGTATGATCTTTAAAATTTTAATTCACTAGCACAATTAAATTTAAAAAAAATCAAGACAAAAAATATTCATTTTTTTCAAGATCATACAACTCTATGTGTGTGTGTGTGTATTCATATTTGTTCTGGGAATACTATAATAAATTATATAACCAGAGGAAAGTAAAGCCTGGATAATAGCTGTTCTTTCCTAGTCCATAATTCAAAATTATAAGTAGTTTGGCAAAAAGAGGGGAAGTACTTCTTTCTAATTTATTTCTGTTACTTGGAGAAATGATCTTTATTTTGTAAGCAAAACTGAAAAAGCATATAGAAGAACCTTACAGCATCCCCTAGTTGCAAAGTGTAGTGCTCTCATTTCATACTTTATAAATTTATCTAATAACTTGGATTGGATATCAATATTTCCAAATTTCAAATTCATAGATAGACTCTAGTAACATAGGAGCTGATAAATCTAATAGGAAAATCACTATCAGCTCTAGCAATTAAGAAAAACATTATGATACTTTCAAGAATTCTGAATTCATCAGAGATTTGACTAGCAGAACTGTTTAGAGAAAGTTTTGGTGGAGGCAGACTATGTTTTGAGTAAAGGGACAAACCTTGGTGAAACTGAAAAGGACTCAAAAGGGGCACATATATTGAAAGTTTCAGGGATTCAAATGGAGGGACTATAAGAAGAATTCACTGTGCATCAAGTCAAGACAAAAAACTCACCTAGAGTGTCACTGATAGGCTGGAGATTAAAACAAATAAGTGGGGTGAGTCCTGGTAATAGAGAGCTTTGAAGGCAACAGTCAGGAGTTTATCTTTGATCCAGAGGGTGATAGATGCCATCCTGGAACTTAATGAATAAACTCTTTCCGAGGCGACATAGCAGCTATGCAGGCTGTGCTATTGCTACTTTTACTCCTGGAATGCAAGCAGCTATAGCAAAAGGGAGATGAAACAAACAGGCAACTACTAAATTCAATAAGGAGGGGAAAGCAGTCCATTTTCATGTCACTGATTTCTACAATTTGTTCACCTGTTTTTTGAGGGTCGTTTCATTTACTTGCAATTCCTTTTTCCACTGCTCAGCATTTCTCTCAAGTATTGCTTAGTTATTGACTGAGTGTGACACTTTCTGTCCAAGTTAGACAATTGGAAAAGAAGAAATGCATAATGAAAGACAGCAGACACTGTTTAGTAAGTTATTCTACTCTTGCATAAAAAATTCATTGACCAGAAAGGGTTAATGCCCCTCCAAATGGCTTAACTTAATCCCCAAGTGCAATTGGCTCATTTGAAGGATTTGGCCCACTGAGTGCATGTTAGCAGAGAAACTGTAACACCTCTTCACTAAGTCTGGTGCAGTGAGGTTAAACCCAAGGGCATATAACAGGTCAATAGCAAAGTCAGGAATCAAATCTCAGACTTTTGAACCTCTTTAAAGATCTCTATTCACTTGACTAAGTTTCCTTCTCTTAAAAGGTATGAGAAGAAAATTTAACATGAGAGAAAATTAAAGTATCAAATAAAAAAATATTTTAGAGCAGATCATTTCAGAACAGAAAGAAGACATTTGGAAATACATGGGATTGATTTTGAGTACAAAGGAAAACTTCTCTAAGTGCTTAGAATGAAGCAGAGCAAAAGACATCGGGGATTGCCCATTGAATACATGTTTGCCCTGCAATCTGAAAAGCGCTGTTTCTGATTGTTTCTGGAGGTATTTTATTTAGTATTATTTCTACATTACCCACACAATACACAATTTTTAACAGATGCACAGACACAGAAGGAAATATTTTCAATGTCAATATAATAATTATAAAGAAAGTGATTAAATATGAAAAATAGCATTTATACATCGTATGAGTTATTCTTAGAAACCATTCAACTGAACTCGAAGTGATTCTATAAATACAGATTGAAACCTGGACCCATCCTGTGTCATTCCTATAATCTTTATCACGCTCAAGTCCACTGTTGGAGTGGACAACCCATCCAATTGAGATTCTTCAGTTCTTTCACTGACCCTCTACTTTTCCAAGCATAAAGTGTGCTTTGTTTTGTTGAGTTTCCCTGTTTTGTTTTGTTTTAACAAAGACTGACCCCCTCCTGAAAACCTTATTGCCTTGCCTTGATAGAATGTCTTGATGGCACTTCCTTCAAGACAGATTTGTTTGTTCTTTAGGAAGTTCATGGCATATTTAATACTCTTCACCAACTCCAGGGAGTTTTTCATGGAGTCACTGGTTATATTCCAACTACCAACATTTAGGTTTGTAACTGAAAGCTTAATCATTATACCACTGAGATATTTAAACTCTTAGGAGTCAGGTTCTTTATTGAGAACAATAGCATTAATAATAAAAGTAACTGTCATTGTTAGGTGCCATCAGTACAACTCATAGTGACCCTATGAACAACAGATATGAATCCTGTCCTATCCTGCGCTGTCTTCACAATCTCTGACACACTCAGAGCCTATTGCTGCAGTCACTGTGTCAATCCACTTAGTTGAGAATATTCCTCTCCTTTGTCATCCCTCCACCTTTCCAAGCATGATGTCCTTCTCCAAGGAATAATCCTTCCTACTAGCATCCACAAAGTATGTAGATGAAGCTTCACTACCCTTACCTCCAATTCAGGTAAAATCCTTGACCTTTTGACTTCTGGCTTGTATTGCTCATAGCTTCCAAGCTTAGAGCCAGCAAGCAGTGTCAACAGAAGAAAGCATTTCCACCTATCTCTGTCATCTTCATTCAGACAGAACTCTCAACCATTCAACTTCCACCAGGTGTTCTCTCAGGCATTGAATAAGTAAGTACCAGAAATGAAAGAAAGCATTTTCCACTTTAGGTCCACTTCATCTCCACTTCAGATTCTCAGGTCTGTGGTGATTGGGCCAAGTGAGAATCTCCAGCGCACCAGAACCAACCAAGACATAGCTCTCAACCAGGATATTATCCTGCTGTGAGCCTCAGATGGAAAAGCAGACATAATAAGCTACAGGAAGATGTCCCAGGGTTCAAAGCTCAGAGACAAAAACCTTTCTCTGGAACTACCAGAGAAAGAAAGGTGAAAAGAAATCAAATCACAAACAGAGAACATTTAGAACCAGATAAAATTGGACAGAATTTTAAAAAATGTAAATACAGAGATTAATACCTTTATAAAAAGCAAAAATAAATAGACATAAGATAAAATAACTTGATGAAACAAATTTGTGGAGTATAATTTATGGATCATATTTATATTAAATTGAAAAAGGAAATGTTTAGGAAACGTGATTCTTTAGATTGACTCTCCACAGCACGTTGCAAACATTTAACATACAGCTATTAATGAAAGTTTGAGTCTGCCCACTGACACTTGAAAAAACAACCTTGATCATCTTTTTCTGTAAAATCACCCAACGAAAACCTTATAAAGCAGTTTTATTCTGAACTCACAGCATCATCATAAGTCAGACATAATTCAATGACAACTGGTTAGTTTTATTGAGAGCAAAGCTTGGTTTCATAGGCTAAATTAATTAAAGACTAATTAATTTGATCAGCAGACATCTAATCCGAGATAAGTGAGATCAATACCCTTTTATTAAAAAATATTTTATCTCCAAGTTGCCTAGATAAGTTCCCAAACTCTCTGATATTGTTTCGTTTATGACATCATCTCACACAGTGATAGTACAGGAGAGCTCTCATTCATTTTCAGTCAATGACTATGGGCCCGGTCCTTGTTTACTCAAGAAACAATCTAGTCTTAACCTAGATCAATAATCTATGAAAATGCATGGAAATTCTTGACAAATGTGTGTGTGTATAAACTTTTATTAGAGAAAGGAGTGCATAACATCAGATTCTTGAAGGAAGCTAACATCTATCTGACATTAAGTTACACATGGTGACCTCAAGTAATAGAGTATAACAGTAGAGTAGAATTGCTCTATAGGATATTCCATTTTGACTCATGACAACCATCTCTCAGGTTTCTAAAACTATAAATATGTACGAAAGGAGACCGTTCCATATTTCTCCCATGTAGCAGCTAGTAGATTCGAATTATGGATCTTTTGGTTAACAGCCCAACACATAATACACAAGTTGCCAGAGCTCTGACAAAATAATGTTGATGTGCATGCCATTGAATTAGAACAGGCTGAAGGTTTTCAGAGTTAGTAAATCACCCAAGAGGAGATTGCCCATTTTTCTCCCATGGAGCTGCTGGTGAATTTGAACTGCATGTCTTTGAGTGAGCAGTGCAACTCCTTACCACTAAGCCAACAGAGCTCCCTTGAGTGAGTATAGGGTCTCATAAAAGTTGCGAGCTCTTAGTATCTTGGCTATTTCATATTTTTGCCCCAGTATTTACTGAACTAAAATGGAATTTGTATCTTTAAATGAGTTCTGCTCCCACCTTGTGTCTGTGCCTTGTCTATCCACACACCATTCCAAATGTTCCAGTCTTCTACATTTCATTTGTCTTTAAAAATCTATATGGAACTTTGGTGGCATAGTGGTAAGAAGCTGTGTTAGATTCTCAAAGACAAATGGTTCAAATCTACCAAGGGCTTTGTGGGAGAAGGATAGGCAGTCCCCTCCAAAACTATATACTGTGTCTGAAAACCTGCTGGAGGGTCAGCTACGAATTGAATGTGACTCAATGTTATACAAAAACAAAAACAGTGACACAAACCTACGTGACTAATGAATTCTTCATTTTTATAGTGTACTTTGCAACTTCATTAAATATTTATTTGAATATATCAAGTTTTCCTGATCAAGATTAAAAGAAATCTCCAAGACGTCAGATATATGGCATGAGGACAGCAACAAAGCTTTGCTGAGCTTTAGGAAGTTAAATATATTTTTATAAGACATAAAATGAAGGCTTTTTGAGTGAATCACATCCTGAATTACATTGATATTGAACTTTTTGTGTGTGTATGTCACAAGTTGACCACTTTCCCATTAGTTTATTGTACTATGATGGCTTCAGATTTAGTGGCATACTGGTAAGGGTTGTGTTGCCCACTCAAAGACACACAGTTTGAATCCACTAGTTCCTCTGTGGAAGAAAGATGGAACATTTCTTCCTGTGTGATTAACAGCCTGTGCAAACCTACTGAAGGGTCTTTTCTGAGTTTGTTCTGATTTGATAGCACATAATATCAACATGGTGGTATATGTGTTTCTGTGATACTGGAAGCTATGCCCCTAGTATTTCAATATCATCATGATCATCCACGGGGATCAGGTTTCAGTGGAAATTCCAGATTTAAGTCTAGGAAACAGGACTTTGGCATTTATTTGCTTTTAAAAAAATGAGCAGTTTCCACTGCTAGGAATGTACTCCAAGGAAACTTAACTGAGACACAAAAGGAGATTTGTACACCTATGTTCATGTAGCATTATTCCCAATACCAAGAACATAGAAACAGCCCAAATTTTCACCAGCAAATGAATAGATTGAGAAATTATGATGCATTCACACAATGGAAAACTATGCAGTACTAAGGAACTGCTATTTCTAAAAGTATTATATGAGAGTCTAGGGAGCACTATGCTGAGTGAACAAACTAACTCATATGGACAAATATTGCAGAATACCATTATTTTTATAAAACTAGAAAGATAACTAGTAAGAAGTGTATAAAAGTTCTAAAGGAGAAGAGAAGGGGCAAAGGGAAGGGAGGGGTAAGAAGGGAAGGAAATCACTAGGAAAACAGAGTTTGGAAGAGGAGGCGGGAGGTGAAGTAATAAGGAAAGATCCAATGAGGGGACCTGAAAAGATGGGTGGGGTATTAGTAAGCATAGATCAATGGTGATGAATTTTAAAAAACATAATTTGAGTGATCATTTGAAATACAATGTGAAGGTAGAATTGTGCATAATGTGATGTACATAAACTATACATAATATATATGGATTTTGTATGCAAACCAATAGAAAACAAAAATAAAGTGGGGGAAAAAGTGACCAGTAAGATCTTATGTGGAGTTAGTGGAACATTGGTATAGTGCAGGGAGATGAGCACCCCAAGTTGAAAGGCACTCAAAATTCAGCCAGGAAAGTACAGACTCCTCAAAATATGTGTTGCTTGTTATATGCCATCGAGTCTAGCCTAACTCATAGGGACCCTATGAACATAAGAACAGATCCGTGCATACCCCGGGCCATCATCATCATTTCTGAAATACTTGAGCTCATTGCTGTGGTCACTGTGTTAATCCATCTTGTTGAGGGTCATCCTCTCTTTTGTGGACTTTTGATACTTTGTCATCTTTACCTCTAAGTATTCTGACTGCACTTTCTCCATGACATATCTGTTTGTTCTTTTTGACAGTCCAGGGAACAATCAATACTCTTCTGCAACACCATGTATCAAAAGTATCAATTCTTCTGTCATTTTTATTCCTTTGTTCAGTTCTCAGTCTCAGATGCATGGCAATTGATTGAAAAGACCATGGCTTGAATCAGGCACCCCTTACTCTTCAAATGTCATTGATCCTCAATGATTTAGAGTGGTCTCTGACTGGGGACTTTCCTATTACAATATGTATCCTGATTTCCTGACTTCTCGTACCAAAGAGTTGATTGTGAATCCAAGTCAAATAAATCATTGGCAATTACAGTCTTTTCTCTGTTTATCATGATGTTGCCTATAGGATTAATTGTGAGAATGTTTCTTGATGTTGAGATGCAATCCACATTGAAGGCAGCAGCCTTTGCTCTTCTGCAGCAAGCATGCCAAGTCCTCCTTATTTTTCACAAGCAAGATTGTATCATCCATTTAATGCAGGTTGTTGAGTCTTCCTCCCACACTGATGCCATTCTTCTTCATAGAATCCAGCTTCTCAAATAATTTGTTCAACATTCAGATTGAATAGCTATGGAGAAAGGATACAACCTTGATGTACACTTTTCTTAATTTAAAACCATGCAGTGTTCCCTTGCTCTGCTCAGAGTATAGGGTTTTTATAAGTATAATTGTGTCTGGCTTCCCCATTTGCCTCAATGTTAGCCATAATTTGTTATGATCCACACAGTAAAACATCTTTGTATAGTCATTAAATCATAAATAGACATTTTTCTGGTTTTCTCTGCTTTCAGCCAGGATCCAAGTGACATAAGGATTGATATCCTTGATGCCATGGGCTCTTAGAAACCCAGTTTGAAGTAGAGACAGAATTATCCTTCTAAGAAAGAATGATTATACTTTGTGTCACATACTTGACATGTTATCAAGAAGAATGATAACATGCCTATAAATATTGGTTAATAGAAAAGAGACTCCCAACAAAACCAATTGACGTTAATGTCAACAAAGACTCAAACATGGCAATGATTTGGAAAATGGTGAAAGATTGACAGTGTTTCTTCTGTTGTACATAGAGCCTGTGTCTTTCTTCTGTTGTACATAGAGCCTCTGTGTGTTGAAACTGACTTGACAGTACCTAACAATAATAATATGTCATAGCACCAATATTTTCCAGGACAGCAATTATATATTTTAAATTATATATTATAAATCCAATTTACAATTCCCAAAGCATCTGGTACAATGTTGTATATAAGGGAACATGGAAATACTTAGGGGATTAATTTGGTTCTAGTAATATCCTCTCGTTTGTGTTGTTAAAATTTTCCCATTTTAATTCTACGTTAATATTGGTTTTGCTTATCTTTAAAACATCTTCAAAATTCTCTTCTTTCTTGTAGGTAACACTGAAATTTCTTTGCCAATCCTTGAGTTATCATTATTTACAATTTAATATCTCACTCACATTACTCCCAATGTGGTATCCACTCATAGCTGATCCTCCATTGAGTTTCCAAGGCCATAAATCACATGAGTCAAGAGAGCTCATCTTCTTCTTGTGGAGTTAACGCTGGGTCTGAACCATAAGCAAGGTATCAGTAGCTTCCTATTAACAAAATTATTGTTGCTTATTTGAAAGGGATTTTTTTCTAAACTTCACTTGTAAAAGAAATAGGGAATTTGAAGTGTAAAGGTTTATTAGGGAGCTTTGGTGACAGAGTCCATAGGGAGTGGTGCTAAAGATCCCAAAGAGTCTCTCAGGTGATTCAAACCCACTGATGTCTCCAAGAGAGAAGAGAGGCAATCTCTCATTATTTACAGCCTCAGAAAACTAACGAGAGGATCTGTTATTTCTCTATTCCTACTCTGGCCAAAGAGAATGACTGAGAGTGAGTAGTCTACTACACAGAGTTGTTGGTTGTCTAAAATAGAGAACATGTACTTCTTCATATTTCCTGGTAAAACAAGTTTACTATGTAGTGGTTCTAATCAGGATTCCATCTTTTCACTCTCACACCTACACGTATACACGTACTACAACAAGGGCTTTTAGCAATGTTTGAATACTTTTTTGGTTGTACCTGCTAACAGAGGCACTGCTATTATCTAGTAAATAGACGAGCACCACCAACATACACATTATACAGTAGTGATTAAGGAGTTTCACTGCCAAACCCCAAATCAGACAGTTTGAATGCCACCAGTTGCTTCTAGAGAGATAGAGGAGCAGTCTCCTGTCATGAATTTACAACCACTAAAAACTTACTTGGAGGGTCAGCTATTAATTAGTTCTGACTCTTATGCAATGAGAGGCATTTCGCTATAAAGTGTCAACTGCTGAGGGGGAGGAATTAAGCACAAGGGTACTGCCCTTGGTTTCACTCTCCATACCTTGCTGTCTCCTTAGGAGAAGAGGGATGACTTACTTCGTTTTCAAGCACAAATCCCACATACTTGCCTCACTCAGCCCTTTCCTTTTTTTTTTCCTCTGTGGAATCCAACTGCCTACAGAGAAGGTGGATTTCTACCTGCTGCCAGTCATATGATAAAGTTGGCAGGAAAGACTCTGCTTCTACTAAGGTGGACTGCAGGAGTTTGTGTTTGTTGTCTGTTTAGTGTGACAGGAAGGGAGGTGACTTCAGTTCAGTGGAGGGTTAGCAAGCCTATTAGGACTTATCTAAACCACGTCCTTCAGTATTGCTTTTATCAGTAAAAAAGCTGACATTTTGATCTCTAACTGTCTGACTCCTGTATCATTCTCTGTAAATTGGTTCTGATCTCAAGTTGGAAACAGTAGTGCTATTTTTTTTACCCCCTAAAACCCCAAATCTGTTACTATCTGATGGTTCAGGATCTTAATGGCTTACCTCCAGGATTCTTGGCCTCTTGTGTCACAGGATCTCACTCAGAGAAAGACTGTCAAAATATAATGTTAACTAATTAAGACTCTCACATGTGAAGCCTAAAATGATCAAAATAAGATCCCAAACTCAAATTCGCTGTCACAAAGTTGAGTCTATTCAAATCACAGTTGCTCTACAGAATACTATAGAACTGCTCTATAGGGCTTCCAAGACTGTGAATGTTTACAGAAACACATTGCCTCGTCTTTGTCCAGTGGAGTGGCTCGTGGGCTCAAGCCAGTTACCTTTTGTTAAAGGATCCAAGTGCTTTAACAACTGTGGTAGCAGAGTTCCTTAAAAAAATCACATTAGATAATAATTTCAAACATTCAGTTGTGAATAGATTACTTTTATATTTTTTGCAGATAATAAAAAATAATATAACATAAATATAGATGTATTATGACATAGATCAATGGTGATCAATTTTGTAAGACAATATATAGGGATGACTATATAGGGAAACACAGTGTATTTGAATCGAACATAATGCATATGAATTTTGTATGCAGACCAATATAAAATTAATTTTTTAAGAGATGTGTTTATGGGACTTTTCTCTGGAAATGGCATTTAATTCCTCACTCATGAAATGGAAAGAAATCTTGATACATATGTAAGCATTTTATAGCTGTTGTTGTTGTCGAGTGCCATTGAGTCATAGGCAACTCATAGCAACCCTATGAATGAAAGACCTGAACGCTTGTATAACTTTGATCCTTTCTCCAGGTTCATAGGGTTTCCAGAGATAAGCTATTTTGGAAGTGGTTGCCACTCCTGCTTCCAAACTTGTTTTAATTGGGAAGCTCCACCAAACACTATACACCATGGGTAACCATTATCACATTTGAAACATCAGTGTCACAGTGTTCAGCTTCACAGCAACCAGGAGTTACCTCTGTACAACAAGTGGACAGACTCGGGCTATACGACCTAGAGAAATGTTTCACCAAAAACAAAAACAGGCCTGAGGGCCGTGAATTAAAGTAATCCTCCTTTGGCTTGGCAGCATCATGTTCTGTCCACTAGGCCAACTGATCTCTCTCCATGTTGTTGTTGTTGTTGTTGTTAAGTGCTATTGAGTCTGTCTTGGTCTGTCCACTTGCTGTTCAGAGGTAACTCACAGTTGCTGTGAAGCTGAACACTGTGACACTAATGTGTCAAATGCAATAATAGTTACCCATGGTGGACAATGTTTGGTGGAGCTTCCTGATTTAAAAAGTTTGGAAGCAGGGGTGGCATCCACTTCTAAAATAGCTTGCTTCCGGAAACCCTATGAACCTGGAGAAAGGATGGAAGTTATACAAGCATTCAGGTCCTTGATTCATAGGGTCGCTATGAGTCGCCTATGACTCGACAGCACTTAGCAACAACAACAACATTTTATAACTACTTCCATAAATGTCCTTATTGGGATAGATAGAGCTGCTGTTTTTTAATTTTGAGTAATATGAAGAAATGCAAAATATACATATTGGTATTTTCCATTAAAAAACAAAAGGATGAGTTAAAAATGTGCAAAAGGATACTGTAGTCTTAGCATGAGATAGAGCAATAAGATATTGCTATAAAATAATAAAATTGATGCTCCAAATACAAATACAAAACTTAGTTCCCTGATTTCTGTCACACTTAAGAGTATGCATAATTATTATAGCACTGTAGAACTATGTTATTCTGTTGTTAGATATCATCAAGTCTATTTCACCCCATGTGTCTCAAGTAACACAGTAGATCTGTCCCCTACAAGCTATAATCTTTACAGGAACAGATTACCAAATTGTTCGCCTTCGAAGCTTTCTGGGTGTCTTTGAACTTCCAGTCCTTCAGTTATCAGGCCAGCACTTAACCTTTGCACTAGCGGAATCCCTTTTGTTATTCTAACAGATGTAAAAGTATGCACAATATCTCTGTAAATTATGCATTCTTCCGTTTAAATGGACAATCTTCCTAGTGAAGGAAGTGTGTTGTATATTACTATGTCAAACATTTGACTACATTTCCTTAGACGTACTCTATTAGTCAGGACAATCTTAGCATGACTAAGACGTGTCAGGCTCATAGTGCCTGACTAATGGAAGTCTCTACTGGTCCCTGGGCCCATACAGGAACAGAAATTTCAGAATTTACCCTTTTACATCAATTTCCACAGTTACCTCACTCACCATTAATAAAGGGTACAAAACACCAAGTCATTTTAACTGTTCCTCTTAAAACAGACATACGTCACCTAGGGAATCAGTCAGTCAACGCCAAAATCCTAACTAACAACAACAAAACATTGCTGAAAAGTTGATTCTGACTCATGATGACCCGTGTGTATCAGTCAAGACCTACACTAGAGTTTTCAAGCCTGTGTTGGGAGACAGGCAGTGCTTTTCACTTCTTTGTGAGTTTAAATGGACAATCTCTAATTGAGGTAGACAAGGACTTAACCATTTGCTAGGATGCAAGCAGGTCAATACTCTTACTTAGTCTCAAAGGTCATGAATAGAGTAGACTAGTGGCTTTGTGGTAAAGTATTGGGAGATCAACCAAAAGGCAGATGGTTTAAATCAACCAGCTGCTCTACAGGAGAAAGATAAGCAATCTCCTTCCATGGGATTTACTACCTCTGAAAACTGAATGGTACCTAACAACAACAGCATAAGTTTGTATGGAAGGACTAAAGACAGAATGGATAGAAATGGCTGTAAGTATTAAACAGAAATGAGCCCTGTAATGCAGTGGGTACACTTAAAAAAGGGAAAAGTTTCTATAAATTGGAAGTTCAGTGGTTTCATCCACTAATCAGTCCATGGGAGAAAAATATGACAATCTGTTTCCATAATGTTCTATAGCCTTGAATATCCTATATTATCAAAGATCTCAAGGAAATCAACTCTATCTTCTATCAAATATTTAACTTTATTTTCCATTAATAACTATGTGGTTTGACCTGAAAGAGGAGGATTTCAAGGTAGGATCAAGATTGGTGGAAGATCTATCAACAATCTGCGATATGCGGATGACACAACCCTACTTGCTGAAATTGAGGAGGATCTGAAGTGCTTGCTGCAGAGAATCAAGGGCTGCAGCCTCCAATAGGGATTGAGGCTCAATGTCAAGAAGACAAAGATTCTCACCACTGGACCAAGTGGCAGCATCAGGATGGATGGTGAAGAGACTGAAATTATTCACAGCTTTAGTTTGCTTGGCTCCACAGTCAGCTCTCTTGGCACCAGTATCCAGGAAATTAGAAGACATATTGCCATGGGAAAGTCTGCTGCTAGGGACCTCTCCAAAGTACTGAAGAGCAATGGTGTCCCTCTGGAGACTAAGGTAAGTCTGATACAGGCCATGGTCTTTACAATCACTTGGTATGCATCAGAGAGTTGGACAATGACTAAGGAGGATAGGAGAATCAATGCCTTTGAGCTGTGGTGCTGGAGAAGAGCATTGAATGTACCATGGACTGCCAAGAAAACAAAGAGATTCATCCTGGAGAGGGTTGAACCAGGCTACTCCTTGGAGGCAAGGATTCTGGGGCTTTGTCAAACATACTTTGGACATGTTGTGAGGAGAGACCAGTCCTTGGAGAAGGACATCATGCTTGGGAGTGTGGAGGGACGGCACAGGAGGGGAAGGCCCTCTATGAGGTGGATTGATTCAGTGACTGGGATAAGCAGGATGGGTGTATCGGAGACGATGTGATTGGCACAGGACAGAGCGGAGTTTAGGGCTGTTGTACATAGGGTCGCTATGAATTGCAAGAGCCTCAACGGCACATAACAACAACTATGTGGTGATTGTTATATACAATAAAGTCAGAATCAAGTCATAGCTGGTTCTCCAGGGAGTTTTCACAGGCTATAAATTATATAGGAGGAGGTTGTCCATCTTTCTGCCTCAGAGCAGTGAACAGATTCAAACTGTGGGTTCACATGATTTGGATTGGCAGTGCAGCTCCTTGTCCACTAGGTCACAAATGCCTCATGGTGATTTCCAAAATAATAAAAATACCAAGAAGTCCATTAATTTAGGTAGTATTACATCTGATTTTTTTTGAGGGAAAGGTTTAGAGTTTCGAACTTAGTGTTTCATATTCTCTGAGGCCTGAACAGTCACATTCCCCTCTCTGTGTTCACCTGAACAGTCACATTTCCCTTTCTGTGTTCACATCAGGGACTGCCACTGCCATGTACCAACACGATGCACAATGTCATTCAGGAAGATCGGTAACACGATAACCTCATGTTCTTACAGGTGCCTAGCTGGAGGTGCTGACTTCTTTCTAAGGCATTTTCCTAAGAAAATCTTAGTCACTAAAAGTATTCTTACTACCTCTTTTATTTTAGCCTTTATCTTCAGGGAAATAGAGTTAGAGTGAGTATTTGGGCTGCTATACTAAAGGGAAATGAAAGATTTCATGTTTGATTATTTGAGTAACAACTTTTTGTCCAATTACATTTCCAAATCAGTTTTAACAGGGATGCTTAATAAGCAAAGAGAGCATATCACAGAATTGGATTCTATTTTATTCTGTGACTTTTAGACAAATCTCATCCCTTTTTAATCTTATTTATTTTCTCATTCAAAAAAAAGGAGTCAGATAATCCATGTTGCCGTTGCTTACATAGTTATAATCAACCTTAAGTGTGAGCATCTCTGTGGGCTGTCCTGAACACTGGAAAGCTATAGATAAGGGAGAGTAGAGAGATAAGAGAAAGAAGATGAAGTTGTGCAGATAGAAAAAAGAGACGAGAGGGAAGAATAGAAAAATGAGGCAAATATTTGCCAAGTGTGGAAGCTAATGACACAGCACAGAAACAAACAGGACCTTGCAAAGCTTTGTGGACACTGTCCAATCCTAGCAGACAGTAGAAACAATTTCCCTAACATCCTTTGAAAGAGAAAGTTTATGATGGTTTTAATGTGATGTTCTAAATCATAACTTTTTGCCATTAAGCAAATGTTCCATGATAATGTGGTAACTTTATACCTTTTTTGTTTAATCACCTAAATCTAGGCATTCTCTGATATCTCTAAGTACATGAGATACATTATTTCCAAAGTCTTTAGAGATATTGTGTAGTGTGAGCAGACAAATCCTTGCTTTGTTCTCTAACAGTGATAATAGAAGCATTGGAAGCAATAGGATCAGGGGAATTAGAGGAAATGCTCATTAAAACAAATTTAAAAGGTCTAATGATTAAAATATTGATTAATTAGCCAAACATTGATTAGCAGTCACACTTTATCAACTACAAAGTTTCTAATTACTGCACCATTATTCCATAGATTGACCTGTTCTCTTTTGTCGCTTATGATGAAGAACAATTTTTATTAAGTGGGTTTTGGATTTTTGACCTGTAAAATTTTAATAAGAAGTGCAAAGTAAGTGTCGTATGTGGTTTGGCATCTTATTCACCATGGGACTAATAGTTACTGTCTATATTTAACCAAAGGCACAAGAGTGCAAGAGGGACATGAATATATAGCGATTAAATTCTTACCATCTTCCCAATCATGGGAAGAAGTCAAATGCTTATCCATTGAATGGGGGGGGAAAGTAATGTTAAGCCTTCCACTTGTTATGCCCAGGATGGGTGATAAAATAACTTCATCATTGTGGCCCACTTTTTTAGAGACACAAAATATTATTAATAATGTACAATTAAATATTTGTTATAGAGATTAAAGTTGAAGTGGTGCGAGCTGGTACGGTACACATGTAAGGCACCTGCATCTGATTGTCGCTGTTAGTTGCTAATTTGAGTGTTGCTGTTGGTTGCCATCAAGTTATCTTTGATATCTAGAGACTTTAAGTCTAGCAAAATGAAACCTTTCCTAGACCTGTGCCATTTTCATGATCATTGATCCTTTGAGCCTTATGTGGTAGCTCTGTTATCTGACCACTATATTTTCCATTCCTTTTGTTTCTTATTATCAAACTTTATGTTCTTATTGTCAGTATTTGTGAACATTTCTTCATATGTCTCTTGGTCATCCAAATATCCTCCTCTGTAAAAAGACTTTCCATGCCTCTTGGCTATTTTATAATTGGATTATCAGTCTTTTTCTTGAGGAGGCTCAGGAGTTTTCTATAAACTTTCATTATGAGATATTTGTCTGAGATGATATTTCCAAATGTTTGTTGCCAGTCAGTAGGTTTTCTTTTCACCTTGCTTGGAAAAGTTCTTAATGAGCACAGAGATTTAATCTTTAATTTCATCAATTTTATCCTCTCAAGATTGTGCATTTCTGGCTCTATTTGGTAGTCTCTTTATACTGTAGACTAAGCTTTCTAATCTTGATCCCTGTTTGTCTCTTCTGACCTTTATGGGTTTAGGCTTTATTCCCAGGTCTCTGATGCACCTTGAGTTGATTTGTGTGTATGGTATGAGATGTGAATGCTGTTTCAGCTTTCTGCAGTTAGCAGTTCAGTTTTGTCAGCATCATTTGTTGAAGAGGTTGTCATTTCCCTATATGGTAGGTTTTATTTCTTTGTTGAATATCAGTTGACTGTAGATAGATGGGTCCATTTCTGGGTTCTCAATTATGTTCCATTGGTATATGTGTTTGTCATTGTACCAGTACCATGCTGGTTTTGTTATTTCTACTGGGTAATAGGTTTTGAGGTCAAGGAATGATATGCCTCCCGCTTGATTTTTGTTTTTCAGAAGTGCTTTGCTTATTCGGAGTCTCTTTCCTCTCCAAATAAACTTGACAATTTTCCTTTCAATCTCCTTGAAAAATGAATTTGATATCTGCCTTGGGATTCTGTTGGACATATAGTTTGCTTTTCATAGGATTGCCATTTACACACACACACACAAAAGAGAGATGCAAAACCCAAAACCACAATGAGACACCATCATACACCAGCAGCAGTGGCAAAGTTTAGCAGGTCAGCAAGTAATATATGTTGGAGAGGATGTGGCTAAGGTAGGAACTCTTTTACATTGTTGGTGGGATTGTAAAATGGTACATCCACTCTGGAAGGCAGTTTGGTGTTTCCTCAGGAAGCTGAACATAGAAATTCCATATGACCCACCTACTCCACTGCTTAGAATATGTTGTTCTTATTTGTCATTAAATTGCTTGCAACTCCTAGGGACCCTATGTACAACAACCCTAAATCCTGCTCTACTCTATGCCAACCTTATAATCTCTGACACACCTATCCCTATTACACGAGTTAATCAGGCAATACATCTTATCGAGGGTCTTCCTCTCTTGCATTGTGCCTCCACCCTCCCAAGCATAATATCCCTCTCCAAGGACTGTCCCTTCTTTCAGCATGCCCAAAGTGTCAGACAAAGCTTCAGAATCCTTGTCTTCAAGGAGCAGCCTTGTTTTACGCTCTCTAGGATGAACCTGTTCATTCTCCTAGCAATCCATGATAGATTCAATACTCTTCTCCAATACCATGGCTCAAAGAAATCAATTTCCCTACTCTCATTCCTAATAATTGCCCAGCTTTCTGGCACATAGCAAGTAATTGCAAAGACTATGGTCTGGATCAGGCACACTGTAGTCTCCAGACTGACACTGTGAGAAAATGAGAAATAAGGCAGAGACTTGTACATCAATGTTCATAGCAGCATTATTCATCATTGCAAGAACATGAAAACATCCCAAATGTCCAACCCCAGTGGAACTGATTGAGATAATTTGGTACATTCACACAGTGTAATAATATGCAGCATACAAGAGAAACGATTTTGTAAATTACTACCTAACTTGGGAGGAACTGGAAAACATTATACGAAGTGAACTAACGCAGTCTCATAAAGACAAATACTGTATGAGACCATTTTTGGAGAATGAGTATGAGGATCCAAGGAGGGGGAAGTAGAGGGGTAAGTGGGTATGTGTGTGGGTGTTTCTTAATAACAGAGTGCCACAATTTGATGGGTGGAGGGAGGGGTGGATAATGGAAAGAGGAAAGATCTAGTGTGAAAAACAATGTATACGAACTTTTTAAGTAAAGCAACATAAAAAAAATAAAAGAAACCATTATGTTCTTTTCTAGAGGTTGATTTTCTTTGATGATATGCCCTAAAGAAGCAAATCCAAGCCTCACCATCCTTGTTTCTGAGCCAT
Organism: Elephantulus edwardii; assembly: GCF_000299155.1. Classification (NCBI taxonomy): domain Eukaryota; kingdom Metazoa; phylum Chordata; class Mammalia; order Macroscelidea; family Macroscelididae; genus Elephantulus; species Elephantulus edwardii. The sequence goes on along the minus strand of NW_006399753.1, from coordinate 29,300,020 downwards.
ATTCGGATTGTGTTTCTTCTAAGTCTAATTTGTTTCTTTTTCTGGGAACCAATGTTCAAACAAATAATAAAAAAATTAATATTTTTTGCCAACACCACAATTCAAAACACATTGATTTTATCTTCCTTCTTCATTGTCCAGATCCTTTGCAATGAAGGCATTTGAAAAGACCATGGCTTGGACCAGCAATATTTTAGTAATCCAAGGGACCGTTTTGCTTTTTAAAGTTTTAAAGATGTCTTTTGCAGCAGATATGAAATAAGCAGGACAGACCACTGGAGATTTAGGAAAATTACCTTATAGTAAAGTAAAAGAAAATGGCAAATTGGAATATTTATTTGTCTGTCACTGCCTATAATAATGATGCAGGTGACCTGCAGGAGAAACTAGTGTTGTGTACCACGGAGTGGCCTGTGTTCATGGGTTGGGATTCAGAGTCACTAAAGGAGAACTGGCCATCAGAGCTCACACAATTGTGTGAGCTACCACCCCATCTGAATTGGCACTGATGTTCAGAGCCACTCCTCTATTTCTATCTTGCTAGACTGCTACACATTTCACTTTTGGTCAAACCTAATCCATCACCATCAGAACAGGCAGTTCCAGCATAATAAGAGTGGCACAGTGCAAAGGCACCACATAAAGTAAAAGGACTTCTGATCTACACAACCACTACCAGTGACCCCTGAACCTCTGGGGACACAACCTGCAAGAAAGATGTCATGAGTCAAGAGTCATTTTGAAGACTGTTCACCAAATCACTAGCACTATTTTCCGTTAGTGAAAAGTCTTTTTACAGATTCTGAGGAGGAAAAGAGCAACTGAAAATGATTCATACACGGCCAATGGAAAAAACCCCATTTTAAATATTTCAACTGGGCAATTTCTGGACATCTTGCGAAAGAAGATCTTGTTGATCTCAATAACTGTCCGTTTAAATCTGCTGAGACAGTGCTTATGCCCTGATTCACCAAAAGAAAAGGCCAATACGCCACACAGGGTTACAATCTCAATATAACTGTCTGCAAGTGCTGCTCCAGGTTTACTCCTGATGAGATCAGCTGTAAGGCCACAAAGCAGATTTACAGCATGAACATAAATGAGCAGGGGCTCACCTTTTTGATCATACATATGCTTGACAGGCAAAATGTGCTTACAACCTTATTGCCAAATAAGTAACAGCGAGTAAGCTCCTTGCAGTCAGTGGAAAATGACATCCTGAAGACAATTCTGAGCAGAGCATTAGGCTGACAAGATCAACAGCCACAGTCTGGGAAGGGCCAGGATGGAGGAGCTTTGCTCCTCGCCCCACAGGGGAGGGATTCCTATAGACTTAGCTTCTGGGTCCTGCCGTGGGGCCATGTTTTAGAAACAGCTAGCTCATTCAGAAGCAATTGAAAGGAGAACTGGCATTATGCCCAGATCAGAAATGCCTTACCTTCTACATGTGGGGAAGCAACAAATAAAGGGAATGCATCACATGCCTGAGAAGCCAGGTGAGCAAGCCCATAGCCTGAAGAGGTCTTGGCTTTTTTCTCATTTTATTTATTAACATAGAAGGGAATCTTTTTGTTCTTTGCAATTTCATTGTTTCTTTTTTTCCTATCTATTATCTTGTTGTATGCTGTCGAGACAGAACCGACCCATAGCTGACCCTCTAGCAGGTTTTCAAAGGCAGTTAACCCAACAGGAGGAGATTATTCATCCTTCCCCCACAAAGCAGTTGATGGCCTCGAACCGTGTGCCTTCAGGATTGCAGCACAGCTCTGAAAGAGTAATCATAGCTTATAAAATAGGATTGACATGGTGTTGGGGGAAAGCTAAGAAAAGAGGGGGTAAATAATGTATATGGTATACAAATAGATGAGGGAGAGAACTGTATAAAAGGAATATATGATTAGGCATTATGGGTATGACAAGAGTCCAGAATAAGAGCTGTATAGTAAAGTGGTCTGGGGAGAGGGAATGTATAACAATGAAAAAGTGAATAAAGGAAAGAGTGAACTGGGGGAAAGGTAGGACAGAGAGGAAAAGGTGCAAAAACGAGTGAATGGAAATCCAAATTCTTTATAAATTTGCAATAAAATGTCAATTAGAGAAAAAAGAAATAGAAAATGAAAGTTGCTTAAGAAATTAAAAGGATGACTCAGATTTTAATCTCTTTTTTTTGGGGGGGTGCAGTTTTCTATTTTTTTTTAAAACCCACCCAACAACAAAACAAATTGGCTACTTTCTGGCTTTTTTTTGGCTAGAATTAAGATTTGTATACACAATAAATGTCCATAGTTACAGCTCAAGACATAGTAATAAATATTTAGGCTAGCGGTTTTTTTACTGTTGGTATAACTGGTTTAGGGGTCATTCAGTCAGAATGGTATCCTCGTGATCCTCTGTGCAACAGAAAGGAAACAGCTTGGTCCAGCACCACTGTCACCATTTCTGCCATCCTTATGCTCATTGTTGCAGCCACTATATTATTCCGTCTCATTCACTTCACCGAAGACGACATTCAGATGGCTAACAAGCACATGAAGAAATGCTCAAAATCCCTAGCCCTAAGAGAGATGCAAATTAAAACAACTATGAGATATCATCTCACCCCAGTCAAAATAGCAAAATTTGACAGAACAGCAAGCAAAAATGCTGACGAGGTTGTGGAGAAACTGGAACCCTTATTCACTGTTGGTGGGAGTGTAAAATGGTGCAACCCCTGTGGAAAGCAGTATGGCGCTCTCTCAAAAAGTTGCAAATAGAGATACCATTTGACCCAGCAATTCCACTACTGGGAATATATCCCGAAGAGACCATAACTGACACCCAAGCAGATATATGCACACCCATATTTATTGCAGCTTTGTTCACAATAATCCGTCTCATTGAGAGTGTTTCTGATTTTTACTGACCCTCAATCAAGGATGATGTCACTGTCCAGGGATCAATGTGTGTGAAATAAAGTGTCTCCATTCTCACTTCTAAACGGTTTTATGGCTGTACTCTCTCAAATAACTATTTCTTAGATTTTCTGGATGTTTATGATATATTAATCAACATTGTATTTCAAAGGCATCAATTTTTATTCAGTCTTTCTCACTGATCACCAAGCTTTTGCATGTCTATTTGGTAATTACAGATGCTACAAATTAGGTCAAATATATTTTAGTCCTCAAACAGAAACTTTTACTGTTGAGCATTTTAAAAAGATCTTTTGTAGTAGATTTTTCAAAGCTATATATCATTTATTTCAAGAATACCGTCTATGAAGAGAGCAAAAGGTCATTACAAAGAAAGAGAAAAATCCAAAATGGATGCCAGAAGAGACTCTGAAAATTGCACTAGAGTGATGTGAAGCCAATATGCTGAAATAAAAGCTGAATAGAAGATTTCAAAGGGAAGCTTGAGAAGGTGAAGCAAAATAGTATGGCAGAATGTGTAGACACTTGGACTTGGAGAATAAAAAGGAAAGAACTCCCTTTGGATTTCCCAAGCTGAGATAAATAAAAAACAAATTTAAGCCTTAAGTCACAATATTGAAAGATGCTATTTGCAATATAACTAATGACCCAAGAAGCATCAAAAGAAGATGGATGGAATATGCAGAGTCACTGGATCACAAAGAACAGGCTGACTCTGAAACATTTCAGCAAATGCCATATAAGCAAGAGCCAATGGTAATAAAGAGTGAAGTTGAAGCTGCCTTGACACCATTGACAAAAAATAAGTAACCAAGAATCAATGGGGTACTAGTTGACTTGTTTAAATTAACAGATGAAGCTCATGATATGCTCACCAGTCCATGCCTGGAAATTGTGAGGGAGATTTATGGCATATGTTTAATCAGCAGATTGGAAGCATTCCATGTTTGTTCCCATTCCCAAGAAAGTTGATCCAGCAGAATGTGAGAACTATTGAACAATATCATTAATATCACACCCAAGCAACATTCTACTCAAGATGGTTAAAAAATAAGTAGAACAGTACACGTATAGGGAACTGCCAGAAGTTCAACAGGATTTAGAAGAGGCTGTGGCACCAGAAATATCATTAATTGTTGATATCAGAGGATCCTAGCTGAAAGTAAAGAATACAAGAAGAATGTTTATTTATGCTTTATTGACTATGCAAAAGCATTTGACTGTCTGGATTGTAACATAGCTATCATTGAGAAGAATGGGAATCCCAGAGCACTTAATTGAACTCTTGATAAACCTAGACCAAGAGACTATTGTGTGAACAGAGCAAGGAAACACTACATGGTTTAAAATTAAGAAAGAAGTGTGTCAAGGTTGTATTCCTTTTCCATACCTATTCAATCTGTATGCTGAGCAAATGACTTGAGAAGCTGGACTCTAAAGGAGAATGTGGCATAAAGATCAGAGGAAGACTAATCAATAACCAATATTATGGAGATGACACAACCTTGCTTGCTGAAAGTAAGAAGGACTTGAAGCACTTGTGGAAGATCAAAGAATAAGCCTTCAATATGGATGGCATCTCAACATCAAGAAAACAAAAATTCTGGACTGATAGGCCTCATCAAGATAGGTGAACAAAAGATTAAAATTGTCAACAACTTCATCTTGCTTGAATCCCTACTCAACACCCTGATAACAGTGGTCAGGAAATAAGGAGACATACTGTCCTGTGAAAGCCTACAGTCAGGAATTTCTCCAAATTATCGAGAAGTAATGATGTTAATTTAAGGACAAAGGTATATCTGATTTAGGCAATGGTCCTTTCAATCATTTGCTATATGTCTGAGATCCAGAGAGTGAATAAGGATGATGGAAGAATTGATGGAAATTATGCCCTTGAGCTGTGGTGTTGGAGAAGAGGGCTGAATATACCATGGACTTCCAAAAGGACAAATATGTTTTGGAAGTGCAGCTGAAGTGCTCTTTAGGGGCAAAGATGAGAAAGCTTTGCATCACATACTTGGGGCATGTTGCAGGGAGGGGCTATTCCTTGTCGAGGGACAAGATGCTTGGAAAGGCATAGGGTAGACAAAGGAGAGGAAGACCGTCAACCAGGTGGATTTACACAGTGACTGCCACAATGAACTCTATTGTGTCAGAAGTATGAGGATGGCACAGGATAGAACAGGTTTCAGATCTGTTGTTCATTGAGTCTCTATGGGTCCAACATTTATCATTTAATTTCTTCTGTACTGCTTCTACGGGTATTGTAAATCCAAGTAAAATGAAACCTTTCACAACTTCAATCTTTTCTGTTCATCATGATGTCATTCATTCATTCTAAAAGAAGTATTTTTGTTTTCTTTATCCACAGATGTTATTCAAACTGTTGTTATGTGCCTCTGAGTTATTTAAAACTCAGAGCAACCATATGAAGCAGATCTAAACCTTGTTCTAAACCTGCCCCATCCTTACCACCTCCACTATGTTCAAGCCTGTTGTTACAGTCACTGTATTAATCTGTCTTACGTAGGGTCTTGTTCTCTTTCTCTGACACTCCTTCTTACTTTGGCTCATGCATACTTGCCTCTAAGGAGCACCCTGGTTGCAGTTCTTCCAAGACAGATTTATTGTTCTTGTTTTTTCTTACTGTGATTTTAGCAAAAGTTTACCAAAAGGATAGATTTTCATGCATTCATTTATACACCTTTTCCTCCCTCCCCATTTAATTTGTAATGCATGTGTTGTTCCAGATTTTCAATTGAAATGTACACAATATTTAATCATCCATTCCCTTTAGAAAGTCTCTCTCTTCTCTCATTCCAGTATAGTATTTATTGTCTATATAATCATTCCCTGCTCTCTCCTCCCTCAAATCCACCTTATTTTTATAACAGTAGTTTTTATGATGTATTTGTTCATAGTGACTGAGATATTTCACTCAGCATAATGTCTTCCAAATTCATTCATTCATTCATGTTATGTAGTGTTTTACAAGTTCATTGCTTTTCAGTGCAATATAATATTCTGGTGTGTGGCTACACCACAGTTTCTCTATCCATTCATTTTTGTGGTAGGCAGCTCGATTGTTTCCATCTTTTCACTGTTGAATAATTTAGCAATAAAAATGGGTATTCATATATCTGCTTGCATCAGGCTCTGGTTTCTTAAGGGAATACAGTGGTATAGTTGTGACAAATAATATTTCTATTTCCTGCTTTCTGAGTAAGCACCAGACCACCTTCCATAGTGGTTGTGCTATTTTGCATTCCCATCAGCAGTGAATGAGAGTTCCAATTTCTCATTCCAGGTTCTGCCCAGCATTGGTTATTTGCTGCCTTGTAGAACTTTGCTATTGCTACTGGAATGAAATGATGTTTCATTATTGTTTTGATTTGCATCTCACTGATAACTAGGCAACTTAAATATTTATTTCTTCATGTGTTTATTTGCCATCTGAATTTATTCATTGTTGTTGTGTATATTCACATCTTGTTCTCATTTTGTAATTAGGTTGTTTGCCTTTTTCTTGTTGAGGTGCTGGAGTATTATATAAATTTTAGATGTGTCCCTTTCAGATGTGTTATTGCCAACTATATATTTTTTTCCCCTAGTCTGTAGGTTCCTTTTCACTTTCTTGGAGAAATTTTCTATATGTCCTAGAGATATGATTTTTAGAAAGTCCCATTTATTTTATCCATTCCTGGTTGTGAGTTTTTCCATTATGTTTGGAAATCTATTCATGCCATAGACTTTGACTTGTGAAGTTATTCTCAGTTTATCTCTGATGAATTTTATAATCCTTGAATTTACTCCTAGGGCTCTGATTTACCTTGGGTTGGTTTTTGAGTGAAGTGTGGGTCTTATTTCTTTTTTTTTTAAACCAAAGGAAAACAATTTATTATATATGAGGCAAATGATAAGAACATATGTAAAAGCTCTCTGATCAAATTCTTTTCCTATCTTTAGAATCTTGTTTTGATGTAGGAGATTGAGCAAACTGAATCACAATTGGTTTCCCCAAAAGAACATGTCCAATTGCTTTGTTTAAGGCTTTGGCTGCTGTATTCTCTTTTGGAATTCCAATAAAACCTTGTCGTTTTTTATAAGGCCTTCTTTAATCAAATGAATATCAAATAAAATCCATTTCATTTCTGATGAAAAGTCCAACATATCTTCCAAAACTATATTTAAGGTTATATTCTTGTACGTGTTTTGCTAAATTCTTGACATAAATTCTACAATTGCTTCACCAGGTTTATAACTTCTGAAAATTAAAAGTGTTTCCATTTCTCCTTTAGAGATTTTGCCCTTTATAAATTCTCTTTTAGAAATAAATTCTGAAGACATTTCATCAGAGTCTTCTTTAACATCCTCTGTGATGTTCAAATTAGGTGTTGGGGAGATTTTTTTTAAATTCTACATTAGTTATGTCAACTTCAGTATCAGGTAAATCATAACTTTGCTCTTCACAATTTTCTTCCTCCTCTAAATCTTTCTTAGTTGCTCCAGGCATGCCAGTAGATATACTAAATTCTTTTTTTGTTTTTTTTTTTTTTTGTTACCTACAGGTTGTGGTTGGTCAAATTCATCTGAAGGTAACAGCACTGGATGTAAATCGCTGTTTGAAGCAGATAAAGGTACATTTAACACATCCTTTATTTTTCATTTTTTCCTCACTTGACATTATTTTATTGTGTTTGGTATTTGGGGCTAAAAATTTGCTAGTTCTATTAGTTTGGTCATTCTCTGTCGGTTCTCATCATCACTGCTGTCATATTCTGACTCTTTACTTGATAATTCCTCATGCTCATCTGGCAAAGGAGTTTCCTCAGGTGGCTGAGGAGATGTAGGAGGAAGAGATGCATGTAATGGCATATAATCTTCATACAAGGAAGGTCATGTAGTAATTGGCCTAAAAGGTGTGAGTAAATTCATTTTATTCATACGATGAAGCACCTGTACATGGAACTTAGATAAGCTGAACTAGGCATTTACAATATTTGCTAAGATTTTACTTGAAGGTGGTGGAAATATATATTTGAAGCATGAATTGAGGAGAAATAAGCCCATGATTTTGTCCAATCCATTTTTTACTCTTAAAAAACCAAGTTCTTTTTATTTTCTTTATCATCTTCCATAGGATCATCAGATCTTTTCTTTTTTTCAGTGTTTGAAGGAGATGGAGAATGAATTCAACCTTGCTCTTTTGCAAATTTAGCTGCTAAAATATGCCCTAAGAGTTTTCAGCTGGTGAAGTCTTGTTAATGTCTTCAAAGCTATGCTTTAATTGGTAAAGTAGCAAACACTGTATGTTTCAGTCGCCCCTTATCTGACAGAATGCAGACCAACTGAGTCCCCAAGTACTTCAGCAAGTCTTCTTTCTCCTCAGTGGTCAGCTCTGCAAGCAAGTGACCCACCAGAAGGTGAAGAGCTCTGGCAACCTCCTGAGTTAGGCAGTGGCTGCTCAGGACTGCCCAAGTTTCTAGGAGCGAGGTCTGTATCTTGCTTCAATATTCTTCAGATGGCTTTCCAATTTTGCTAGCACAAATTGTTCAGGAGGCTGTCATTTCCCCACTTACCTGATTTTGTCTCCTTGTCAAAAATCAGTTGGTCAAAGATTGTTGCTGTTGTTATGTTCTACTGAGTCGACTACAACTCATAGCAACCTTAAGAAAAATAGCTCTGAACTCTGTCCTATCCTGAGCCCATCTCACTGTCTCCCAGACACCTGTCCCTATTACCATAGCCATTGTATCAATCCATTTTATTCAAGGCCTTCCTCTCCTGCACTGACCTGTGAATGTTCCAAGAATAATGACCTTATCCAAGAACTGATCTCTCCTGGCAACATGCTCTCCCAAAGTATGTGAGATGGAGTTTCAAAATCCTTTCCTCCAAGGAGTACCTGGTTACACCCTGTCCAGCACAGACCTGTTAGTTCTCTTGGTGGTTGGTGGTTCAATACTCTTCTACAACACCACAACTCAAAGACATTGATTATTATGTCATCCTTACTTATTTTCTAGCTCTCTGCTGCATAGCAAGTAACTGCAAAGACCAGAGCCTGGATCAAGCACACGTTAGCTCTAGACTGAAATTTATGTTCTTTGGCTCTCTGGAGAGGTCTCCGACAGCAATTTTTCCCAATGCAACTCAACTTTTGATTTCCTTACTGCTAGTGCCAAGAGTGTTGACTATGGATCCAAGGAAGATGAAAATGTTAATAACTTCAATCTCTTCTCCATCTATCATAATGCTGCCAATTGTTCTAGTGGTGAGAATCTTTGTTTTCTAGATGTTGAAATGCAATCCATATTGAAGACTGCATTACTTTACCTTCTGAAGCAAATGCCTCAGGTCCTCTTTAGTTATAGCAAGAAAGATTGTGACATTTGTGTAATATATGTTGTTAATACATCTTCCTCCAATCCTGATGCCACATTCCTCTTCATAAAGTTCAGCCTCCCAGATGATCTGTTCTGCATATATGTTGAAAAAGTATGGAGAAAGGACATATCTCTGATTCACTTTTCTTGATTTTGAACCATGCAATGTTTCCTTGCCCTGTTTGGATGGCTACTTCCTGCTCTAAATATAGTTTTCACATGAGCATAATCATGTGTTCTGGGATACCCATTCTTATCAAGTTAGCCACAATTTGTTGTGAATCCACATAGTCAAACCTCTTTGCATAGTCCATAAAACACATATAGACTTTTTTTATCATAAGTAGATAAGCTGCTTTCTGGATTCTCAATTCTATTCCTTTGATCTATGTGTCTGTTGCTGTACCACTCACTACAATGATATCTTGACCATCCTATGTTGTAGTACTTGAGATAAGGTAGTGTGATGCCTCCTAACTTATTTTGCTTTTTTTAGTAGTGCTTTGATTATTTAGGGTCTCTTTCTAGTTCAGACAAAAATGGAAATTGCTTTTTCCATCTTCTTGAAGAATGGAATTGGTATTTGTATTGGGAATGCATAGAACTTGTAGATTACTCTTGGTAGTATTGTCATTTTCATGGTATTGAGTCTTCCTGGACATGTTGCTAGGAGGGGGGCTATTCCTTGGAGAGGAATATGATGTTGGGAAGGGTGAAGGGTCGGCGAAGGAGAGGAAGACCCTCAACCAGGTGGATTGACATGGTTACTGCTGCAATTGGTGAGGAGGGTGTGAGGATGGTGCAGGACAGGACTGGGTTCAGATGATTTGTTCATAGGGTCTCTGTGAGTCACACTTGACTCAACGGCACCTAACAACAACAACAACAAATCCATGAACATGGTATTTTCATCCATTTCTTGTAGAAATGTTTCAAAATTTTTTTTTCACCTAGGTGTTTTGTGTCTCTAGTTAGACTTTTTCCCTAAGAATTTTATCTTTTGTTTAGCTGTTATGATTGATAATTTTTATTTTATTTATATTTTTTCTTATTTATATTTCTATACTCCCTTTGTTATAGTAAAAAATTTAAACTGATTTTGTATGCTGTCCTTGTATTCTATTTCTTTGATAAATTGGTTCACTATGTCCAATAGTTTTTTTCAGGGATTTCTACGTATACTATCATATCATTTGCATATATAAAGTTTTACTTCCCTTTCCCAATTTGGATACCTCTTAGTTTCTTCTCTTTCCTTATTGCCTTCACTAAGAATTCTAATACAATACTGAATAGAAATGGTGACAATGAACATCTTGCCTTCTTCCTGTTCTGTTGTTGTTATTGTTGTGCCGTCAAGTCGAGTCACTTGTGACTCATAGCGACCCTATGTACAACAGCCCTAAAACCTGCTCTATCTTGTGCCAATCTTTTTGCCTGACACACCCATCCTGATTACCCCATTCACTGAATCAATCCACCTCATAGAGAGTCTTCCCCTTCTGCGCAGTCCCGTCCCTCCACCCTCCCAAGCATGATGTCCCTCTCCAAGGACCTCTCCCTCCTTACAACATGTCCAAAGTATGTCAGACGAAGCCTCAGAATCCTTGCCTCCAAGGAGCAGCCTTGTTTAACCCTCTCCAGGATGAATCTGTTTGTTTTCTTGGCAGTCCAGGGTACATTCAATACTCTTCTCCAGCACCACAGCTCAAAGGCATCAATTCTCCTTCTATCCTCCTTAGTCATTGTCCAACTCTCTGATGCATAATAAGTGATTGCAAAGACCATAGCCTGTATCAGATACACCTTAGTCTCCAGAGTGACACCATTGCTCTTCAGTACCCTGGAGAGGTCCCTAACAGCAGACTTTCCCATTGCAATACGTTTTTTTATTTCCTGGCTACTGGTGCCAAGAGTGTTGACCATGGAGCCAAGCAGACTAAAGTTGTTAACAATCTCAATCTCTTTACCATCCATCCTGATGCTACCAATTGGTCCAGTGGTGAGACATTACCACTTAACTTAAGAGACACTGTTCACAGCATGAGAAATTGTCAGCTCACGTCACGAACTTCCTGTTCTTCAGAGGAATAATCTTTAATTTCTTTCCACTGAACATGATGTTGTCTCTTGGTTTTGTGTATATATTTCTCACTATGCTGAAGAAATTGCTCTTTGTTTCCATATTTTTGGTGTGTTTTAATAGTGAAGAGGTGTTGGATCATTTAAAAAAAAATTCTGTGTGAATTGATGGAATGATATGCTTCTTGTTCTTTGCTTTGTTAATGTGAGGAATTAATTGTTTTTCTTAGGTTGAAACATCCTTGCATACCTGCTGTGACTCTTATTTAGTCATGATGAATTGGGTTTTTTATATGCTATTTTATTCTACTGGCCACAATTTTGTTGAAGATTTTTGTGTCTGTATTCGTGAGAGATCTTGGTTTAGAGTTTTCCACTTCGGTGGTGTCTTTATCTGAGTTTGGTGTCACTGTCTGTTCACTGACAACTTAACAGCAACACCCTGATGGGGGTAAGCACAACGGATATACACACCACTCAGGGAGAGGATCAGAGAGTGAATCCAGCTCAATTTTATTGGAGACTGCAGTGCACTTATATACAATCATGTGAACAGGAAGACAGGTTAGGGTGGGCTTACAGATGTGGGACATGCAGATTGGTTAGGAGCACTTCAGCCTCGTATGGACCACTCCCAGCTCAACAGATGCAGTAGCTGTCTTCCCAGGTGGTGAGCTTTCTCAAGCCAGTATAGCCAAACACAGGGGAGCTTTCTCTACCCTGTCTTAAAGGCCATTGGAAGGCTTGCATTTTTATGAAGCTTAGGTGATTTGTCCTGGACAGAGACTCTCCCTTCCTCCCCAACTTTCTGCAACACTTTGGTGTCACAGCTATGTTTACTTCACAGGATGAGTCTTTTATCTATTTTCTAAAATACTTTATGTGTAATTGGTAACAGCTCTTCTCTAAATATTTGGTAAAGTTTGCTGGTAAAATAATCTTGTCTGGGTCTTTTGTGTTGTTGTTGGAATTATTTTGACCTGTTTAATTTATTCTTTTGTGATAGGTCTGTTCAGGTATTCTACTTCTGTATGAATCAGTTTGAGTGGATTGTGAGTTTCTAAGTATTTGTGTATTTCCTCTAAGTTTTCATATTTTTTTAGTATAGTTTTTCCTAAAATTTCATTATTCATCTTTTTATTTGAGTTAGTTCTATTGTGACATTGACTCTTCCTTTTCTTTTTCAAATTATTTCTTTTATTTCTTTTCCTTTGTTAATTTTGCCAGTGGTTTGTCAAATTTATTGATCCTTTTCAAGAACCAACTTCTTGTCTTATTGATAAGTTTTAATTTTTTGTCTTTTATTCCATTTATTTTGAACCTAATTTTCATCATTTCCTTTCTTTTAGAGATTGTCAGGTTTTCGTGATGTTCTTTTCATATTTGTTGGAGATGTTGGATTAGTTGATTTCCAGTATTTTTTCCTTTTAATGTGTTTGTTTATTGCTATGATTTGACCTCTATGTCCTGCTTTTACTCTGTCCCAGTAATTTTGGTTGTTGTTATTGCTGTTATGTGCCTTCAAGTTGCTTGTGACTTATAATGACCCTATGAACAACAATCCTAAATTCTCTTCTATCTTGTGCCAATCTTATTGTTTCTGACACACCCATTACCCCAGTCACTGAATCAATCCATCTCAAGGTTCTTCCTTTCTTGCTCTGTCTCTCCATCCTCCCAAGCATGATATCCCTCTCTAAGGACTGGTCCCGCCCTGCAACATATCAAAAGTATGTCAGAAAAAGGTTCAGAATTCTTGCCTCCAAGGAGCAGCCTTGTCTCACACTTTCCAAGACAAACCTGTTCATGTTCTTACCATTCTATTGTATATTCAATACTCTTCTCTAGCACCACAGCTTAAAGGCATCAATTCTCCTTCTATCATCCTTAGTCATTGTCCAGATGTCTGATGCATAGCAAGTGATTGCAAAGACCATGGCCTCTGTCAGTTGCACCTTAGTCTCCAGACTGACATCACTGCTCCTCAGTATTTTGGAGAGGTCTCTGACAGCAGACTTTCCAAACACAATATGTCTTTTAGTTTCATGGCTGCTGGTGCCAGAGTGTTGATTATGGAGCCAAGCAGACTAAAGCTGTTTACAACCTTAATCTCTTCACCATCTATCATGATGCTGCCAATCAACCCAGTGATGAGAATCTTTGTTTTCTTGATATTGAACTTCAATCCATATTGAAGACTGCGATCCTGGACCTTCTGCATTAGGCACTTCCAGTCCTCTTCATTTTCAGCAAGCAAAGTTATGTCTATGCAAAATGCAGATTGTTGATGAGTCTTCCTACAATCCTGATGCCACATTTCTCCTCATACAGCCCAGCCTTCTGGATAATCTGTTCTGCATATAGATAGAAAATGTATGGAGATAGGACACATCCCTGGCATACACCCTTCCCAATTTTGAACCATGCAGTGTTCCCTTGCTCTGTTCTGATGATTGCCTCCTGGTCAAAGTAAATTTGCAGTCAGAGATAAATCGGGCATGCAATCAAGAAGATGCATTAATAATAATGGGTGACTGGAGTGAAAAAGTTCGGAACAGAGAAGGATCAGTAGTGGAAAACATAGACTTGGTGACAGAAATGAAGCTTGAGATAGAATGATAGAATTTTGCACAATCAATGATTTATTCATTGAAAACATGTTTTATAAGAAACATAAACACAGGCTATACACATGGATTTCATCTGATGTGTGCATAGGAAGCAGATTGATTACATCTGTTGAAAGAACCAGTAGAGAAGCTCAATAGCAGCATGAAAAAGAGGCCAGGTGCAGATTTTGGAACAGACCACCAACTACTAATATGCAAGTTCAAGCTGAAGCTAAGGAAAATAAAAAAAAAATCCACGGGAACCAAAATTTGACCTTGAGTATATCCCATCTGAATTTCAAAATCATCTCAGGAACAGACTTCAGAACTTAAAACACTAATGAGCAAAGACTGGATTTGTTGTGGGAGGATATCAAGAATATCCTCCAGGAAGAATTCAAAAGGTCTTTAAAAAGACAGAGGAGAGACCGTGATCCAAGATGGTGGCAGAGGCGGAGACAACGTGGTGAGCTGTGGGAGTAGTGGACCACTTGGAACAGGGCCACTATGGCCTTCTACAGACCTCTGTGTATTGATAATCGGAGAGTTAAACAGTTGATGACTGGTCTTCAGTGAAGATTGAGGCTCAAGAACAGGAATTCAAGGATTCCCAAGGAGGAATGGGTGAGTCCCGCAGTTCCCAACCCCCTCCCGCAGAGCCCGCACTGCATCACACCTCCTCCACAGCTCCATGAGGCTCCCACAGCCGGAACCTATGGATTCCCTCACGCAAGACGGTTGGTAGGCACCAGGCCTCCCCAAGACTGGCGCAGTGGAACCACCACACTGCAGCAAAGTGGACTTGTTCTGCGGAGAATGCTTGGAGTCAAGATGGCGGCGGCGGAAGTGGGCGGCCATTGGCCGCCCACACGGGAGATGATGCGTGCCCACCGGCCACTGCCTACAGGTTTGGGTTTCCTTGGACAGGCCAGAGAAGATGATCACCGATACAATGGATTGTTGAAAGTCACTGTGAGTTGTCTACTTGATGGCACAACAGTGGCCGCATATCCAAGAGGACCGACATCCTAAATGCACCACGCATTTTGATCTGTTGAATGCTTCTGCCAAAAGCTGTTTAGACCTGGGGGGAGTCTGTTTACAACTCTCAGAATCCCTTTGCCATTTATAAAGGGAGAGGGCAGTGACACCTACTTCAAATTATAGTATGACCACTTTGGAGGGGGGTAAAAGTGGTGGTGCTGGAATTGGAGATGCTGTCCCTGGCCACATAGCCCTTGGTCAGGCAAGGGGACCAGACTGGGATGGGGGCAATTGGAGGGGGAGTGTACCAGCCAGCCCCTGGGAGGTGTTGCCATGCTTGGGAGGGGCTGTCTTTGGCCCTCGGCCCAGGGTGAGCCATCACGACCCTCTGCCCCTCTGCCCAGGACAGGCTTTCTTCACCTCCAGCTCAGGGCGAGCTGTCATGGCCCTCTGGGTGAGCTCCTCAGTCCCCAGATTGTGCCATCTGACCTGGGGTGGGGGAAAAATGCCTAGGGTAGTCAGAGAATTTTATCTAGGCTCCTTTCCGCCACCCTCTCCCCCAGTAAACCTGAAAGCAACACCCCCAAAGCCCTTCTATTTGTAACTCACAAGTTTGTTCTCTCTATGTTTGCTCCCTTTCCTATAGGTAACCTTTACACTGAGTTTTACTCCAGACCTGACCCTGAACCCAGTGCCAGTGACAAAAAGGAAATATAACTGACAGCTAAGGAAGCAAAGGAGGATGGAGCCTCTGGGTTCAACCAGCCATCCCCACTGGACCCACCTGGGAAAACACTTTGCAGTCCAGAGGGGAGCAAATGACAGGAAAATATCTTCTAACAGAGCAAGAAGGCAAGCAGCTTTAACCCAAGACCACCAGTAAGGTGATAAAGTGTCCTCTCTTTCCCCCTTCACATCAACACCCCTGTTCAGCTTGAAGAAGGCAGAGAGTCTGCATCCAGTTCGCAAATCAAAAGACAGTTGGTTTAATTACCATTGGAAAATGCTTACCATTCCCCTGTAGCATCTGGTCCCCACTGGATCCTTTTCATTTCCTTCACCTGCTCCCCCCACCAACCAAATTGTGCAGCTCTGCAACTGCATCCCTGCCCATTCTCACCCTTCTGCCCCCAACTCTCACCTCCTTGTACCCCCAATATGTTTTTCTCAATAAAATTAAAAATATTTAAAAAAAAGAGAGGAGAAAGAAATTTTGATAAATTGTATTTTCATTCTTGTTTGTTTCAAGAAAGTTTTTATTTCATTTTTTATTTCTTCTATTAGTCACTCATGTTTAAGCAGATTTTTTTAAAGTTTCCAGATGCATGGTTTTTGATGTTTTCTAATTTATTGAGGCTTGCCTTGGTCTCTACAAAATGATCTATTCTGGAGAATTTTCCATGAGCGTTAGAGATGAACATATACTGAGCATTTTAGAGTGCAATTTTCACATGCATAAAAAAGAAATTGAATGTATGTAAGGCTTTGGAGTATGTTTATTTGTCTTCAAACTGACATCTTTGCTCTTTCGAACTTTGAAGAGGTCTTTGAATGTAGATTTTCCCAATGAAATATATTTTTTTTAAATTTCTTGATGACTGATTCATAAGGATGTTGATTGTAGATCCAAGTAAAATGAAATTGTTGACAACTTCAATATTTTCTCCATGTATCATGATGTTGTCTATTGGTCCAGTGGAGAAGATTTTTTTTAATGTTGAAATCAGTCCATATTTTTTTTTTTATTATTTTGTGTGCGTGTACCGTCAAATCAGATCTGACTGGTACAGGAGGATATTGCGCCTCCTTCTCCGGCAGAGCATCTGGTGGATTTGAACCGTGTTCCTCTGCGATTGCAGTGCAGCTTCTTGCCACTAGGCCACCAGAGCTCCCTGAAATCAGTCCATATTGAAGGTAGTAATTTTGATAATATTCAGTAATTGTTCAAAATCTTCATGTTTTCAAGCAAGGTCGTGTTATTTGCATAAACAGGTTGTTGACAAATCTTTCTTCAATCCTCATGCCATATTCTTCTTTGTATGATCCAACTATATATATATTTTTTAATCTTCATCAATGAGTACTTCAATATTTCTTGGTTTTCAGCAAGCAAGGTCATGTTATTTGCCTATGTTGTTGTGTGCCCTCAAGTAGACAATAGCTCATAGCTACCCTATGAAAAACTCTTATCAATTTGCTTTGTTTCGGGTTTTGATATTTTTTCACTGATCTTTCACCTATTCGAGTAGGATGTCTTTTTCCAAGGACTTATCCCTCCTGATAACATGCCCAAAATGTATATTATGAAGTTTCTTCCGTTTTGCCTGTAAGGAGCAACCTAGTTGCATTTCCTTCAAAACAGACTTATTTATATAGGTTGTTAATGAATCTATCTCCAATCCTGATACCCTATTCTTTATATAATACAGCTTCTCAGGTTATTTACACAGTATTCAGATTGAGTAAGTATAGTAAAATTAATCTACTCCAATGCACAATTTTTCTAATTTTTAAACCCTATAATATTTTCTTATGTATTGAAATAATTACTTCTTGGTCTAGCTACAGGTTATGAATGAGGACAATTAAGTGTTCTATAGTTCTTTTTCTTCACAGAATTATCTGTAATTCATTGTTATCTGTGTAGTCAAATATTTTTGCATGGTGAATAAAACTCAGTTAAAGATATCTCTGATAGTCTCTGCTTTCAGCCAAGATTCATTAAGTATTAGCAGTACTACCCTAATTCTAAACCCTCTTCTGAATTTCTATTATCATGATTTTCTCATAACTCCTGCCATCTTGTGATCTGAGGTGTCTAATACTGATTTTCCCCTGATGATATAGTCTTTGTAAGCTAACTATATTAATTGATAAGTGAAAAATGGATGTTGTCAGTAGGTCAATAGAGGATCAATATGCCTTGATTTCTTGTTTACTTATATAAGTTTGTTAATCTTTATTTTCATTTTATATCACTTATTAATATTTAAACTTAATATATAGAAAGTTGAAATTTTGTTAAAGACTATAAGCAAATGTCTACTTCAACCCTGGGTCAAATGCTAAAAATACAGCTCGTGGTCATTAGTGTATTAAAAAATACTTTCTGTAGTTGAATTTTAGCAATTGATTCTTTAAGTCCCTCAAATTTTAAATGACATATAGATTAAATATAAAACTTGATCCTTTTTCTAGGCAGTTAGTTGTGCTAATATATGTGTTCTTTCCACACTAATCTCTGCTAACTGTTTATATTACTTACCTAATACATAAGAGAGTGAACTCTTTTGATCTAGTGATAAAGAGTTGTGCTACCAACCCAAAGCCAGGTAGATTGAGTCCACTATTTATTCTTAGGGAGAAAGATTGGCAATATCCTTCCACACAGTTTTCAGTCTCTGAAAATCTACTGGAGTCAGTCATGTGTTTGTTCCAACTCCAGAGCTCATAAGAAAATAATAACAATAATATTTAAGATATTTATTAAGATACAATATTTAATATGTCCATTTTTCTCCCATCATATGTCTGGTATTAAAACTCCTGACCTTTCAGTTAGCAGCCTGATCATGTTACACATATTAGAGATATGCAAACTTTTGGTTAGAATTACATGAAATTAGGGACTACTTTACCAGAGCTCTTTATTTATTATATATA
>NW_006399753.1:29255729-29281281 GCF_000299155.1 Elephantulus edwardii | reverse complement strand
ATATATATATAAAGAGATCATAAAAGTAAAATAAGGAAATCATTTTGAAGTTCACGTATTATTCCCATTTCTTAACTAATTAAACAGTATCTGTTACACATTTGCTTTAATGACAATTCTAGCTTCATCCTATATATATTCTTATGTAATGTGGCAGACACAGATTTGTGCCAGCAGAACTTTCTTTGAGGAAAGACTTCTTTCTGCTCAGCTACATGGAGTTGTGTTAGTTGACCATCTCTATTTGCCAACCCCGTAGCGTCTGCCTTAGGCAGAAGTCCCCTTGACCAAAGTTCCACCTTTCTTGGGGCAACTCGCACTCGATAATTGAATAAATTGAAAGTGTAAATATTTGTCTATCTGAGCTCTATATAAGATAGTTATAAAGGAAATACTTGTTCAATAACTGCCATTTAATCATAACTAGGATTTTCAGGTCTCTATCACAGTAGTTTTTCCCCACCTGGTCAATTATGATATTACTTCCTTGTTAAACAGTTGTTGGAGCCACAAAATATTTCATGTATATAACTCTGCTTCTCCATCTGTTTCTTGGAAACCTAAACAGTGACAATTTTTACTGAAAATAAAAAAGTAAAAAAATAAGATGGAATTTGTGACTGTCATTTAGCAAATGTAAACCCGCAATGAGATGGATTGACAGAGTGGCTGCACACAGTGAGCTCATACATAATTATGAGTTCGGTGAAGAAATGACAGTGTTGGACATAGGATTACTATGAGTCAGAGCCAACTAAACAGAATCTAACAGGAACATTTCGCACTGCCCACCTGATTATGGGTATGCATCACTAAAATAGATGGACTATAGATACCTTCTGGAATAAGGCAAAGGAGTCCAATAATTAAGTTTTTCACTGGTTGAAAGAGAATGCATTAAGTTGTAGGAATGCATTAAGAGAGTGCATTTAAAAGGTAGAAGAAAATAGTAGCTATAAGGATAATGGAATGTTAAGGATACAGCTAAGCATAAACACCTCTGATGCTATGAGAGTGATAATAGCTAAGTGTAAAAGCAGTAATCCTTTTTCATTGATGGAAAGAGACTCATTCAGTGTGAGGGAAGATAATCTCCAACTCCTGTGAAGACTTAGTGTCCTGCATAACTGAACTTCAAATACAATTAACTAGCTGACCATGGAGGTCTACTATGCTTCTGCCAGGGATCGGTTAGTAAAACACTGATGCTCTGACACGATGGACAGGATTATCTAGGTGGATCTGAAAAAGCATGTTACAGAGATGGCCAAACTGGGTCAATGGGTGAAAAGAAATTCAATAGCATCCATGTGCACAAATATTATAAGAAGTTTCTTATGATTTTGTAAGGAAATCCAAATTTCAGTATTGCTTAGAGAAAGATGGGCAATCTTCTCCCAGTCAAGTATCTACCTCTCAAACTCTACCAGCAGGTTAGCTGTGCAGCTTGGGTTGATTCCAACTCAACAACCACCACCTTATTTAAGTAGTTGTTACATACCATTAAATCAGAAGAAACTCTAAAGCTGACCCTCCACTGGGTTTTCAAAAGCAGTTAATTGTGGAGGTGGTTTTCCCTCAGTTTCGCTGCATGTGCAAGTTTTCTAGTTCTGTATGGTGTCAGCCTCCACCCAGCCACAGGCCAAAGAGGTCCGGGGTGAAGTCATCCAGGCATTCTCCGTCCCAGAGAACACCGTGCACATGGATGAAGCTCAGGAAAACACGTGCAACGACACGAGCAAGATGCTGCAATTTGTTCTGCAGATCCAGCAGGAAGTCATAAAAACCTAGGGCTTCAGCTGCAACGGGAAGGTATCCTTAGGTTTGCCCGATTGGTCAAGTCCTACGAAGCTCAGGATCCTGAGATTGCCCGCTTGTCCAGTAGGTTGAAAGCTCTGTTTCTACCACCAATGACACATCCAATGGGCCTTCCCCTGGCGGCAGTGTGACTGCCTCCTGTGTGAATTGTCATTCCCGGAAGACAATAAACTTGGCTTTCACTTGCGGGGCCAGGGGATGGGGGACACAGTTAATTGCACAAGAGGCTATTGCCCAAATCTCTCCTCTTTGTTGACTGGTGGATTCAAACCTTTGGATATGCCTTTAAGTTTTCCAGTGCAACTTCTTAACACTAAGCCATTAAAGTTCCCAGTTTTAACTAGAGGAAATTTTAATGCTATTCTTGTGAAGAAAGTAATTTACTCACAATTGCTGTTTACTCCACCACTGGAAATCATTTCTATTGTTACGAAGAGACAACTTTAGCAATTTTGCCGAGGTCATTGAGAGAATTTGTTAGGAGGTTTTGGTTGCAGGTGATAAAACCATTCATGCTAGCTTCAGTGGGAAAATTAGTTTAATACAATGTTATTTTAATATTTTAATGGACTTATATGGCAAAGAACTAGATTAAATATAACAGGTATATTCAAACTTTGCAAACTAAGATACAGTAGTAGATATTGAGCACACCTTCTAGCCTGAACAGAACACAAGTGAAGTCCAATCACAAATTAATCCACTGCTGTCAGTTGGTCCTGACTCATGAAGACCATTCATCAAGTGTCTAAGACTGTAAATCTTTACAGAAAACTACCCAGGTGGATTCAAAAGCCTGATCTTTCTGTTAGCAACCTGATACATTACACACTGTACCACCTTCCTTGTCATCAGCTTAGAGTAAGAAAAATATAAGAAAGAAGCATTTTTTTTTAAAAAAGTAAATATCAGAGTAAACATGTACAGCTGAGTCTGTGCTGAATCTGTATCTAGTAGGAGGAAATGCCAAAGGCCTACCCCGTATCAATCATTAGACAAGCTCAGCTCCACAAACTTTAATGATATTTTCAATATGGGGATACAACTGTTGGCATACGTTTTTAATTACTAGGTAATGCCACCAGAACAGGAGTGGCATCCGTTTCCTAAACTACATGCCTTTAGAAACTCAATGAACTAGATGAAATTATGACCGTTATGGAAAAGCATTAGGTCTTTGTTCATAGAGTCATTATGAGTTGTGCTCGACAGCAATCAACGACAACAGCAATGCCACCAAAAAGGCATTATGAATATTGGGGAGAGATTTCATTCTGCCTGACTTTCTTATAAAGTCGCCTGTGGCAAAGAACAAATGCTGGCAAGGTTGTAGAAAGATAGGAACCCTTATTCACTGCTGGTGGAAATGTAAAATGGTGCAACCACTATGAAAGGCAGTATGATGCTTTCTCAAAAAGTTAGAAATAGAAATACCATTTGATGCAACAATTCCACTACTAGCTGCCACCCTGATATATATGCACACTCATGTTCCCTGCTGCATTCCAAATAGCATAATGATGGAAGCCACTCAAGTGTCCATCAACAAATGAATGGCTAGGAAAACTATGATATATTCACAAGTTTCTCTATCCATGGTGTATTCACAATGGAATGCTATGCAGCACTGAAAAACAAGGAACTTGTAAAATATTACAGAACCTGGGTGACCCTGGAGGACATTACACTGAGTGAAATATCTCGGTTACAAAAGGACAAATATTGCATAACACCACTTTTATAAAACAGGACTGATATGAGGAGTTGAGCATCAACTAGGAAAAGGGGGATAAATAATTACCACTGCATTAGAACAGAGGAAGGAAAGAATGATTTAAAAGGAATAGATGATTAGGTATTATTTGTATGACAACATTCTAGAATAAGAGGTACATTGCAATGTGGACTGGGGCTTGGGTTTGGGGGAGGGAGAAAATTGTACAACAATGAATGCATTTTTTTTTAAAGTGAACTGGGGAGAATGGAGAGGAAAATATGCAATAATGAATGAATTGAAAATCCAACTTTTCTGTAAACTTATTAAAATCACAATTTTTTTTAAAGTCACCTGTGATAGTGACAAAAATCTGCCTAGGGCACAGATGAGGATAATGAAGAAAATAATTGCCAATCCTTCAGCACGGTAAACTGAAAGCAAATAAAGCATTTATCATATTTTGCGCTGAGATCAACAATAGTATGTCTAGGAAATAAGTTAGTATTACTAATAAGCAGGAAAATGTTCTTTCATCTCGATTGCTACTTTTGAGTTACATTAAAACAATGTAGGAGGACTCCTTCAACAACTACTACTACTCCATCAGAAACCCCAAAATTTAGGATATAGTGTAGTCAAGTGAATCCAGTCATAGATACCCCCTTACTGGGTTTATGAGGCTATGAGTCATTACTGGAATAAACTGCTCATTTTTTGCCTACAGAGCAGTTGAAGAATTCAAAATCCTTACCTTTGGTCACCACTAGAACTTTTAATGGGGATGGAGGAGAATCTTAAAGATGTGATTACACTTTACTTTGGATCACAATATATTCTTTGTTTGAAGTATGTGCACCAGAGATAAGGATCAAATACTCCATGATCTAGAAGACTCTCTAGGCGACTAATAAAACTGTATTGCCAATAGGTTTCACTTTTGCAATTATGAGGAAAAAAATGAATATTAATTGACACATTGTGTTAGAAAGTCTCTAGTGCTTCCCCAAAACATCTGCCAGTTTTTAGCGACAGAACTTTACATTTTTGGACAGGATAAAACAATTTTGCCACTATCAATGAAAGAAACGATGAAGAGACTTTACTTTGGCATTTAGCTGGATAAAATTGAGCGATTTCAGGTCTGATATGTAAACTAACTACATAAAAACAGCTCTTTGTTGCTTTGCAAATGTGAAGTTATGTGATTCCTCTGGGAATTCTGAACAAGCAAATATTTTTGTTAGACGTGACAGTATTTTCCAGGCATGTGTTATCATCATTGGTGTCAGTGCAAATCTTGAGAAGAATTTTTATTCAGCATATAACGGACTTGGCAAAACATCCTATCTGGAGAACTGGAATCAGGCCTATTAATATGAGAATTACATATAAATCCCCCAATGTGTGGAAAAGAGAATAAACTTCATACTCTGCATATGCAGCAGTTATATTAACATGATAGATTTTTCAATGCTCTGCAGGATCCATTACTGTGTTTTGGGCCAATAGTCCATGAATTTGAAGGATTTATACAATGGACCATAACAGCTCCTTCAGAATGATTATGTCCCATCAGATGAAAAAATGTCTTTTTAAAACCTTCCTATTAACCTGTTTGCTCCATAGACCATAATCCTTTGAAGGTTAAATTATATACATAGCAAAATGGGCCAAATCATCTCATTTTGTGTTTTAAAATGTATTTATGGTGAAAAAGCTCTCCAAAATGGGAACGTGAAAACTACACCCAAGTGTGCCATCAAATCAAGGTGATTTTTAAATGTAAGCAACAGGCTGTCCTTACAATTTCTGTTAAAGGGAGAAACATTGATAATCCAGAGATAACATTTCACTTTTATGTACCATTTACATTTTCAGTTCCCTAAAATATATGAAAAAATTGAGCACAGCCTCAGTAATCAAACAAGATACAACAGTTCTCAGAACACATTGTTGAAATACTTTTTAATGCCCACATTTTATCTTTGATTATTACTTAGGAGAAAAATTATATCACATGAATTTAGATATACTGATATCATTTGGTTTCCTTCAAAAACTACTTACTACTTTATTAAATGTATGACTTTGAATTTTGTATATTCATTAACACAGTCTAGCTCTTAGGAGTTTATGCTAACACTGCATTAAACAATAAGAACACTTATAATGATGAGTTTAGTCAAGTTTGAGAGAAATGCTTGATGTGCTGTTACGCCCTGTGATACCACAAATCAGTCTCTTTTCTCATCCTAACTACCTGAGGGATTCTTTAATTTCAAAGTTAAATATTGAGAGTATACAATTCCCTCATTGCCATTGAGTTGGAACTGACTCATAGATGACCTACCAGGTTTTTGGAGGCTGTAAATCACATGGAAGCCACTGGTGGATCCCAACCGCCAGGGTGGTATCATATTGAATTAGTAGTGAAACTTACAAAGGACTATGCCACACACGAGAATTTGAGCACTTAGGTTAAATTTCTGACTCCAGCTCTTTACACACTTCATTAAACTACTTTACCTTGTCTTCCTGTGCTGCCTTTTGGAATCTTCTATTCAGCTCCTTAATATCTTGATTTCTTCACTTTGCTTTGGCTTCTCAGTGC
The DNA here is from genome assembly GCF_000299155.1 of Elephantulus edwardii. Taxonomy (NCBI): domain Eukaryota; kingdom Metazoa; phylum Chordata; class Mammalia; order Macroscelidea; family Macroscelididae; genus Elephantulus; species Elephantulus edwardii. The sequence continues at coordinate 29,275,135 of NW_006399753.1, read as the reverse complement.
TCTAGTGCAATATTCAGAGTCTCTTCTGACATCCATCTTAGTCTTTACTTCCTCCTCTGTCTTTGTAATAATCCCTTTCATTCTTCTTGGGTGATATTCTTGATATCCTCCCACAGCTCATCTAGTCTTCGCTCATTAGTGTGCATGGCTTCAAACCTGTTTGAAATTCAGGTGGGATAGACTCAAGGTCAAATTTTGGTTTCCATGGATTTGAATTTTTTTTTCCGCCTTAGCTTCAAATTGAACTTGCATATGAGTAGCTGGTGGTCTGTTTCACAATCAGCACCTGGCCTAGTTTTCACAGTTGAAATTGAGCTTCTCCAGAGGTTCTTTCCACAGATGTAATTGATCTGCTTCCTATGCATACCATCAGGTGGAATCCATGTGTATAGCCTGCATTTATGTTTCTTATAAAACATATTTGCAATTAATAAATTGTTGATTATGCAAAATTCTATCATTCTATATCCGGCCCCATTTCTGTCATTAAGTTCATGTTTTCCAACTACTTATCCTTCCTCTCTATTCCCAACGTAAAAGATTAATTGCATTGGGAAAGTCTGCTGTCAGAGACCTCTCCAAAGTACTGAAGAGCAACAATGTCAGTTTGTAGACTAAGGTGCACCTAATACAGGCCATGGTCTTTGCAGTTACTTGCTATCCACCAGAGAGCTGGACAATGACTAGGGATAGAAGGAGCCTTTGAGCTGTGGTGGTGGAGAAGAGTATTGAGTATATCATAGACTGCTAAGAGAACAAATTGGTTTGTCCTAGAGAGGGTAAGACCAACTGCTTCTTGGGGGCAAGGATTCTGAAACTTCACCTGACATACTTTGGGCATGTTGCAAGGAGGGGCCAGTCCTTGAAGAGGAACATCATACTTGGGAAGGTGGAGCACAGTGCAAGAGAGGAAGACCCTCAATGAAATGGCTTGATTCAATGATTGGGGTAATGGAGGTAGGTGTGTCACAGACAATAAGATTGGCACAGGAGAGAGCAGAGTTAAGGGCTGTTGTATATAGGGTTGCTATGAGTTGAAGGCGACTCAACAGCACATAATTACAAGGTTAAATTACTCTATTTAGAATTTTGGAAAGGAAAATAGTGAATAGCACACACAAAAAAACCCTCAAAATTATTTTTTGAGTTTTGTGTGTGTTTGTTGTTGTTTTTTAATATAAACGAAAATTATGGTCAGCATAGGGCTGGCTGCATCTGATCTCCACTAAGTCTACAATGGAAAATAATCCCCATCAACAACATCCATAACACAAAACTGACTCCTATAAGATCGGACCTGCTCCCACACTGACTTCTACCAATTGTAACACCAGTTGTCCCTCTCCGGACTTTCTGTATTCCACTGTGGGCTTTAATGGTTCATTGCAATGATCACTAGGGACTCACAGGCAATTCTCACCATTACAGTGCTTCTTAGAGGATTAACAGAGTACAGTTTTTCAGTCAGGGTATTTTTCAGTTATGCTTGCAGGGCTTCTGACTTTTCAGCTGCTTGGCTTTAGGCTAGTGTTGCAAAGTTCTCTCAGTCTTGTCGGTTATGTGGTCTTTCAGCAAGTTTGGGTGGAGGCCTTTGGCACTGGCTCCATTGGGCAGGTCCAGGTCATGACTGTGTCATGTTGGTTTTTCATTTCCCACCACTTTTGCTGCTGCATTGTGCATGTGCATTGCACTTTCCACTGCTGTCTTCTTGCTGGTGGTGAGATTCCCATTTCCTACCATTTCTGCTCAGTTTAAACCTATCAGAATGATAAAACTGACCAACCCCTTATTAGTAGTCCACACACTTGATCTGCATGTTTCCAACCAAAAGATGTCATTCCTCTGATTCACATCATTAGCACACTCCCACCCCATCATGTGGTGAAATTAAAAACCAATGACTAGGAATGCCATCTTGGTAATTAATTTACTGTACCACACAATCTGTCACTTTGATGATTTCTTCTCTACTTGTATCCTTATAGGACACAAGTAGTACAGTGATTAAAGTGTTTGACTGCTAACCAGCAGGTCAACTATTTGAATCCATCAGCTTGAATAAAAGATCTGATGGGAGAAAGAGCTGGCAATCTGATTCAAAACCATTTACGGACTTGAAAATCTATGGGGACAGTTTTACTGTGTATTTTTATGGTTGTGAGGTTGTGATTCAGAATTGACTTTATGCCATTGGGTTTGTTTGGTTTATTGGTTTGGTTTTTTTGTTGTGAGTTTGTTGTGTTTTTGTTTTGTTTTAAATATCCTTGCATCATTTTCGTTCTCTGGAATTCTTGCTAATACTGGTCATTATTATCTACATGTTTTTGAAACTTTATAAAATAGGACTGACATGGATGGTTGGGGAAAGAATAGGGGGAAAGTGGATAGATAATGAACACTGCCTTGGAAAAGATGAGGGCCAGGGCTGTCTAAAAGGACTATATGATTAGGTATTATATGTATGGCAATAATCTGAAACAAGAGGTACGTTAGAAAGTGGACTTGGGGAGAGAGAGGAAAATATGCAACAATGAATGAATTTAAAAAAATTAATAAAAAAGTAGCTTGTGCATTTTTAAAAAGTTTTGAATACCTAGATATCCTTGTATATAATGGCTGCTTAAATCTCAAAAAGAGTAGAAAATAAATCCCTGAAAATTCCAAGTCTTTTTATTCTTAGTAACTACATAGACTCAGGGTAAAGGTAATGAAAATAGAAGGAATAAAATAATAAAGAATGAGAAGTAAAATAATCCCATCTGGTTAAGAAATCTCAGATTTATAATCGGATATATTTGTCTTCGCTCTACACTGATTTTCGGTTGGCATGCAAAGTGTGACAGTAACAAATTCTTACAATTTCAAGTGTTAATCACCTTCAGATAGAGATCTGTAAATTGATTTAATTATAATATGGATCCTTCCTAATCTGCATGCAATGCCACCTCATTTGTGAGTCTATGCATTATTAAATGAGTTGTGATAATTAGGGGGGCTTTGCTTTTAAAGTGATCCTTACCAACCTAAATAAAACCAACTTGTGAAATTTCCTTGTCAATCTAGATACTTCCAACCTATGAAAGATAGATTAAATCTGAAAAACTATAAATTTTTTCACCTCTTTACATACCGTACATTAAAGAAGTCCATTTTCTTTCAAGTCATTCTTCATTTTGAATATGTAGAGGAGAAAGGAGATGATGAAATTGCTATTGTAAAGAATTCCAAGACTGTTGACTTTATGTGTTCATTTGAAGCTTCATTTTACAATTTCTTAGAAAATTGCTCTTGAACTTTTTTGTCTCGTTGTTGTTATTAAGTATCTTTCAGTCAGAAACTACTCATAGCTCTGGGGTTTTTCAGAGTCTGAACATTAGAAAAGATTGCCCAGCTTTCTCCCACAGAGCAGCTAAACCCTGTGCCTTTCTTTTCTCCCTAGGTATCGTGAATTTGTTCTTTAGGATGTGCAGGTTTGAGGCACGGATAGGTGAAGTCATCTGACTAATGGATTTCTGGGTATACTTCTTAATCCTCAACCTGAGTTAAGGTGAGACAGAGGAAAGGAAAGTGAAGCTTCTTTAGGTAAGTAACTTCAATTTCCCCCCCCCCCTCCTTACTTTGGACATCTATGTCTCATACCTTCCAAAACAAAAGAGTAAAATCATGTTGGAGAGTATCTTAATCTGCTTGATAGTATTGCAGCAATATTTTTATTACCTTATCATATGGGCTACCCATATGGTTAGACCATAGATTTTTCTTTGCAAAGTTCTTTTGTGAATATTTGGCAATAGATATGCCAATGGGCCCAGGTTCATGAATATAGAATAGTGTCTTTTGACATTAGACCTAACAGAGTCTGCAAGGGGAAAGCTTTTGCTGAAGGGATTTTAATTTATTTTATTCCCTTTTAAGTCATTAATGATATTTTTTCTCTGAAAAATACAACTAATGCAGCTTTTTGTGTATGTCTTGTTATAAATGGTTGCCATTAACTCATTTCTAAGAGTTGAATTTATGAAGTGATTTTATATGGAGTTTGGTAGCCAATACTATTTTAATTTTTGTATTCTAGGCATTCACTATAGTGACCTAATTTGAGCTCTCTGCACCAGACCAACATATGGGTTGTACACAGCACCGCTGAAGGTAGCGTGTTAGAGAGACAGAGAGAGGGAGAGAGAGAGAGAGAGAGAACACTAACCTCCATGCCCCTCTCTCTACCAGGAAGAAACACGTGCTGGTCACACTACTGAGTATTAAGCAAACCAAAATTTTGCCCTTGATAGGAAAAAGAATATTAAATTCATGAATAGTGTACATAATATAATCAATTGGGAACACATTGTATCAATCATGCATTAGAAACATTTTCCTTTAAAAGCACTCCCAGCAATTACCCAATTGGTATTTATAAATTATAATCATACATGCAGATCAAAGAAATTCACTTGAGCAATTACCTATGCATGAATGATTTCACCTTTTAGGACACTGGTAAAAGACAGCAAATAAGAATAGTGGATCTTTCACTGGTAGAGAGATTAAGGTTTAGTCATGCTCGAAAACTGGCATTAGTGGTCCAGGTTCAGCTCCTATATCAATGTTTATTTTATAAATATTATGTATGATAATGCAAGTTAGTGGTAAGAAGCTGCACTGCTATCTCAAAGGCACAGGGTTTGAATCCACCAACTTCATCAAGGATGAGTAATTGGGCAATCTCCTTCCGTACAATTAAATGCCTCTGAAAATCCATAGGAATATCACCTATGGGTTGGTTCTGACTCAACAGTATACAAGATAGATGGATAGATGATAGATGATAGATAGATAGATAGATAGATAGATAGATAGATAGATAGATGATAGATAGATAGGTATAGAAATTCAGGCCGTAGTCTTTCAAATTACTAACTACACATCCAAGTCCTGGACAATGAATAAGGAGGACAGAAAAAGAATTGATGCCTTTGAGCTGAGGTGTTGAAGAAGAGTACTGAACATCCTATGGACAGTCAAGAGAATGAACAGATATGTCTTGGAGATGGTGCAGCTGGAGTGCACTTTGAAGGCAAGAATGATGAGGCTTCACCTCACATACTTTGGACATATTGTTAGGGGGTGATACTCCTTGGAGAGGGACAAGATGTTGGGAAGGGTGGAGGGTCAGTGAAGGAGAAGAAGACCTTCAACAAAGAGGATTGACACAGTGACTTCTGCAATGCGCTCTTGAGTGCCACGAAGTGTGAGGACGGCACAGGACAGAACAGGGTTCAGATCTTTTGTTTATAGGGTCACTTTGAGTCATACTCAATGATACCTAACAACAACAACAACACACACACACGCGTGTGCATGTTTATATGTCTAAAGATAGAAAACAATCAGAATAAAAGAAAAATGGTGTCACTATCTCCCTTTCTGATGATAATCAGCATTAAATTAGTCTTTTTAGCATATAGAAAACTATTGTCTGTGTATTTCAAAAACAGGTTGCAGAAATTGTTAGCAGCTAAACTAGATCCCAGCTTGCTATTATTTTCTAAAAACTATGTCAGTCTGAACATATTGTTTGCACTCCAAGAAAGTAGAAATCCCACCATTTCACGTAGTATGAGTCTGTCCACCAGCTTTAAGGTGTCAGACACTATCTAGCTCCCCTGAAAAAGTAATGACATAAGATTTCCTCCTTTTTTTTACAAGGTACCTCATGTGTGGGGAAGAAGTAGGAGAAAATGAAGGAGAGATATTGAATATTTTGAAGAAGTTAAAATAGAAAGTATAACAAAAAAATAACAGAAACAAAACAAAAAAAATAATAACAAAACAGTTTTTATAGAGTTAATTCTGAATCATGAAAATCTCTCATGTATTAAAGTGTTTCTACTCCATAGGTTTTCTTTGGCTGATGGGTTGGGGTGTTCTTGTTTGTTTGTTTGTTTCTTTTTTTTTTAATTAATTTTAATGCTAGTTTACAGAGACTCGGGGTTTCCATTCATTCATTGTTAGACTTTCTCCCTGCCCACTCCCACACCCTCCAATTTACTCTTCTCCTTGAAAAGTAAAAGAAAAACTCTTTCATTGTTATGCAATCCCTCCCCCACAAGTCCACTCCACTGTGCAGCTTTCATTCTGGACTCCTGTCATGACAGCAATACCTAATCATATATCCCTTTTAAAGAGTTCTTTCCCTTATCTATTTCAATGCAGTATACATCATTCCTCCCCTCCTTCTCTGCCTTTCCTCAACCACAATGTCAGTCCCGTTTTACAACAGTGGCCCTAAGCAATATTTGTCCTTTTGTGACTGAGATATTTCACTCAGCATAATATGTCCTCCAGAGTCACCCGTTTTGCATAATATTTCATGAGTTCCTTGTTTTTCAATGTTGCATAGTATTCCATTGGTTGATGTTTTATGAAGTCCATCACCAGGCCTCTCTTCAAAGGTACATTTGGGTGGAATGGAATTTCCAATACTTCAGGTAGTAAACAAGCAATTTAATCATTTGCACCACTTCAGGACTTCTTAGGAAAGAGTGTAAATATCCTATTATTATCTGCCAATTGCATAGTTTAAATTATCTCTAAAATTTTCACCTATTTTACTATAAGTTGTTGGAAAGCATAAATGATTTAAAAATATGTGTCAGTGTTTAAGCTGCAAGTCACCTGATAAATATCCCAGGTAACTGATGGTGCTAGGTGATTGTAAACATTTTAATAGAAGACATTCTTTTGTTAATTACCTATGAAGCCATGTTTTTACTTTATCTTCTGTATGTTTCTGTAAATATTATTCCTAGTTGGTTCCTACGTCTAGGAAGAAGCTTGGTGGATTGAAATTAATTATGCAATGAGTTAGACCACTCTTAATGGCTTATTTAAATGATGAGGTAAAATATTTGCAAAATATTTCTTCTGCTTACTCATCCGTAACTCCAGTAATATCAGGTTTCTTCAAACTTAAAATGTTCATAACTTCCTTAGAAACTTTGTTCTTGAACTTTGAACTAATTGTACTGTTTCTCTTTTCTTTAGCTCAGTCAGAGCTCTCACCAAGTTCTGCTTCACCCTGAGTTGTTCCTCTAACACTTTTTCTTCATACCTTACTTTATTTTTTATTTCACACTTCGAACTCTATGAATTTTTCTTCTTCATTTATTTCTGTCCAAGAACATGTTATATGAGATGCAAACTTAGTCTCTATGGTACACTGCCTTCACCCTTAAAATCTCAAACAAGCCAAACAGTTGCCATTGACTCTTAACTCATGGCTCGTGGTGATGTTATATTTGTTTTACTTTACAGAGCAGAAGTGAATTCCATAAGTTTTCAAAGTTGCAACTTTCTTTGAGGTAGATTTTTAGGTTATCTTTCAAGTGGAGAATAATAAAGACTGAAGAAGAAGCAATCACTTTGAATTATTATTGTTGAAGAGTTTTCAGTATTTCACGGACTGCCCAAAGATTCTGTCTTGGAGGAAATACAACCAGGGTGCTTCTTTGATACAAAGATGGTGAAACTTTAAAATAAATAAATAAATAAAAAACAAACAAACAAGATTGTGAAACTTCATCTCATATACTTTGGTTATGTTGACAGGAGAGGCCAGTCCTTGAAGATGACAGAAGGGTTCGTGAAAGAGAGGAAGACTATCAACAAAATGGATTGAAACAGTGACTGCAACAATGGTGGAGATTATGAAGATGGTGCTAAGTAGGGTGACGTTTTGTTTAGTTAATTCAGTGGCACTTAACAAAAACAATAACAACAGATTATCATTCATATACATAAAATTTTTTATTGTGACTCTAACAAATGTGTACAGAAAACTTGGATTTCACATTGTTATTTTGATGCACTACAGCAAAAAATTACATAGTTAAAACATTATGCATACCTACAAGCATTGGCTTTTATTGCATTGAAAGATCTTTAAGTTCAAAAATACTCAAAATACGACCAGGGGGATAGCCATATCCTCGGAAGAGAGTTAACCTTAATGACGTTGCTAGACCTAACATTCTTAAAACCTTCAATAGCTGATGTGGCACCAGTAATCAGAATAGGCAAGTGACTCTATGAAGATAGGAAGTTTTAAAAAATTATGTGTAACACATCCAGAACTTGTGCATTAATGAACAGAAATGGATGGTCTTGACCATTTTTCTTTTGACAGATATGTAATATGCTGTGTTGTGAGTGAAAAATTAAAGAGGACTTGGCACATCAACAAGGAACTGCCAGAAATTTAATCAGGTTCAAAACAAGGATATAAAATAAATAAATAAATAAATAAATAAATAAATAAACCAAAAAAACAAACAAGGATATAGAATAAGAAATATCATTGTTTACATCTGATGAACCTTTGTTGAGAGTCAAGAATACCAGAAAGATGTTTACTTGTATTTATTGGGTTCAACTGTGTGGAACCTAACATATAATCAAATTGTAAAAAACAGAAATTCTAAAACACTTAACTGCATTAATTTGAAATCAGAGCAAAACAAGAAGAGGAAACTGGGTGGCTTTTAACTGAGGGAAGTATGCATCATAGTAAATTCCACTTATCATGCTTTCTTGACCTGAGCGCTGAGCAAATAATCTGAGAAGCTGGACAGTAGGAAGAGGGGTATGTTGGGATTGGAAGAAGACTCATTAACAACCTGTGATATGCAGTTGACACAATATTGTTTGCTGAAAGCTAAGAAGACATGAAACATTTAATAATGATAATCAAAGGTCAAAGCCTTCATTATGGACTATACTGCAAAACCCCAACAGAAAACAAACAAACAAAAAATTCTACAACAGGGCCAAAAAGCAACATCAGACATCTGAAGTCCTTTGTACATGTACTCTGGAGGGACTCATTCTTAAAGAAGAACATCATCCTTGGTAAAATAGAGGCTCTGATGAAAAGAAGCAGCTACTCTCAATGAAATGAGTTCATTCAGTGGCTGTAGCGAGTTCAAAGATAGTAGTAGATGTGAGGAGGACACATCACTACACAGTATTTCTTTTACGCTTAGGGCCACTATGATCATGAACTTATTTGACTGCTCCTAATAGTAACAACAATACACATTGCTCAAATGAGGGCAATTACGACTTTTAACATTAGACATAGAACTACTTCTTGAAAACAAAATAATGTAAGAGACAAATCAGTACTACTATCTGTAGTATCATTGGTTGCTTATACCCCAAGATAATCAGAACTCCGCTGTAACTTTGCCTAACCAGACATGTAACTTCTCAGTCTTCTAAAAACTCTTAATGTGTTTGTTTATTTGCACAATACCTGAACCGAAGCAAGTTCTACCTTCAAATTATTTCTATTTGTGTCATAACCTGAATGCTACTTGAAGCTATGCCTTTAGGAGACTCTATTTAAATTAAAAATAATTACTTAGGTAGAGCGCCTATGTTTTGGAATTTTGGAAATGTAATAGGGGTAGACAGTGACTACTTTGTTACAATTCTGAATGTGAAATTTCAGAAATCATCCTTGCATTAAAAATGAATTAACTGTGTGATTATTAATTGTGCATATTCCAATCCCTTTGTGCTGTACTGCATGTTTCTTGAATCTCATTTGAATCCTTTGGCTAAGTAATGTGTCAAGGGGGGTACCAGCCTGAATGCCTGAGTTATTTAAAAGGCAGGACAGCACTTCCAGATTAGAATACCAATGAGTGGGGTTAAAAAGGCTCTACTGTAGTTGGAGGGCAGCTCTCAGTCTGAGAAGTACCTGAAAAGGACCTCTATGGACTAATTTTCAGAATCCCATTGTAATGTGGGCTCATGTCAATCATCAGAACAGACAGCTTCATCCCATGATATAAACTAGTCATACATTCAAGAGCTGCCAGAGGATCTTCATTAAAAAGGGACTTAACATTAAAGGAAGAAGGTTGTTTTATTATAATACTTCAAACACAGTTTTTTGTTTTATATGTTCTCAGAATTCTTTTTTGTTCTTTGCTACAATATCAAAAAAGTACCACAGAAGAAGCAAAACATTAAATATTCCATTTTTTAATAGGAATCAAGGAAGCGTTCTGGTTTAAGGCATTAAAATCATATACATTTTTCCTAAATTTATTCATGGCTTTGAATAACAAAAAGAAATCTCTAGATGTAATAGGAGGATGTTTTTAATCTTTTGTGGAAAGGGATTTGCAGAGCTGACTACTCAAGGTAAAATATCTACTGGCAAAGTATATCAGTGAGAGCTTTATACATATAAATTGGTATAAAACCTTTAGGCTTTCCACAAGCTTACAGATACCAGTTATATATTACAACTGATGTCATTAAAATTTAATATAATTGTGTTAAGAGGAAAACATGAACAATATCCATGTAAGTAAATCATTGACACTGTAATCTAGCATTTAAAGAAAACTTAACAGGGGTTTAATAAAACAGATAAATGTCTCTTTTTTACCTATATTCAAAAGTGTCATATCAAAATCCTAATTTAAGTGTTTAAATATATTTGTGCAAATCAGGTAACTTCTTTAAAATATCTAGCATTTATCTTTATACTACATTCTATCATTGAAATATATTCTGTATTTACTATATTTTATTATTAAAATTGATGGAGTTTATGATTTGGTAGAGTGTAATTAAAATAATTGTATTTTGCAAATGATAATTTTTGTCTCATAGCCTGGGACAGCATTTTTAAGCCATTCCATGTCAAAGAAGGTGGGGCAGTATTATGAGTCATTTTCCCGTCTGAAATGGCCAATTCCAGAACACAAAATCTCAATTCAGTCTCATTATTACAAAGTGATTTCTGTAAGCGTCCGGATGTTTATTTACAGCTAAGTCACCATAAACCACAATGCACAACTGACAAATTTTCCTGTGACTTGATAATGCTGTATGTTAATTTTTAGGGCTTCACCTCAGGAGTCTACCTGGAAACAAAATCATTAAAATGACTTGAGAAAGCAGACTATGCTCCTGGTGTGGAAGTTCTTCCACCATCAGGAGGAACAGAGCTTAATTAAAGGTTTTCTGATGCTCAAAGACCAAGTGATCCTGAAAAAAGCGTATGTCTGAAGCCTTTATACTGTTTCTTCCATGAAATGACTTTTTATACACTGTTCCTCACCTCTCTCCGCAATCTTCATGGAAAGTCTCCAGAAAGCACAGCAAAGAAAGGACCCAGTGCATTCTCAATGCTGTCAGTCTGTGTTGTGTTCACAGCATTCCATGTGTCAGTTTTAGTGGTCAAAAGTTGGGAAAGTCTGTAAACGAAAACTTTAGACTGATCCCCATAACACTGTGGAGAGATGAAAGATGTAGGGGAATAAAAAGAAGAATGTAGGTGTTGGCATACACACACAAATACACACACAGACATCCATAGTGCTGTGCCTTTTTCTCTTCAGATTATTCCTTTTTATAGGGGAGAAAGAGTGTTTTACTAGGAAATATAGATACATAGTTATATCCATTATATTTAGCAAATCATAGGAACACAATTAATATATTTCACCGAAGGAATAATACCATGTGATACTGGCATACTGTTTTGATAAATTAGCATAAGAAAATGGCTGATAATGTGCAAAATGGAGCTACAATACCTTGAATTTACTGCTCTTTGTTACTGAATTCAAGGTGAAAGAATGCTAGTTCATTGAATGCTGTTGTTTGTTCAAAACATTCAGGTACACGTTATTAAAAAGATGAAATTCCATTCTTAAATGGCTGAGATTCGTGGTTAAGACTTACAAGTGGTGGTTACCTCATTAAATCATGCTCTAGCCTTTCTAACAACTGTATAATGTCATAAAGAAAAGAATGTTAGGCATATTAGAGTTGAATTTTCAACTACACAAACATTGCATATTTTGCCAATTTTAAAGTTATTCTTTACCTTGCAGCTAAGAATAATTACATAGCAGTTAAATAACAAAATATTTTAAAATCCTTATAACATATCTTCTTATTTCAATAATTTTAATTTAAAAATTAAGCCTGTTAATTTGCATATTACTTGTTTTATTTTTTTCTGTTATTAGCTATCCAAACATCTAAAGAAAACTAAACCTTGGAAAATAATAACTCTAGAGATTATGGCCTCTGTTCTCTTGGTATATGAGTTCCATCAAACTCTTTTGATCCTGATCAATAGATTTAATATCAATGTCTTAAATGATACACTCATTGATATTATTAATGTGCACATTGTTCAGTTAGACATTTGTAATAGGAATTCAAGAACCATGTTCTTTCGCATATAAAATGAACAAAAATATTGAGAAATCACGTGAACAAAAGTATCTTAAATACTGAAAACATATTAAATCTTGTTGTTAGGTGTTGTCGAGTCGAGTACAAGTTATAGTAACTTATAGTAACAACAGATCTGAACCTTGGCCTATCTTGTGCTTTATTTTATCTGAAAGCATCTTCTGGGAAAATTTCAAAGTATTTTCTCCATTGTACATAATCCTTGTTCCACTACCTGAATTCTCCTCACAAAGCATTGCTACGGAAGGAAAGCAATAAGAGGAATGATTCTACTCATGTTATGATTATTAATATCATTCAGCCAAAACCTAGCTAAAAGAAAAGTAATGCATCTGTGTTTTATAAACTTTTAAGGTAATATTACAAGTGCAATTCTGGTCTTGCAGAGGTTTTAATATAGATTTTCAGTTGTCCAATTAGATTAGAAGTGTATTGAATTCTTAAAAATTAAAATATGCACCAGAAAAATAGGTACCTGAATATGTGTGTGTGTGTGTGTGTGTGTGTGTGTGTGTGATTTAAGAGAAAATAAATACGTGTGTGTGTATATATATGTATATATGCTATTTAATGATGATGGTAGTGGAAAAAAGCAGTAAAATTCATGTAAATTAGAATGTAGAATTGAAACATTCAGATTTTTAAAAATGCATTCTTTTATGGCTACATTAGAAATTTTGCCAATAACTTTACCATCCCAAATTTGATAGGAAAATAAGGATATATGTCCTGAAGGGAAGACAGTCTGAGGCAAAAAGACAAAAGCTTTAGTGATCCAAACTGGCAATGCTTTACTAAATTTCAGAAGGTTTTGAGTGATAGTATTCAATAAAGGCTTCCACATAACTATAGCCAACACACCATCAACAGCCACTATTTCAGATAGCCCTTCCCACTGAGTTTGGAAGAAGGTAAAAGTGGAATGCTACTGTAGGCATCCACACTTAGAAAGATTCCACAACTGTATATTGAGCATCTGAAGACGGCAGGGCATTAGGACAATCAGATCTGTTGTTCTTAGGGTCTCTATGAGTAATTGATTTAGTGGCACATAAGAACAATTTTATACACTGTTAGCCAATTTAAAAGAATGTGTAGCAAGTTGAGACTTGTTCTGGTTAATCAACAAAACAGGAAAAGGCAGCCAATAAAAAGGGGGGCAGTGCTGCCGCACAATTGGAAACACTGCAGTTACATAGTGCCATAACATTGTGAAAGCAGAGAATAGAAAATGCCGAGAATGAACAAGAAGAATCTCAAAAACATTGTCTATCTACAAAATATGCCTAAACAAACACCAAATGTAAAAAGTAACACAGTTCATTACAGTCCTCAAACCTAAAGAGAAACGATGTCTAATCTTCCATAGTGAGTGTGTGTGCAGAAAAAGACATTAAAACATTCTTTAAATTTTAAAATATAAATATCTAATGAGATGAAAATATTTTTAAGCTACAAACAATATACTGATAGCACTATTTCAGAGTTATTATCCTTGATAATATTTCAAAACCAAAACATGAAGTGGAATGATGGTGAATTTTTTATATTTCTGCCATGATTCTCTTTCACTCTGAATGTTGGAACATATAGTGTTTATTTATTTATATGTGTATATATGCAAGCATTTATTTATTTATTTGGAATGTCAATACAATGCTATTTAAAAAATACATGAAGGATCGCATTTTGAAAACAAATACCTGACATTTTCTATCCATTTTCTCCTTAGTGAGGTAACCAAATTGGCTGTTTTAGATTTTTATTGTTTTGAGATGATCATGCTATTACCCAGTCAATGAAATTCATCCCACCAAACAAATATGAACTAAACAACAAAACAATCACTTCTCCATTTCTTATTTTGTTATAGAACAATAGTCACATTCTACTTATTTTGATACAGCATGTCTCAAATACTTGAGCCAATTAGGACAATGCAGTTTGAAGTGAAATCGTCTTCAAATGGTAAGATTATGGCTCTTCCATAATACTACTGGGACAAGGCTGCTATTTAAAGAAACTGTGGTTTGAAGAATGATGCTATGACAAAGAAATATACACAATCCTGAAGGGAACTAAAAGGACAGATGCTGCAGGCTATCTGAGCTTCTGTTAAATATGAGAACCAAGGGGCATGAACTTGAGCTAGAGCACTAAAAGTGCACTAAAAAGTGCTTCAAACTCTTTCGCAATTGCCCTTTGCGGAATAAATAGCCAAGAAACATATAACAAGCGGCAGACACAACAAGGAGGTATACAAATAGCACTGGAGAGTGCAGTAAACAATTAAATTGTTAGGAAATCCTCAGTGCTCAGCTTTCCTGGTGAGTAATGTGCATAACTGTTCCTAAAACTGATACTGTTAACATGAGTAAAAGATGACATAAAAACTACTATTCAAAGGACAAATTATTCACCATTCACCTACTGAAAATTCATGGCTGAAAATGTACTTTTTGACACTTTCCTAGAAATAAAAAAATGTTGTCATTTGGAGAAAATTGTTTTTATACTCGTACAGTTGTTATATAAGACTTAGAAATGTGTCATACATTTTTAGTCCCCAAATTTAATCCATCTGTTAAGAATGAAGTTCAGTTTTTAAATAAGTCTGTTATTCAATCCGTTTTTTAACAGGTGTCTGTGTGTCACAAAATGGTAGAGTTAAAATAGATCTTGCCTTCTGAAACAAGATTTTTATTCCAAAACTCTAAAGGCATCAGAAAGTAAATTTCCTAAAAGCATCAGAAGTGAAAACTTTAAGGGACTGCTAAAGCTAGAAAGAATCTTGGGATGAATAGCTCTCATTTTGAAGGATTAAAACAGAACTGTGGTATGATTGTCTTCTAGTTTTGTGATCAGAACCACCTAGATTCCCATTCTAGCATTGTTCTTCTTTCATTAAATATGATGAGGTACATAGAAATTAATTTGTTGCTAAAGTTGTAGAGAAAAACTACAGAGGGGAATACACCCATAGACATACACACTTAAATGAACATACAAATTTTGATGGTAAGAGAAGAGGCTGCGCAGGTATACCAAGTAAAGCTTGCAAGTGTAAAGTTCTCCTTCAAAACTACTTAAATTCCCCTTCCAGCTATCAAGCAAATGCTCTGTTCAGTAATTCAACATGAACTCATTTCACAATGAACAAATTGTTCCCGTTAGGTAAGAAAGAATTTCCTTCATTGCCTACTGAGTATTCAAAATCTAGATGCTCCTCAGGAAACGGAGCCGTGTCTATGAGTCTCTCTTCCCAAAATACCTCACATGTAATAAGTTCTCCAAAAAATAATTCTCTCTAATCGATAGCAAATAAGCAATCATACAACAAAAGAGAAGTTTTAAAATTCTTACTTAGAAAACAAAACTAAATAAATTAATGGCTAGGATGTTTTCAATCAATAGGGAACACATGAAGCTCCTTTCTCTCCTTCACTAATATTTTGCCTACAGTTGTGGACACAGATATGTTATGGGACCAAAACTATTAGGGAAGTGGGAAAGGAGGGGAAAAACATATCTTCAGGTGCAAATCATCATGTTTGTGTGCCAGCTCTCCCCGGCCTCTCATTAGTTTCAGGAGTGACCTAAAGGTTTTTAACCTCAAGGACAGGGTTTTCTATTTACATAGTTTTGTCCTAATCCCTGAGTTGATTGAGTTCACCTTCTTTGACTATGCAACCCAGCTAGCCTATCTTAAAGTGCAGGTGAGCAGAAAAATAGAGATCTAATTAAGCCAGTTTATACTTTTTGACATTCTTGAAAAAAGAGTAGAGATACTGTCCACAAAGCATTTTTAATATTCTAGTTAAGGAATCACATCTATTCTCATTTTAAAAATGTGCCAATGGGCAGGAAGGAAAGGAAGAGGCCTGTGAATTCAGCCCCTAGTCTTTCTTTGTGGTGGCAGCTAAAGCCAGTGCATTAGTGAGAAAGGAGAAAGGATAATAGGACCAGTAATTGGCAGGGCTGTCCAACTACACCTCTCCTCTCTCCCACCACTTGTCCCTGCCCAATTTATCTCTTCCACATAGCCCCTTGAAGCCTCATCTCTTCACCAAACTTTTAAAAAGTTGCCCCCTGTATCTCATGGCTTGTTATGTAAGGAATTTTTTTCATCAAAGCTTCAACATGAATGTTCTTCCACTTGTTAAACCAATATTAAAACAAGAAAGAATCCTTAGTTTAAAGCATCTGTGTTGCTAGTGCCACAGCTGGATGGCCACTGCCAATAGTAAGTGGTGAGGAAAAAGTATAATTAAAACTCAACTTTCAAATAGATCTCATAGTTTGTACCCAGTAAGAAGCTCTTTTTCGCCACGTGAACTTTCAGGTGACTGTTCTGAACAAAATAGGTGATGTTTCCTTTTATGTTAAACCCTTAAGATAACTTTAACATGGTCCTTTGCAGTTTAATTTATCATAAATTCTGGCACCATTTATCACTAAATGCAAAATAATGAAGAAATGACTGTATTAAATCTGAATAACTACTGAATTAAAAGGCTGTTAAATGAGTTGAAACACATAGTATCGTTAACAATATGTGCGAGTGTGTTTGGCTGGAATAAATTACTTTCTCAGTCATAATTTGAAAAGATTACCTTTGGAGAAATATGTTCAAAATTTCACATCTTGATTCCCTGACTAAATCTGCATGCACTGTTAGCATTCTTTTAAATTGACTTCGTAGAGAACATGAAGAAATTCTTGAGTGGTAAAACAGTATTCCTCTATTTAAAAATTGAGAAAGAGAAGGCTTGAAAATAGAGTTTTAAAATGGAATCAAAATATATTTTACCCATCCAATTAATATGTATTTCTGTAATTTTCCCACTTTTGCAATATTTTTATATAATCCAGCACACTAATGTTTAACAATATCTCTCTAAAGGGAAATATTTTTAAAATATTCATACACTGTATTTAATAATAATAATAGTAAACATATTTTCAACTTGATAAATCATTTATTTATTGTAAGCAAAAAGAGAGTTGGACAATGACTAATGATGACAGAAGAATAGATGCTTTCAAGTTGTGGTGCTGGAGAAGAGTCTCTAACACACCACGGACGGCCAAAAAAACAAATAGATCTGTCTTGGAGAGGATGAAATCAAGTCTCTCAATGGAGGCTAGACTTATGAAGCTCCACCTTACTTACCTTGAACGTTTGGCCAGGAGAGATTGCTCCTTGGAGAAGGACATCACGCTTGGAAGGGTGCTCAGAAGAGGAAGACCCCAGATGAGATGGATTGATACAGTAACTATGGCAATGGGGGTTGGTGTGTCGGAATTAGTGAGACTGGCTCAGGACAGGAAAAGGTCCAGAGTTGATGTACTGTACTTAGGGTCATGACACATATCAACAATAACATACTATGACAGGTTTGTAAGCAGGAGTGACATCCACTTCCTCAATAATATAACTCTGGAAACTCTATGAACTTTGATAAATGTAAATAGTTGTAGAGGGGTTTCAGGCCTTTTGTTCATAGGGTCGCTATGAGTTGTGCTTGACTCGAAGGAGCTCAACAGCAACAAAAGGATTGTTAAATGGAGGACTATATCATATGATTTGTTGGCTTTATCTTCTGAGCAAAATTGAGGAATTAATGTGTTAAAAAGCAAAATATTTATACATTTCAGAACACAGTATCTGGACTCAATAGACTGCAAAAACTGACCTAGAGTCCTTGCTGATAGAGCTCCATCCCCCAAGTCTGTTCCCTTGCAGTGTTTTAGCAGATAGTGAAGGTGTTCTTAATCCTTACCCTCAAGAGGGCACTTTGTAATGTCTTTAATTATCACCCTGCTATTGTGATTAGAAACAAAGACTTTTCAATAATAGTGTCCTGTTGCATGTTTAGAGATATTTCAGTGTGGAGTCTTTAATAAAGAGGATTTGTGAATGAACTTAATTAGCCCTGTTAAAAACATCCAGCAGATAGCAATCTATGTCTATAGAGAGGGCTATGCCATGGTGTGGGGGCATGATCCTTGGAGATACTTGTTTTCTGAGAAAACAACAACAACAACAAAATATTATTGTTATAGAAAGGACAAGGTTTATTCTGATGCTTACCAAGTACTATTAATATCTGGTTTTGAGAAAGCAGTTTATCCAACCATTCTCACAGTCAAGATGATGTTGCTTTTCTGGGTTTACAAAAATGTTAACACTAACTCACAAAGGCACATTCTTGAATTTTAAGGTTGGATAAATATTTGAATTATCTTTCTTTCCTTCTTAAAAAATTATTTAACTATGTACAAAAGAAAGTATCAGTAATGCTTATTGAGCAAAAGATTTCCTTTATTTATTTTTTTTCCCCTGCTCTCACCCACCCCTATTCATCCTCCGTTCTGATGGCCCATCAGTCCCCAGGAAGTAGTTTTATCATCTCTATATTGTGTGGTAGTGTGAGAAATAAGGGCATGCCATATAAATTAAAATAATGTGTTGGTGATAACATACGTGTATTTTGAGGGAAAGATTAATAGATAATTCTCTAAAAGCTGAAAGAGGCTTTAGTAAAACTTTGGTTTGAGCTGTTACTTGACAGTAGGAACCTGGTGCTCAAAGCTTTTTCTCCTTTCTGATTTACTCTGTTTTGGTAGTGCCTTCTGCTTGGAATACAATCTCTAATCATACAAAGCTAAAAGACCTCATGAGAGAATGTAGTTGAAAGTAGCTGTTGGTGTAGATGCTACATTTAAAGCTGTTTTTTAAAAATTTTATTTTCCTCTTTCAACTTTTTTCTTTCCTAGTTTAATAGATGGAGGAAAAGAAATAAGGATTCAGAGTTGCTAATTTATCCACTATTAAAAAATATGCATTTATATTTGCTGTTCTGTTAAATTTTGTTATTCTTACTGGGATTAGATGATATATCATAGTTGTTTTGATTTTCATCTCTCTTAGAGCTAGGGATTTTTATCATTTCTTCATTTGTTTTGTAGCCATCTGAATGTCTTCTTTGGTGACATATCTGTTCATATCCTGTGTCCGTTTTTCAATTGGATTGTTTACTTTTATCTAGTTGGGGTGCTCAAGTATTTTATAAATTCTACATATAAGTCCCTTATCTGACATGTCATTATCAAAT
>NW_006399753.1:29253909-29254974 GCF_000299155.1 Elephantulus edwardii | reverse complement strand
AAACCATAAATGACACCTAAGCAGATATATGCACACCCATGTTTATTGTGGCTTTGTTCACAATAGCAAAGAGCTGGAAACAACTCAAGTGCCCATCAACAAACAAATGGATAGAGAAGCTCTGGTATATTCACACAATGGAATACTATGCAGCATTGAAAACCAAGGAACTCATGAAATATTATGCAAAATGGATGATCCTGGAGGACATTATGAAGAGTGAAATATCTTAGTCACAAAAGGACAAATATTGCATCTGGCCACTGTTGTAAAACAGAACTGATATCAGGGTTGAGGGAAGAAAGAAAAGGAGGGGGGTGGGGAATGATGTATACTACATTGAAACAGATGGGTGAGAAATCTGTTTTAAAGGAATATATAATGTGTGAACGGGTATTCTTGTCATTACAGAATTCCAGAGTGAAGGCTGCATAGTGGAGTGAACTTGGGGGGAGCGATTGCATAGCAATGAAAGAGGTTTTTTTCTTTCTTTTCAAGAAGACTGATTGCGGGGAGGGGTGGGCAGGGAGAAAAGGACAACAATGAATGACTATAAATCCTAAGTCTCTTTAAACTTTCATTAAAATTAATAAATAAGTTTTTTTTTAAAAGTTACGCATTTAGTGAAAGTGTTTGTGTGGTACTGCTGAGTATGTGTGACAGAGAGATGAAGGATCCTTAAGCACTGACGATGAAGAATGAAATTAAGTAACATATGTGCTAGTTACCTAGGAATTACATTCTCTTTTTTTCTTCTGTTTGCTCTTCCTCCTTCCAAGTGTTGGGAGCATTTTTAAAATAGTCTCCAAAGATACCTGAAATTCAGTAAAATAACTAGTATATATTAATTAGTAAAAAAACAAATAAGTACTTATGTTAACTGATTTTACAGAAGAACTTAAGACTAATAATTATTTGGCTTTAAAATCGGAAGATAAGCCCTGACTACATTGTTACTATGTAATTGTGCTCATGGAAAATTTATACCTAAATAAGACTATTGTGTGAACAGAGCAAGGGGATACTGTGTCGTTTAAAATGAGAAAGACATGTTAGGATTTTCTC
>NW_006399753.1:29237758-29246756 GCF_000299155.1 Elephantulus edwardii | reverse complement strand
TGTTGCAAGTGTAACTCCTTACCAGAACTCCCTACTAGAGCAGGTGAATGCCTTAAAGATATAAGAGGAAGTTGGTAAAATTAGTCAGAATTATTAGACAAGGTAAACAGAAATATAAGAAGCTAAATGTGGTAGTGTAGTCCTTCAATATACATGCCACCAAGCAAAAGACTACATATCCAATGACTCCATGAGAAAAAGATGGACAATCTCCTCCCATTAAGATTAGCCTTAGAAATCCAGCGGACAATCAACTATGAGTTGGAACTGACTCAATAGCACTGAGTTTGAGGGGTATGGGTTTGATTTGATTTTGTTTGAGAAATATAAAACCAGAGAAAGGCTGCTGGAAACTAATGATGATCTCCAGATGAGAGCCAACAGCAATGGTGGAATCACTTGGGATTGAATATGTAAAGAAACTTCAATGAGACTGGACGAATTTCTCTCTGAGAGCTTCTAGCTATACTGGAATCTTTTTTGGGCTTTGAGTCTGAACCCACTAACTCAGTAGAGCCTACCAGACTTCTTTCTGACCTATAGAATTGTGATGTAATAAGCAAGCATGGTCTTATCTGCCAGATTTGTAGTAATTTCTTACAGAAGCATTTATTGTTGTTGCTGATTGCTGCTGAGTTGAGCATGACTCATATCAACACCATTAACAAAAGACCTAAAGCCTTTCTGTAACTATTGTCATTTATTAAAGTTTATAGAGTTTCCTGAGGCATGTTGTTTAGGAAGTGAATGACACTCATGTTTCCAAGAATAATAATAATACACTCTTCTGTGCAATTTGACATCAAGTCTTGTCTATTAATAATTTATAGTCAACCGTGGTGAAACTTGTGCAAAATTGTTCATTAAAGATTAATGAACAAGCACAAATAAGCCTTGTATACATTGCTTATGGAGTATTCTGTCCTCATCAGAAAGGAGGCTTGATTCTGTAAAAAACTATTGTAACTTCAAGAGAGACAAATGTCACTCCAACCTAAAAAGCAGAATCTTTGACAAAGTGAAAAAAGAAAATGTTCACCACAGATTAGTAAATAACCATAAGTAATTCCATACTTACCTTTATGATACAATAATCTGACATAGCCTTTAGGCCAGCAATACCCCAGAGAAACTCGAGATTTGAAAGGTCATAGTAAGCATGAGGGTGAAAATGAACAACAGGTTGGGCTCAGGTGGCCTAATTGAAAGTCAATAAGCATAACAATCAAATTCCCACTTCTCTCATCTGTTGAATAGTACTCTAGCAACCAGATATTTAAATGGCGGGAGACTCCAAGAAAAGTAAAACAAATATTCTAAGGGAAGTGAAAGAACTATTAGTGTAGGCTAGATATCTGATGCAAATGATAACAGAGTGCAGAACTAAAGCAGTTCCATTCTGTAATATTAAGTGTGCCCGAGATAACCACTGACTTACTGGTAACTCTTGCCATAATGATGTCTACTAGTAGACAGGTAAGTTTGCTCTCATGTCCTCCTAAATTATGAGCAATCTATGAAATATGATAACCTAGTGTGTTGTTGGTTAAAACAGTGGTCTGCTAACCAGAATGTTTAGGGATTTAGTTTGAATAAATTTTTCAGTTTTGGAAAGCTTATCGAGTGTCAGTATAAGCTCATGAACAATGGCCTGCAGTTTGGTCTTTATCAAAGACCATTAGCCATGGCATAGAACTTTATAACATAGAAGATACATAACAATGAAAATAGATCATTTGATGAAAACTGGTTGTTTTTGAACTCAAAATAGTATCAGGGAGATTAAAAAAATATTATAACAATTATTTTAAAAACACAAAAAACTCAGGATGTGATAAAAAGGATTCATAAGTACACTCAAAAAACACTTCTAAGTATTTTGTAAATACTTACAAAAACAAAAAACGAAATTTCTTCCAATCAAACTCAGTACTCTCAAATTGAGTGTTATTCAGATAAAACACTGTAATTTTGTTATTTAAAAAAATACAATTAAACACTATAAAAATGATTAAATGTTGTGGAATGTTGGGGAGGAAGGATGGGTCTCTGGCTAGGACAGATCACCTAAGCTCCAGATAAGTGCAAGACTCCTGATGGCCTTTAATACGGGGTAGAGAAAGCTCCCCTGTGTTTGGCTGTACTGGCTTGAGAAAGCTCGCCACCTGGGAAGACGGCTGCCGCCTCTGTTGAGCTGGGAATAGTCCAAAGGAGTCCTATCCTGTCTTCCTGTTTATATAAGTGCACAGCCAATCCCAATAAAACTGAGATGCATTGACTCTCTGATCCTCTTCTGGAGTGGTGATGCTCCCATATACTTTTATATGATTGGTGCAAGAATCCCTGGTTCCAAAGAGCAACGATGTCAGGCTGGAGACTAAGGTGCACCTGATCCGGGCTATAGTCTTCGCAATTACGTGCTATGCATCAGAGAGTTGAATAGTGAATAGGGTTGATAGAAAGAGAATTGATGCCTTTGAGCTTTGGTGCTGGAGAAGAATGTTGAATATACCATGGACTGCTAGAACAAACAGGTTTGTCCTAGAGAAGGTGAAGCCGGAATACTCCTCGGAGTCAAGGATTCTGAAGCTTTGTCTTGCATACTTTGGTCCTTCTAGAAGGACATCATGTTTGGGAGAGTGGAGGGGCAGCAAAGGAGAGGAAGACCTTCGATGAGATGGATCGATTCTGTGACTAGAGCAGTGGGAATAAGAGCGTTTGAGATGGCTAGGTTGGCACAGGATAGAACAGCATGTAGAGCTCTAGTACATAGGGTCGCTATGAGTCGCAAACAACAACAGCTTTCTTTGCTTGTGATGAGGTTCTTCCACTCTGCTGCTATATTTACTCAATTTAATGGTGAGACCAACAAATCCCCTTGTGGATAGGCTAACATATTCCTGCTCATCCACATGACAAAGTCAGAAAATGGCAAACAAAACCATGTTTAACAATAAACCCTTGACACCACAGCTACCATTTAAAAAACAAAGAAAAGAATCTAAAAACAAGGATGAGAAAAGAGCATTAAAAATGAACCCAGTGTGGAAAGAAAGAAGTCATTAACGTGGAAATCATATGATTGTACAAAAGTAAAACAAACTCCAAAACCTTTGGAATATACAGAATAGCTGCTAGAACAAAGAAGCAAGTTTAAAAGGTTGCAAGATACAAGATCAACATTGAAAACGCATTGCATTTCTGTGTACTATCAATAAACAAGAATCTGAAGGAAATTACTCACCCAAATAATTTGAGTAGAACAAAAGGTAACATAGATATTCTCCTCCTGTGTGAATTACTACACCTGAATACCCACTGGAGGGTCGGTTATGAGTCAGTTCCAACTTGATGGTGCACAACAAGAGTTTTTGGAATAGATGTCTTTGTTGTCCAGCGTCTTTGCCATGGAGAAAGGGCCCAAACATTAAACACGGTGAAGAGTACATGGCGGAGGTGAAGGCTGTATTCTTCCTTATGTGCTGTGTACCCATATTTCTTTGTCTTTTCAAACTACTAAGTACTTTCCTCATGTGTTAAAATTTCATGTGTATTTCATTTTAATGTGCTTACACTTTTTATCATAATTCTTAAAACAGTTGAAAATATTTGTCTTTTAAAGAAATTGGCATAAAAAATTGCAATCCTGACATTTACCATGAAAATGTTTATATTTTCCAGGTTTAAATAGCTTACCTAACAAGTCTTTATTGATGTTTGCTTTTTATCTCCTCTTCTAGAATTTTAAGTATTATAGAAAAGCACAGTCATTCCAACAACTCTTCATCTCGTTGCTGTTAGATATGATTATGTCAACTTTTGACACATATTAACTCCATGTGACAGAGTAGAGCTACTTCATTATGCTTTGTAGGATCAAACCATCAGGTCTCTCTTCTCTTAGAGCTGTTGTATAAGTCTGAACCACTAACACTTTAAATAGCATTTTAACCATTGGACCACCAGGGCTGATGCACTTTTTAAATTTCTTGTCGTTCAACCCCAACGGTTTTGTCGAATGACTGCCTTCAAATCCCCAAAACTGAAACAAAAAATACATGAAATATTATAATCAGAAGCAATGATTAATATGCTGAAACATCCTAGTAGTAACTATACAATGAAAAGATATAAGTAACTTCACATAAAGTGTGGTTCATATTATCAACGCAATTGCAATTGCTACAAAACTTGGAAATGTAAAAATAAATCTATAGATGACAATGTAAATGTAAGTAGTAAAGGAGATAATAACTGGTAAATAATACCATTTTCTTTAGAGAATCAAAATATTCTATTGTTAATTAAACTCAAAATACACATTGTTGTAGATACATCTTTTAAAAGCTGCAGTGGAAAGGTTTCACATACTCCAAAAATAGTGACCTATCTGCATTAGTAAAGTGTGGGAAAGAAAATGGTTGTGGTATAGTAATCAAAAATACCTAAAATAGACTGATTAATAAGTGGATCAATCAAGTATATTATTTTAAAAACATGTGTTAAGTACCAGCAAAATGGCAAGATGTAAAAGGTATAACACACTCTCTCTGAGGACTGGATGAAGATGAAATTAATCACAAAGATGCTGCAACAATGCATAATGTCAACTACTAGAATGATGCACTAAAAAGTAAATAAAATTAATAAAATGGTTTTATTGGTTTGTTGGGTTTAAAAAAAATTTAAGAAAAGCTGACCGCCAAACACTTAAGATTTAGGTATGGTTTTTCTTCTGTTATTTTAATGTTTCTCAGTATCAGTTAAAAACAATGTTATCCCCTTTTTCCCATATTTGCATCAGATTTTATTATCTTGATTGTCTTGGCTAGTGGTAATAAAAAATGTTTCTAAGTTGAAGGAGAACTTTCTATTCTCTTTCGTTCATGTATATGAATGATGTTGACAAGGTTGACAAGTTTGTGGTGAAAATAAAGACACAGTCTAATTAGCTAAGGATTTTTATCAGGAATAAAGTAAAAATTCATTTTTCTACTTCATTGAAGTAATTGCTGAAAAGAAATATCAGAATGTTATAAGTAACTAAGATCTTATTGATATTAGCTTTCTGTGTTAAGATTTTATTGTGTTTTAGTCTTTCTGAAGGAAGCAAGCAGAGAGCTCTGCTTCTGAGAATAGAAACTCCATGTCTTATAATGAAGATTAAGACCCAAGGAGGCTTATAATCAAGGTTCAGTCCCTCAAGCTGATTCGACAAGTGACCTAGGAATGTAAATCTCTAAATGGTTATAAGTTAGCTTAAAGTTAATTCTCTATTAAGATGAATGGAAGTTTTTAAACATGACACCTGGGTTAATGTTATTCAGGCTCAAAAAAGTTGGTAATAGCTCCATCACAGGAGGTAGTTTATCAATGCAATCAATGGAGATTTATTAACTTCTAAAGAAACATTAAAACGGCTTTATTAATTTGGAGGAACATTGCAAAATAACTTATTAGGACACCACACACTTCTGCTATTATTTGTACATTTTAAAGGAAACAATATACCTATCTAATCAATTCTTTTTCATTTTCAAATTCCCCATTTAGAAAATGATTGGGTCAAACTTAGCAAAAGGAAATATTGCTACAGTTTATAAAACAAAACAGAAAACTAGAAATAAAGAAAAGATGAAGAAATAAACACACATTTATATAGGAGTATAATGATGCTGTAATTTGCACTAATTTTGACTGTGAGCTTACTAGAAATAAGAATAAAAAGGTAAATATATTTTTCATATATATCACAGAAGGATGCTAAGTTCTTGAGAAATATTTTTCTTACATTAAAATATAAATTTCTTACATGAGACTTTATAGAATGACATTGACAATGACTTACTGCTTATTTCTTATTGTTGTTATTGTTATGTACCATGAAGTCAGAATCTACTCATAGTTGACGCTCCAGGAGGTTTTCAGTGGCTGTAAATAGCAGAGAAAGAGATTATGCGTCTTCATCTTGTGGAGAAGCTGGTGGATTCCAACTACGTGCCTATGTGTTTGCAGCACGACTCATTACCGCTAAGCCACAGGCACTCCCTTATTTCTTACTATGAACCTCCATAAAAGTATATTGTTGTTGTTGTTGTTATGTTCCGTCGAGTCGCTTGCGACTCAAAACGACTATGTACAACAGCCCTAGACTCTGTTCTGTTCTGTCCTGTGCCAATTGCACCATCTCCGATACACCCATCCCAATTACCCCAGTCACTGAATCAATCCACCTCAAAGGGGACCTTCCTCTCCTGCGCTGTCCCTCCACCCTCCCAAGCATGATATCCCTCTCCAAGGACCGTTCTCTCCTTACAACATGTGCAAGGTATGTTAGACAAAGCCTCAGAATCCTTGCCTCCATGGAGCAACCCAGTTTAACCCTCTCCAGGATGAATGCAGTCCATGGTACCCTCAATACTCTTCTCCAGCACCATAGCTCAAGGCATCAATTCTCCTTCTATCCTCCTTAGTCATTGTCCAACTCTCTGACGCATAACAAGTGATTGCAAAGACCACGGCCTGTATCAGATTCACCTTAGTCTCCAGAGAGACACCATTGCTCTCTCCAGCACTTTGGAGAGGTCCGTAACAGCAGACTTTCCCATCACAATACATCATGTTGAGTATGACCCATAGCAACCCAATGAACAATAGGTCTGAATCCTGTTCTATACTGTGCCAAATACACAATCTCCTAAACACTTGAGCCCGTTGCTGTAGTCATATGTCAATCTATGGTTGAGAGTCTTCCTTTCCTTCATCATCCCCCCAGCTTTTCCAGCATGATGTCCTTCTCCAAGAAATAGCTTCTCCTAGGAGAACTCTGGCTTCATCTTCCCCAAGACGTATTTGTTCTTTTGGCAGTCCATTGGATATCAAATACGTATCTATAGCATCATAGTTCAAAGGCATCAATTCTTCTGTCATCCATATTCATTGTCAAACTCTCAGTAGCATAGGAAGTAATTTAAAAGATCCTGGCCTAATGAGGCACCTGGTTTTGGTTTTGGTCAAACATTTCTCTAAGTGGTATAGTGCTGGTCTGTCCATTTGCTGTACAGAGGTAATTCGTGGTTGCTATGATGCTAAACACTGTGACGATGTGTCAAATGCAATAATAGTTACCCATGAAGGACAGTGTTTGGTGGAGCTCCCCGATTAAAACAAGCTTGGAAGCAGGAGTGGCATCCACTTCTGAAACAGCTTGCCTCCAGAAAATCGATGAACTTGGAGAAACAAAGTTATTTATACATGTGTTTAGGTCTTTTGTTCATAGGGTCGCAATGAGTTGTCTGCAACTCAACGGCACTTTATAACAGCAACAACAACAATCGGGAACCTTAGCTCTCAAAATAACAGGATTGCTTCTCAGTAATTTGAAGTGGTCCCCAACTGCAGATTTTCCCAGTACAATATATCTCCTGATCTTCTGATTGCTGATATCAAATGTGTTGATTGTGGGCCCAAGTTAGGTGAAGTCGTCATGGTTTAAATCTTTTTCTCCATTTATCATGGTGTTTCCTATTGGTCCAGTGGTGAGAATTTTGGTTTTCTTGACGTTGAGATGTAATCCATTTTGATCTTTGGTATTAAGGGATTCAAGTCATCTTCACTTTCAGCCAGAAAGGTTGTATTATCTGCAAACTAAAGGTTATAGATGAGTTTCCTGTAATCCCAATGCCACATTATTTTTTATAGATTTCACCTTCTCAAATAATTTGGTAAGCATACGGATTGAATAGGCCTGGAGAAGGATACAACCCTGACACACATCTTTTCCAATTTAAACCCTGCAATGTTCTTTTGCTTCATTCACACTACAGCCTCTTGGTCTAGATATAGGTATCCCATGAGCACAGCTGAGTGTTACAGGATTTCCATTCTTCTCAATTTTAGCCATAATCTGTTATGATCCACACAGTCAATGAATGCATTTGCATTGTCAATAAAGCAAAAATAGATACTCTTCTGCTATTCTTTGATTTTGAGCTATGCTGGCCTACTGGCAAGAAGCTGAGCTGTAATCCTGAAGGTATGTGGTTCAGGCCACCAGCCACTCCACTGGAGATGGCTGGACAATCTCCTCCCACTCTATTAACTGCCTCTGAAAATGCTCCAGAGGGTCAGCTATGGGCAGGTTCTGACTCAAAAGTGCACTACAACAACATCCTTTGCTTTCGGCCAGGATCCATCTGACTCCAGTCCCCTGGTACCATGGACTCTTCTAAACACAATTTAAATACCTGCCAGTTCTCTGTCTTCCTACTGTTTTAACCCTTTTTTTAAACTACTTGTTTATTCATATACATTGTTTTTTCACACTGATTTTTCCCATTTGCTTCACCTACCTCACCCTCTACCCATCAAATTGTGTGACCCTATGATTAACCACCCCTTTCTTCCTTCCCCCATCCTGGATCCTCATATTCCTTCTACAATAATGGTCTTATACTATGTTTGCTCTTTTGGAACTGAGTTAGTTCACTTAGCATAATGCTCTCTAGTCCCTCCCAAGTTAGATAGTAATTTGCAAAATCCTTGCTTTTGCTTGCTGTATAGTCATCCAGTGTGTATGTTTTAGCCATTTTTGAGTGATCTTCAGTAGTATTTGGCTTGCATGTGATATTAATGATACTGTTTGATAATTTCCACATTCTGCTGGATTACCTTTGTTGGTAATGGGGTAAAAAAAATTAAACTCTTACAGTTGGTTAGCCAGGTAGCTGTTGTCCAAATTTCCTGGTAGTCTGATGAGCACGTCCAGGGCTGTTTCTGTCATTTGAAACATGTCAGTTGATATCCCATTGATTTCTATGGCATTATTTTTGGCCAGTACCTTCAAAGGAGCTTCAATGATCTTCCTTACATACCACTAAATCTGGATCATATGCTCTTTCCTGAAATAATTCAGCATCACCCAGTTCTTTTTGATATCATAATTTTGTGTCTTTCCTCCATCTTCTTTTGATCTTCCTGGAACAATCAAGATTTTGTC
>NW_006399753.1:29236355-29236808 GCF_000299155.1 Elephantulus edwardii | reverse complement strand
CCTTTGGTGAGATGGATCGATTCTGTGACTGGAGCGGTGGGAATAAGTGCATTTGAGATGGCTAGGTTGGCACAGGATAGAACAGCATTTAGAGCCTTGTACATAGGGTCGCTATGAGTCGCAAGCGACTCGATGTCACATAACAACAACAACAACTTTGCTTTGTTTTCTCAAGCTGCCCTTTGAAATCTGTTTACCTCTTTTACTGCAACATCTCTTCCTTTGTTTTGGCTTCTCAACACTGGTATATTCTTCAGAGTCCCTTCTGACATCTATTTTGGTTTCTTCTTTCTCCTCTGTTTAAGTGACCTTTTGTTCTCTTCACGAATGGTGTCTTTGATGTCATCCCACATATCATCTGGTTTTTGATCATTGTTCTCAATGCTTCAAACCTAGACTCAGGATTACATTTTGGTTCTAATGAACTTGTCTTGATTTTCTTCAGCCTCAATT
>NW_006399753.1:29234274-29235497 GCF_000299155.1 Elephantulus edwardii | reverse complement strand
TGGTACCTTCAGCACTCTTCTCCAGCACCACAGCTCAAAGGCATCAATTCTCCTTCTGTCCTGCTTAGTTATTGTCCAACTCTCTGATGCATAACAAGTTATAGAAAAGACCATGGCCTGTATCAGATGCACCTTAGTCTCAAAAAGACACCATTGCTCTTCAGTACTTTGAAGAGGTCCCTAACAGCAGACCTTCCCATGTCAATACGTTTTCTAATTTCCTCGCTACTGGTGCTGAGAGTGGAGCCAAGCAAACTGAAGCTGTGAACAATCTCAATCTCTTCACTATCCATCCTGATGTTGCCAATTGGCCCATTAGCTATAGGAATGTATATTATAACAATTGTATATTATAATAATTATAAGAATAAAGGTCTTCCTTGAATTCCATGATATTCCTTGAATAAAATGTCCTACTACTCACAACATTGTACTTCAGGATGGACCTGAAATTGTCTTTTTTAACTATGACTGTAACATTATTCTTCCTCTGTTTTTCATTATTGCCATAGTTTATCATCTGATTGTCTGATTCGAAATGGTCAAAATCAGACCACTAGTGCCTAAGAGGTCGATATTCATGTATGTGTTGCATTTCATTTCACAACTTCTAGTTTTCCAACATTCACCCTTTATAAATCAATGTTCCAAGTACTAAAGGATATATGCAGCTGTTTCTCCTCTTGATTGACTCCTCAATTTTGATTGACAATCTATGCACTACCTACCATTCATACTGTATCTCTCTGAATTCCTCTAATGTTGTATAATTTTCAGAGGCTTGCTATTTTAGAAGTACATGCCCAAACGTTCTTGTTAGTCTCTTTTAATTTTGGGGCTCTACAAAACCTGTCCAGCGTGGTTGATCCCTCGGGCATTTGACACACTGGTGGCTCGACCACATCACAGCACCTACAAGTTACTTCATTACAGCAAACAGACAGATGAGTGCTATACTAATGATTGTTGTGTTTGTTGTTAAGTGCCGTCGAGTCATAAGCGACTCATAGCAACCCTGTGAACGAAAGTCCTCGACACTTGAGTGACTTTTATCCTTTCTCCATGTTCATAGGGTTTCCCGAGGCAAGCTATTTAAGGAAGTGGATGCCACTCCTGCTTCCAAGCTTGTTTTAATCAGGGAGCTCCACCAAACACTGTCCACCATTATCACATTTGACACGTCAGTGTCACAATGTTCAGCTTCACAACAACCACAAGTTGCC
>NW_006399753.1:29232190-29233659 GCF_000299155.1 Elephantulus edwardii | reverse complement strand
ATACTGAACCTGGCCTACTGGTAAGAAGATGTATACAGCACATTAGGGGCATGGACAAACTGGCAGATGAAGATGTGGTCTGGTGAATAAAACTTAAGGTCTAGAACTCATTGATTCTTGGATATTTTCCCATTTCGTGATAGTCAATATGTTCTTAGAGACCTCTGTTGGCATTGTATGTAAGAAGTTGTCCTGCTAACACAAAGGTGGTGCCTCTCTGGTATGAGTCCACCAGTAGCCCCACCAGAGAATGACGGGACGTAGCTCCCATATTATATAAAGCCTCTGAAAATATCTTGGAGGTTGGTTGTAAGTCATTCTTTACTCAATGACACTGAGTCATTTTAGTGAGTTTATTTTTAAATGTTCTTGAATAAAACCACATGGAGTTCTGCTTTTTAGTTACATAATCTTTATTATTTAGGCTGTATTCTATTAAATGTTGTGAGGGATGGTGGCTACACATGACTGAGGTTAGTCTGTCTTAAAATAGCAAATAAATACAAATGTCAGAATTATCACAATCAGGTTGTTGTTTTGGGGACCAATCTATCTACTCTCTCTTTCTTTCTCTCTCTCTCTGTCTTCTCTCCACTTCAGTCTCATCTATTAGTATACTAGCCAACAGAAGTAAAAATTGTTAGTACAAATACAAATTACAGAAATATAACAAATAATTTAGATTTATCTATTAATAGCGCTCCATAAATTGTAAAAGCTATTCTCCTGGCTATACTACAACTGTCATATTTCTTTCTAATTTTTCCTAATCTATGTTAGATTAAGGAAAGAATGGACCATACATGATTTGGTTCTCAATGTCAATGGACTTGAAGTTTTACCTTATATTTTAATGTTTCTGTTTTTCATTCCTGATCTGGGAGGATTCAATACTGAATTACTTCTAACTGATCCTCTCAAGGGATTTTAGCTATACCTGTTCAATCATTAACTTTCCCCCCTGAATCTTAAAAAAAAAGCTACACCCTAACTCATCCACTTCTAAATTTTCTTGGGCATCGACCATATTTATTCAAGAATTAAATTATTTTATAAAATCTATGACATTTTTTACTGACCAGAAAGATTACAGTGAAAAGGTTTTTTGGTTTCCTTTTTTTGTTTTTAATAAAATTTTATTATATACAGGTTTACTTAAAAGCTTGTATAGATTGTTTTTTCACACGGAATCTTTCCCATTTCCTTTATTCTACCCTCCACTTACCAAATTGTGTGACTCTGATTAATCACACCACCACCTCTATCCTCACCCTTCTGCTCCCCACCTTTCCCCCTTGGGTCCTCATACATGTTCTACGATAATGATCTTATACAGTTTTTGTCCTTATGAGACTGAGTTAGTTCACTTAGCATAATGCTTTCCAGTCCCTCCCAAGTTTAATAGTACAAAATCATCTCTCCTACATGCTATAAAGTATTCCATTGTGTGAATGTACGATTGTGCTTAG
>NW_006399753.1:29220630-29231595 GCF_000299155.1 Elephantulus edwardii | reverse complement strand
CCCATTTTGTAATTGCGTTATCAGTCTTTTTCTTTTGGAGGTCCTATGCTGTTGTTGTTAAGTGTCGTTGAGTCATAGACGACTCATAGCGACCCTATGAATGAAAGACCTGAACACTTGTATAACTTTCACCATTTCCCTAATTCATAGAGTTTCTGGAGGCAAGCTATTTTGGAAGTGGATGCCACTCCTCTGTAAACTTTGATATGAAATCCTTGTCTGAAATGGTATTGCCAAATGTTTGTTCCCAGTCAGTAGGTTTTCTTTTCACTCTGTTGGAAAAAGTTTTTTATGAGCACAGAGATTTAATCTTTAGAAGGCCTCATTCATCAATTTTATACTCTTCATATTGTGCATTTCTGATTGGATTTGGCAGTCTTTTTAACCATAGACTAGGCCATTTAACCTTAATCCCACTTTGTCTCTAATGAACTTTATGGATTTGGACTTGAATCCCAGGTCTCTGATCCACCTTGAGTTGATTTTTGTTTATGGTGTGAGATGTGGATCCTGTTTGAGTTTTCTGCAGGTAGCAATTCAGTTTTGCCAACAGCATTTATTGAAGAGGTTGTCATTTTCCCATTTGGTAGGTTTTAGTTCCTTGTCGAATATCAGGTGACCATAGATAGATGGGTCCATTTCTGGGTTCTCAATTCTGTTCCATTGGTCTATGTGCCTGTCATTGTACCAATACCATGCTGTTTAGGTTACTACCACTTTGTGGAAGGTTTTCAGGTTAGGGAGTGCTATGTTTCCCACTTCATTTTTTTTTCCCAAAGGTGCTTTGCTTATTCGCGGTCTCTTTCTTCTCCAAATAAACTTGGCAATTTCTCTTTGAATCTCCTTGAAAAACAAATTTGGTATCTGTATTGGGGTTGCATTGAACAAGTCGATTGCTTTTGATAGGATTTTAATTTTCACGATAGTGAGTCTTCCAATCCATGAAGAGGGAAAAGTTTTCCATTTATTTAGGTTTTTTATCGTGTCTCAGATTAATGTTCTGTTGTTTTCTTTATACAGGTCTTTTGTGTCTCTAATTATGTTCACTTCCAAGTATCTGAA
This sequence comes from Elephantulus edwardii, assembly GCF_000299155.1. Lineage (NCBI taxonomy): Eukaryota > Metazoa > Chordata > Mammalia > Macroscelidea > Macroscelididae > Elephantulus > Elephantulus edwardii. The sequence continues at coordinate 29,230,533 of NW_006399753.1, read as the reverse complement.
CTTGTAGTTGGCTATTGTAAATGGCAATGCTTTCTTGGTTTCCTCCTATGAGTTCTTTTTGTTACTGTAGAGGAATCCCACTGAATTTTGGGTGGTGATCTTCTGTCACTCTACTAAATTGGTCTACTGACTCTAATATTTTTTTGTTTGTTAAGTCTTTTTTTGTTTGTTAAGTATTTCTGTGTACACTATCATATGATCTGCATATAGCAGCAGTTTAATCATATCTTTGCTGATCTGGATGTCTTTTATTTCCTTCTCTTGTCTTATTGTCCTAGCAAGTACTTCCAATAAATATTGAATAAAAGTGGAGAGAGTGGTCATCCTTGTTACAGTGAGAAGTTTTGAGTAAGTTGAAGTTGGGGGCCCAGAGTAACGGGTTTCAGAATGTTAAAAAGTATAAGGAAAATTAGGAAGTAATGAGCTAAGGAAATAAAAGAAAAATATTTGAGAAGTAAGATATTGAGGAAGGCTACAACTGTGTGGCTTTATTTTATAATTGGCATATATATTAGTAATGGAAAGCAATGGAAGAAATAAATGATTGCCTTTGCTTTGATAACAACTCTTCACAACAGAGTAGAACAGCTGTATAAGGTATTCATGGCCATGATCTTTAAAAACGTAAACTGCTACATCTCTATCAGATGTGGTTTGGGAGTTTAAATTATCAAACTTTTGATTAGCAAAAGAATGATTGAACACTGTTCCACCAAGACTTCTTTTTTAAAAAAACCACGCAGACATATAGTAAATAGCATATAGTGTTGATGATAAACTATTCTTATAATTATGACGTATGTCATAATTTAAAAATAATTTGAAAATTATCTCAGGCTCCTCTGGTTACACCTTGTTACAGTTTCTCCATAGCAATCCCACAGTCCCTCTACTACAATCACCAGGGTCTTGCCACCAGGATCTTACACTTAGCAGGGTCTTGCTCCAGTCTCCCTCAAGCCTTACTGTCCAGAGTGGGAAGCTTGCATGCCCACAGCTGTTGATGATTTGCAAGACCATATGTCTGTAATTAAGGTCGCTGGAGACTAGAGGGTGCTAAGGTAATGGCTAATAAAAACCCAACTTTAAGCCAACACTGCAGAAACCTATGCATAGACCAAGAAGCTATTTTCAGAAAAAGAGAACACTGCATTATTGAAAATCAAGAAGACTGTATTTCAGAGTTGTATCATTTTTCTATACTTACCATATATATGGTGAACAAATAATTCCTAAAGGTGGACTATATAAAGAAGGATATGTCATCCAGTTAGGAGGAAGACACGTCAACAACTCAAATTATGCAGATGATACAACCTTGCTTGCAGAGGGTGAAGAAAGTCTTGAAGTACTTACTACAAAAGGTCATTATATCTCAATATCAAGAAAACAAAATTTTCACCACTGCATCAATAGACAACATCATAGTATGTGGAGAAAAGTTAGAAATTTTCAGTTACTTTCTTTCCCTTGGGTCCTCATTAAACTCCCATGATTGCAGAAGTTAAGAAATTAAAAGACGTGTTGCATTGGGAAATCTGCTGTTAAAGACATGTTCAAAGTTCTAAAAAGAAAGGATTTCAATTTAAAGGCTAACATATTTGCTGATCCATGCCTAGTGTTTATTATTTGCTTTCTACAGATAAATGAATGATGATAGAAGAAGGATTAGTGCTTTTGGATTGGGGTGTTGGCAAAAAGAGTACTGAATATTTCATAACCAAAACAGCAAACAAATTTGTTTAGATTGTCTGAAGAAGGTGCAACTAGATAGTGTCTCAGTACCAAAAATGGTGAAACTTCATCTAAATTTTGGGGCATATTTATAGGAGACACAAGTGTGTAGAGAGAGATATTATTCTGGGAAAGTTAGAGGGTTAATGAAAGACAGGAATACACTCAATGAGAGATGGATTGCCACAATGATTGTCAAAATGGATCCGACCACTACAGAGATCATAAGATGATGTAGGATATGGCAAGGGTTAGATCTTTGTTCATAGGCTCACTATGAGTGGTAGTCAACTGATGACCCCTAAAAATAAGATATTGATGATAAGCATTTTCATTACCACCAGTAATAAGAATCTCACTTTTTCTCATCTTTCCTTTTTTTTGTTAATTGTGATTTTGAGTGAAAGTTTACAAATTGATACTTCATGTATCTTTTCATGGACATTTTGTTTTGTCGAATTAATTATGGCACTTAAAATTTACCACACTTTTCGACTTCCTCCTAGAATTCTCATTTTCACTAATTCTTTCACTAATTCTACTTTGTCATGCCTTCAGGGCTTTATCCTTGAGTAAATGCTTTTTTGTTTGCTTGTTTTGTCTTATGTAATTGGTATTTGTAAGGAGTGAGTGCCTGTTAATGTTATTGTTCACTTTACACTCACTCACTTAGTCACTTATTGCTCTTAAGTTTGAACTGACTCACAATTGATCCTCCATTGGATTTCCAGTGGTTATAAAGCCCAGGGAAGGAGATTATCTGTCTTTTACCATCAAAACAGCACCAGGTGGATTCAAACTATAAACCTTTGTTTTTGCCTCACAAGTTGCTACTCAGTAGGCTAATGGAGGCCTGTGTGCTATTGGTTAAAAGTTGAGCTGTAGAGTTAGCTTTATTCTAGGTTCAAAGAATGGCTAAGGGTCTCAGTCTTGAGGATTTCACCAGTCTCCATTGATTCCATGACAATCTTTGAACACAATGTTAACACCACCACAGGAAAAAAAATAGATATATATCTTTTTAAAAAAGTATTTCATTGAATATTTGAAAGAGGAATAAATGCAAAATTTTGAAGTGAAAACTGTGCAATGCTAAATTAATAATGTTAGTCTTGGATAATAATAAAAGAACCAAAAGAGATTGAACCCCAAATATATTAAAATTATAATAATTTAATGGCCTCCTTCTTACTATATAGCCATTAAAAATCATGCAGCGCATGTAACTTTTTTATTGGCTTGGAATTTAGCCATTACTCTTATTTTTTCTCATTTTAATGTCTTGTTTTAACCCTTCAGATCAGATTAGAGAACTCACATTTTCTTTTTTGTTAGAACAAGAATTATCTATATATAAAATTCAGAATAAATTTGGTAAACTTGTGGTTTATAATACTTTGTCTTCAGATGATTTAATAGTATATTAAGGGGTTTCGTCGATGAAATGAAAAAACAACTGTTGGAAAGATCTGTTTCTTATAGTTGAGATCACTTTATCTTCAATGTCATAAAACTTAGTATCAGTACATATATTCATTTACTTCCATATATTATATATTATATATTGCTGTTGTTGTTAAGTGTCACTGAGTCATAGGTGACTCATAGCGACCCTATGAAGGAAAGTCCTCCACACTTGTGTGACTTTCATCCTTTTTCTAGGTTCATAGGGTTTCCAGAGGCAAGCTATAATGGAAGTGGATGCCATTCCTGCTTCCAAGCTTGTTTTAATTGGGGAGCTCCAACAAACACTGTCCACCATGGGTAACCATTATCACATTTGACACATCAGTGTCACAGTGTTAAGCTTCACAGCAACCACAAGTTACCTCTGTACAGCAAGTGGACACACCTACAGTGTTTGAACAAAAACAATGAAAAACAGTCCTGAGAGCCACAGATTAGAAGTCACCCACCTTTGGCTTGGTAGCATCACTTTCTCTCCACTAGGCCAACTGATAATACAAAATATATATTTAAGAATGCAAAGTGTATATACAAGTTAGAAGTTACACACTTTCAGAATAAATAGATTAAAAATGTCATTATTAATAATGCTAAAGAAGAGAATGCCAGAAGAATGTCTATCTGTGTTTCATTGACTATGCAAAGGCATTTGACTGTGTGGCTCAGAACAAACTGTGGCTGACTCTGAGAAGAATGGGAATCCCAGAACACTTGATCGTGCTGATGTGAAACCTATACTTGGACCAGGAGGCAGTCGTCAGAACAGAGCAAGGGAGCATGGTTCAAAATTGGGAAGGGCATATGCCAGGGATGCATCCTATCTCCATACCTTTTCAACCTGTATGCAGAACAGATCATCTGGGAGGCTGAGCTCTATGAGGAGAAATGTGGGGCCAGATTGGTGGACGATTTATCAACAGTCTGCATTATGCAGATGACACAACCCTGCTTGCAGAAACTGAGGAGGACCTGAAGCACTTGCTGCAGAGTGTCAAGGACTGCAGCCTCCAATATGGATTGAGGCTCAATGTCAAGAAGACAAAGATTCTCACCACTGGACCAATTGTCAACATGAGGATGGATGGTGAAGAGATTGAGATTGTTAACAGCATTAGTTTGCTTGGCTTAACAGTCAACACTCTTGGCACCAGTAGCCAGGAAATTAAAAGGTGCATTGCCATGGGAAAGTCGGCTGTTAGGGACCTCTCTAAAGTACTGAAGAGCAATAGTGTCTCTCTGGAGACTAAGGTGTGTCTGATACAGTACGTGGTCTTCACAATCACTTGTTATGCATCAGAGAGTTGGACAATGACCAAGGAGGATAGAAGGATAATTGATGCCTTTGAGCTGTGGTGGTGGAGAAGAGTATTGAGAGTACCATGGACTGCTAGGAAAACAAACAGATTTGTCCTAGAAAGAGTTAAACCGGGTGGCTCCTTGGAGGCAAGGATTCTGAGGCTCCCTCTAACCATACTTTGGATATGTTGTGAGGAGAGACTGGTCCTTGGAGAATGACATCATGCTTGGGAGAATGGAGGGACAGCGCAGGAGGGGAAGGTCCTCTATGAGGTGGATTGATTCAGTGACTGGGATAATCGGTATGAGTGTCAGAGACAGTGTGATTTTCACAGGACAGAGCAGAGTTTAGGGCTGTTGTACATAGGGTCACTAGGAGTGACAAGCGACTTGATGGCACATAACAACAACAACAATTATTATTTATAATTATATTTTACCAAATACAAAAATTTCATTGGTTGGCATATTATTCGTATAACACCACATTGCTCTAAGGTAATATGCTAGGCTGGTGAGTTTATTAATATGTATTGAATAACTTTAGGTAGATGAAACAACATGAAATTAAATTTCAATCTTTTAATGATAAATATATAGTGCTGCATATTCTGTAAAAGTATTAAATATAATTGAGGATCCTGAAATTCAGCACATTTGTTCCTTTAGCCAAGCCAATTTTTGTGTTTCTTACATTTCACTTTGATTTTTATTTCTCTTAATATTCAGTTGTTACTTTATATACAATGAAATGTCCTATCTCCCTATTTACTATATGCTTTTTGGAGGCATGAAATTTATGCTAAAACCTCTGATAATCAACCTAAATGTTTTCATAGTCAGTGCAAAAATAAATAATTATGATAACAACTAAGAAATTTAGATTATTATGAATAAGATCCTTTAAGAATCATGGGAGATTTTTTTAAAGAGTCCAGATGTGTTTATTACAAGTAAAATTGGGTCATTAATCTAAAGATCTCCTACTAATAATATTAATTAAGTTTCTAAACATCTTGCTGAAGTGTAATTATCCACATTTTATACAGAAAAAGAGGCAGATGGCAATAGTGTACTGAATCCTACTCATATATTTTCACTACAATTCAATAAAATAGAAATCAAGCATGCTTTCAAGAAAATGTCTACATCACAGCTTAGTTTATGATATAAAAAGACTGCTAAATACAGAGAGAAATGCTCAGGCTTGACAGGATAAAACTGATGAATGGGACCTTCTAAATATGAAATCTCTGTGCACATCAAAAACATTTTCCAACAGAGTGAAAATAAAATCTACTGACTGAAAAAAAAAGAAAATTGGCAACACCATTTTGGACAAGCGTCTCATATCAAAAGTTTACAGAATCCTACAATGGGTTCCACAAGAAGAAGACTGATAACCCAATTACAAAATGGGTAAAAGAGATGGAAAGAATTTTCACAGAGGAAGCTATTTGGATGGCCAACAGATACATGAAGAAATGCTCCAAATCACTGGCAATCAGAGACATGCAAATCAAAACCACAGTGAGATACTATTTCACACCAGTAGCACTGGCAAAGTTTAACAAGACAGCAAGTAATAAATGTTGGAGAGGATTTGGAGTGATAAGAGTTCTTATACACTGTTGGTGGGATTGGAAAATAGTACAACCATTCTGGAAGGCATTCTGGTGTTTCCTCAAAAAGCTGAACATAGAGATTTAATATGACCCAGCTATTCCACTGCTTGGACTATACTCTGAGAAAATTAGAACTGAGGCACAAACGGAGATTTGTACAGCAATGTTCAAAGCAGTATTATTTTCCAAAGCAAGAACATGGAAACAGCCCAAATGTCCATTCACAATCAAATGGATTGAGAAATTATAGAATATTCACATGATGAAATACTACACAGCATGAAGGAGCAATGATTTTGAAAATCACTACCTAAACTGGGAGGTACTGGAGAACATTATCCTACATGAACTAATTCAGTCCCACAAGGACAGATACTGTATGAAACCATTCTTGTAGGAATGAAAAGATAAATAGTAAGATGTGTATGAGGATCCAAGGAGGGGGATGGTAAAAGCAGAGGCCTAAGAATGGGCTGGAAAGAGGGCCATAATCATAGGGTCTCCCAATTTGATGGGTGGATGGAAGGATCAGTCAATGAAATGGGAAAGATATAATGTGAAAAATACGTGTATACAAACTTTGCAAGTAAACCAGTATAAAAGAATTTTTTAAATATCTGTATCAGGTATTTTATCTGCTTGTAAGAGTTTGCTGTATGAGTAGACCTGAAAAGAATTGTAGTGTTAGCAAAAACCAGTATGTTGAATATTCCATAAACTACCAAGTAAGTCTGTCTTGGAGTAAGTGCAATCAGGGTACTATTTAGAGGCAAAGAGAGTGAAACATTGTCTCACACACTTTGGCCATACTATCATTGGGGAGTGGGGGGAACAAACAAAAATGTTTCATGCTCAGAAAGTTAGTGAGAGTCAGATAAAGAGAGGATCGCATTTCAAGGAGATTAATTGACAAAGTGACTATAATAACAATGGGATCAGACTCGACAGATTGTGAAAATGATAAGGTTCTGATCTGTTATTCATAGTGTTGTGAGTTGTAGTTAACTCAGTAACAAAAACCATTTGTTTTTTTCTTTACTAATTGTGCCTAAGAAAGGTCTTACCTAGTCCATAAGGAGCTGTTTAATGGTGTCAGGATGCCAACTCTCTGTGTGTTTTAATCCACCAGAAACACTTTAGGAAATAGATAAATACTCTCTACCCATGCAAATTTACAGCCTTCACAAAAACCAGTGAGTCAATTTAGACTCCTCCATGGCAATGGACTTAGTAGAAATGTATAGAATACTGAAATAAAATGTCAATTTTTTCCTCTACTGATTAGATGCAAGACCTGAGCAAGTCATTACACCATCCTGTACTTCTGTCCTCTGATCTGTAAAAGTAGGGAAACAATATTTGCCTAAACCAGTCATCCTTTGTAATGATTAAAAGAAGTAATGTGAATGATAGTCTAGAAATGACAATGAAAGAAAAAGCATACCAAATATGCTTTCTTTCTGTGTCTGAAATCTATCACCAAGCCATGGTCATAAAACATTTAAGAAATCCTTCATTCTCTAGAAATCATGCCTCACCACAGCATTAAAATGAATACAACATTTAATTAAAGAGAAGGCAATTTGCCATTTTCTCGGACTCAATTTTCTTCAACTTTAACATTATGTAACTAATTTAGAGAACCTCTAAGATCCCTTACCTAATGTTGATCTTATTAGGAGCTGCTTGTTCCAACTCATATCCACCCTCTATACAGCACAACAGAATGTATCTGGTCCTGCCATCTTCACAATTATGTTTGAGTCCCTTTTGGCAGTCACTGTGTCAATCTTGAAAGTGTCCGTGTAATTACTCTCTCAAAATCTTTTCTGTTGTCCCTGTGTTTGATATTGTTTTTATACTTAGTGTCATTGATATTACAATAATTGATCTTTATTGGACATTTTTTCTACAGCAAATAATACATGTTTCACATAGATTCTTCATTTAACCTTAATAATGTTATTATTTCATAGATTAGAAAATTGAGGCTCAGGAATGGTGGGAACTTTCTCAAACTCACACATGGTAGAGGCACATGTCAAATGAAAATATCTTTATATTTGCATGCAGTTGCACTATGGCTCCCTAATGAATTCTTTCCCTCAATCAAATATTTTCTCTTTCCATTTCTGTTATATAAATGAGTCAGAGGTTGCCCCTGTATACTGAACATTAGTTGTTTTTTTAAAGTTTCTATTTTTTAAAACTTTTTTTTATGTTCCTTCATTGAAAACATAGGCCAGTTGTGCCAAAACCTTTCTGGTGCCAAATTCAAATTTATACACATACAATTATTTTCAAAGTTACTAAATTATGCAAATTTCTGTCATTTAGCTCCCACACCCTGGGCAGTATAACTGTTACATGCTTAGCTTTTAACTAAAAGATTGTTAAACCCACTGGTTTTAAAATTTTCCTCTTCTAATGACTTCCCACTTCTCCTAGGGACCAGGCCCTGCATGAAGCTCAGTAAATAAACAGCTGTGCAATGCTTTAGTCCTATCTTGTTCCTTGACTGAAACAAGATAGGTGAAATCTATATAGGTGAAACCTTACTGTGATAGTTTTTCATTCAACAGTTCATACACAATTCATTTCAATGTGTCAGTGATTTCTTCATTTCCACCCTGGGTTCTCCATATCTATCTTCTCAGTTCCTCTGCCTCTTCCTGATTTTTCATTATTTAGAGATGTGTGTGCTTGTACAAATGACTGATAGGTGATTTTCTTGAGCAGTCTATTGTATGGTTGAGAAGTGACGTTTATGAGGGGCTTCAGTTTTACTGTATACTAATACCTAACACTAAGCACAGTAATATTAGGTGTTCCTCTAGTCTTTACCAGACCAGTAAAGGTAGTCTTTTCTTGACATTGTATTTTGTTTGTATTTTATCACATTCTAACTGAGACTTTCTAATATGTCCTTGGTCAGAATTGTTTTGTAGTGGTATCTTAGCACCATGTATTTCTTATAGTCTTAGAATATTGATGAATATGGTTCATGTGGACCATCAGACTTTTGCTTTGAATCTTTGGTTTTTGTGAGTCTCCTTTGTTCTAGTTGCAATCCCAAAGGTATAGAGTTAGAATCTACAAGCTTCTCTGTGGCAGGATGGGCAATCTACTTCCATATGATTTACTGCCTCTGAAAACCCACTGAATGGTCAGGTATGGTTTGGTTCCAACCTTGAGGGCAAACAAAAATCAACCAACCTTTGTTCCAGGCAGGAAAAGACTATCCAAAAGTTTCTAAGACCCTAGACACTACTCACCATACAAGAATGGAAGTTTCCATAACTGTAGAGAGGGTGAAAGCAGGTTTCTCCTTGGAGGCAAAGATTTAGAGGTTTCGTCTGACGTACTTTGGGCAAGTTACAAGGAGGGACCAGTACTTAGAAAAGGACATCATGCTTGGCACGATGGAGGGGCAACACAAGAAAGGAAGACCCTCTATGAGATAGATTGATTCAATGACTAGGGTAATGAGGGTAGGTGTATCAGAGGCAATAAGTTTAGCTGAGGATAGAGCAGCGTTAGGGCTATTGTACATTGGGTCGCTATGAGTCACAAGCGACTTGATGGCACATAACTACAACAACCACCCCTTTGCCTTTAATGGTCTATTAAATACAAGAATATATATTCAGAACATACAACTATATATATAGAAAAATCCACAGTCATACCCATTTATAAACTCAGGTTTAATCATGAAAGACCTTCTACACCTGCTTATCTTCTATAACTACTTATATATCCCCTCACAAATTGTTTATTA
>NW_006399753.1:29214608-29218120 GCF_000299155.1 Elephantulus edwardii | reverse complement strand
TAGTTAGTTACTGGGTCAATCCAGTGAGTTGAGTGTCTTCCACTTGCTTGCTGATTTTTCTAAGTGTAACATTATTTTTCAAGGACTTTCTCCTCCTGATAACATGACAAATAACATTTTTTTAAAAAAGCTTCTTGCTTCTAAGGAGCAGTTTGATTGCACTTATTCCAAGACTATTCATGGTATGTTCCATTTTATTCACCAACTTAAGGGCATCAATTCTTCTTCAATCTTCCTTATTAATTTCCTAACTTTCACATATATTGTTTGAAAGTGCCATTGCTTGAGTCAAGCACATCTTAGTCTTTAAACTGCCATCCTGATTATTTATCATTTTAAAGAGATCCTTGTCAATAGAATTTCCCCAAACAACATGTCATTTGTTTTTATTGACTGCTACTTCCATCAGTGTTGGTTATATATAGCTGGATTCAGATAAAATTTAATCATTGATGTCAATCTTTTCTTCATTTATCAAGTTATTTATTGGTTCTGTTTTGAGAATTTATATAGAGGTATAATACATACTGAAGTTTACACTTGTTGTTAGGTGCCGTTGAATTGCCTGTGACTCATAGCGACCCTATGTACAATAGCCCTAAACTCTGTCCTATCCTGTGTGCCAGTCTCACTATCTCAAACACACCAACCCCATTACCCCAATCACTGAATCAATCCATCTCATTGAGGGTCTTCTTCTCCTGTACTGTCCCTCTACCCTCCCAAGCATGACGTCCCTCTCTAAGTACTGGTCCCTCCTTGCAACATGTCCAAAGTATGTCAGCAGAGCTTCAGAATCCTTTCCTGCAAGAAGCAGCCCAGCTTTACCCTCTCCAGGACAAGCCTGTTCGTTTTCTTAGCAGTCCATGGTATATTCAATACTTTTCTCCAACACCACAGCTCAAAGGCAACAATTTTCCTTCTATCATCCCTAGTCATTGCCCAGCTCTCCAATGTACAGCAAGTGATTGCAAAGACCACGGCCTGGATCAGGCGCACCTTAGTCTCCTGATTGACATCGTTGAACTTCAGTACTTCAGTGAGGTCTCTAACCGCAGATTTTCAAAAAACCACTCAAAACTCATTACTAGCAAATCAGAAACAATTCATAGCTAACCTTCCATTGGGTTTCCAAGGCTGTAAATTACATTGAAAGAGATGACCTATCATTCTCCCCTGGACCGGCAGATGGATTCAAATAGTCAGAGAGGTGTGATCTTTTGGGTAGCAGTGCAACTCCCTACAGATGAGAACACCACGACTTCCGTGTATTTACCATAGTTGTCCGTTTCACTTATATATTGGCTTTCATTGCCTTGACCAGGTTCTTCTGACTCTCTCAATTGTTTGTTGTTGTTATTTTCAGTAGAATTATTGTGTGAGTACTCTAATGAAGTTTCTCTTTCAATAAGATGTCTCTAGCCCTTATTTGATATTGTTATCCAGATGAGTATGACTATGTGAATGGGACATGTTCCCATTTCCACAAAAGTATCTACCACTGCACAAGGGGATTCGTCGTCTCAACAATCTACAAGAGGATTGGCTAGTCTCATCAATAAATTGAGCAGCTCTAGCTGAAGAGAAGAGGAATTCTCTCCCTGCCAGAAAAGAGAAATCTCACCCTAGTCAGAGAAGAGAAACATCCTACCAACCTGGTGAAATGTAAAACATGCTTTGGGACAGCAGTGATGGCTGAACTGGAGAATTGATGTGAGATGGGACTTTGGGGGATTGTGGGATATAATAGCTGTATAACTGAGAACTTTACTGAATAATTTGATGGAAAGCCAATATTGGAAGGACTGAGAACTTTGTTGGCCAATTGAAGAAGGAAGCCAATATTAGCAGAACTGAGAATTTTGGAACACTTAAAGCCATGAAGCTTGAGCTTGAGGTGCCTGTGTGCATATTTTTGGAGTTGTCTTGACTATATTATGTTATTAATCTGATTTATAACTTTTTTACTTCTTTAATATGATTCTGTGAGCTATCACATCAGATTTTGGAACCAGCAAAGCAATAAGATAGGTGCTAAGATTAGTAGAAAGAAGCATGGGAGTATAGGGAATATGTCTGACCTCATGGGAACTGGTTTTGTTTAATTGATGCTGTGGACAGGGACAGTTCTTCACTCTAAAGTTGGTAAAGATATTCCACTCCTCATGTAACTTTTGCTCTTTTTACAACTTCTTAGTGGTTTCTCCTCCTTCCTCTTCCCATTCCTGGTAACCATCTTACTGTGTGTGGATGTCTTCTTGACTTTTTATAATAGCAGTCTTATGCAATATTTATACTTCTTTGATAGCCTTATTTTACTTAGTATAATGTTCTCCAGATTCATTCATTATGCGATACTTCACGGAGTCATTATTTTTTGTTGTTGAGTAGTAGGCAATTGTTGGACATTATCAGTTGATAGACATTGGGGTGGTTTTAATCTTTTTTGGTATTCCATCCAAACAGAGCTGCAATGGACATAGCCTTACAGATGTCTGTTCATACCACAACTTTTAGATAGATAGATAGATAGATAGATAGATAGATAGATAGATAGATAGATATAGATATATAGATAGACAGACACACATGGGGTGGTTTTAATCTTTTTTGGTATTCCATCCAAACAGAGCTGCAATGGACATAGCCTTACAGATGTCTGTTCATACCACAACTTTTAGATAGATAGATAGATAGATAGATAGATAGATAGATAGATAGATATAGATATATATATAGATAGACAGACACGGGATTGGTGGATCATATGGCATTCCTATTTTTAGCTTTGCAAGGCAGTATCATACTGATAACCATTTTATAGTTGTACCAGCAATGTATAAGAGTTTCAATCTCATAATATCATTAATCATCATTCATTGTTTTCTGTTTTGATTTTTTGCTCATTGTCATGTGAGATTATATCTCATTGAAGTTTTGATTTACATCTCTCTAACAGTTAACACCCTACACTTTCTCATCATCAAATTTACATTATCTTAGAACTGAAGAGTATTCCTATTACTTCTTGGTACAAATTGGCAAGATTTTTTTACATTGGTTTGTTCAACTAACATTGCAAACTTTTCCTAAACATTCAAACTTATTGTACAGATTAGATGTGGTATATAATCAATAAAAAGTATATGCACCAAAATAGTAAATTGAGAGTGAGGGACAATGCTTTTCCTAACAACATAGTTCAAGAAAAGTTTTCAACCTAACCTCAGTGGATTAACTGTTCTATTTTAGAAGGAAGCTAAGAAGCATCAAGTGTAAATCTGTAGTTCTCCTATTTTATTAAAATAATTGGAAATGACCCACCATAGTTTAGCCTCTATTTTAAGGATTAATCTAAACCTATTATTAATTTCATTATATTTTCAATTTTAGGGTAATAATTTTAAAAAACTTCCTCTTAGCACATACATATATACTTCTTTTTATTTTTTCTGTGTATGCCTCTCTTAAGTTTTTTTGGGTATATTCTTTGTTAATTTTTTTTTATTTTA
>NW_006399753.1:29210108-29214428 GCF_000299155.1 Elephantulus edwardii | reverse complement strand
CAACACATTGATGTTCCTTTTTGCCTTCCTTGTTTCTCTCCTAAATGGTTTTGTAAATTTCAACCACTTTTCCCCATTTATCTTTCAGATGGATAATGCACAGCGGCTACTTGAGACGATGATCTCCTCAACCACAATGGTTCAGTTACACTGATGATTTTCCAGTGCTTCTTGACTTTGTAGTATGTCTTTCTTGAAGAGTAGTAACAATTACAAAGAATCTCTCAGTTCATAATGTACCAGGACCTTGGAAAAGCATTGAGTTCTGTTTTTTTGTTCCCCAAACTCTTTATTACAGCCAACTTTCTATTGGGTGTTTTGATTATAATAATAGAATACATTTTTATTCTTAATTATTTTAAATAACTCTTGGATATTAGTATGGGCACAAGACCTTTAAGGTTTAGTTTAAACAACTTTCTTTTCAAATTTTTTTTTGCATTTGTCCATACCAAAATAATTCTGCTAATTTTCTATTCAATCAGATATTCTTAAAAAAAAATCTCAAACTTTACTGACTTGACTGATTACTACCTATAGGATAAAGCCTTTCTATCAGTATATTAAATAAATCATTATAACAGTATTATTAAACTAATTAGATAATATTATTCTGGGTCTTAAATATCAGTGAAAATTCTTCACTAACTCCTCAATACTTCTAAATTTCAACACAAGATGATCAGAGAAAAGGAAACAAGAGAGATACAGTCCAAAATTTTCAGCTTGTTTGTTTCCTTTTAGTTTACATATAAATGGAATTTGACATTGAACATCTTTGTAAAATCAAACAATTCCCAAGCCTAGGCTTTATCCAAGAGCTTGAGAGCATATTATTATTAAATGTTTATGAATCAGCTTGGAATTTTCTCTACACTGACCCCTACTTACCCTCTGCCCTTTACTTCTGGACAAAGATAAATTCTGCTTTTCACATAACATTTTATTATTTGTAATAACAACAATATTGTCACAAAATATTAAATCATAGCAGCTAGGGCTGTTTTCATGTTTGCCCCTACATGTTATTAGCAGGAGGAAAGAAAAGCAACTTGGAGACCGGCAACAAACCATAGATACTTAAAATAAATTTGTAATAAAAACAATACTTTTAAATCACAGAAATCTTTATGTTTTTTAAAATCATTTCACAAACATGCTATCAGGCTGGTTCAGAACACAAACTTGAGAGCCAGACTACTTACACAGAGTGAGCCAAGACAAATTTTTTAATATGCTCCAGTCTTCCCATCCATTAAGTGACTTTGGTGATATAAAAGGATTGGCAATTGAATCAAATGAGTTAATGCTTATAAAAGCGATATATGATAGGGTATTATGGTTATCACAAGAATCTAAAGTTAAAGTTGCATAATGGAGTGCATTTGGGGTGGGGGGATTGTATACCAATGAAGGTGTTTATCTTTTGCTTTTCTAAGAGAGGAGCAAACTGGGGAGAGGGGGGCTAGAGAAAAAAAGTACAACAATGAATAAAGGGAAATCTAAAATCTCTGTAAATGTTCATTAAAATTAATAAAATAAAATTTTTAAAAATGCTTCAAACAATGTCTAACAAAGAAATGTTTATATGTGTTAAAAACGAAATTTAAAAAGAACACTTTAACTATAATGTTTAAACAAGGGTTAGTAATATTTTAAGGCAAACATTATCATTGCCTTTCCACATGTAACTAGATTCAAGTTGATAAAGTACATGCCCAAATTCCTGTGACAACTGAACATTTAAATGCAGACATTTTGGTCCAAATCTAACCTCTATTTTTTTTTTTCTGTGCCGACATTAGCTATAGTTAAGAGATAGTTTAAAGTCTGTAAGTTGCCAACGCTTATCTAATTACTACTTTCATTTATCTATTGTGTAGCCATTAATAGTGAAACAAGAGTTTCCTTGTAATGAGGCACCTTCATCCAACAAACTTCCATAAACATTCTAGCAAGATCGCATAAGCTCAATATTTTATAGACCTCACACACCAATTCTAAACTCATCTCTCCACAATACTTAAATACTGTTTCTCAGACAAGATCTCCTCTAATGAGAATCTAGAAGACAGTTAATTGTGGCAATAGTGGTGAAGCCATTATCAAATAGCTGTATCTTTTGTGGTCTGGGAAAAACTAAAGCCTTTTCACTGAAGGTCATTCCAAAATTTTTCCAGAATAACCTCTACATATCAACACTTCACAGCTTTTATCTGTGGCTGTTGTCTTAACAAGCATGGCTGCCCTGGTTCCATCACCAAATTATCTGGTTTCACTTTCAGAGTGCCAGATACTATGCTAGAGGCTGGGAAAAGAAAAGACACAACATTCTTCAAAGTATTTACAGTTGAGCGATATTGGCATGTTCTTATTTGTTGCTGTTGTGGTTAAGTGCCATCGAGTTGCAGGCGACTCATAGCGACCCTTTGAAGGAGAGTCCTCCATGCTTGGCTGCCTTTCATCCTCTCTCCAGGTTCACAGGGTTTCCGGAGGCAAGCTATTACAGAAGTGGATGCCACTCCTCCTTCCGATGTTTTATTTAGAGAGCTATTTATTAGCAGGAAGGGGAAAAGCAACTTGAGGGAGCCAGAGAACAAACTTAAAATGAATCTGTAATAATAATGTGATTAATATTCATAAGAATATGTGATTAAGTATAATTTCTAAAGAAGGAGAGATATAATCTAGGTGCCATATTTTCCCTAATGAATCCTTGGTGGAGATGTTTATGCTATTGTTGCTATTAGGAGCCACCAACTCAACTATGTCTAATATGAGCAACTATCTCTGCCATACTAAAACCTTCTGTGGTCTCACTGTGTCAACTCCTCTTGACTTCCTCTTTCTCTGACCTTTCAACTTTCCAAGCATAATGCCTCTCTGCACAGACTGATTCCTCCTGAGAATATATCCAAAGTAAATGAGATTAAGTTTTATTATCCTTACCTCTAAGGAACACCCTAGTTGCACTTCTTCAGATTTGTTTGTTCTTTTACCAGTCCATGAAATATCCAATTCTCTTTGCAAAAGCATCACTTCTTCAGATGTATGCTGTTGTTATGCGTGGCTGAGTCAACTACAACTCATAGTGACCCAATGAACAACAGTTCTGAACCTCCTGGGTGTTCCTCTCCTGCACTATCACTCCATCCTTCCAAGCATGATGCCCTTCTTTAGGGACAGGTCCTTCCTGGCCATGTGTCCAAAGGATGTGAAATAGAGCTTCAATATCCTAGCCTCCCAGGAGAATCTTGGTTTCATGCTCTGCAGGACAGACCTATTTGTTCTCTTGGCAGTTAATAGTAACTTCAACATTCTTCTCCAGCACCATGAGTCAAAGACATCAATTCCCCTTATATCATCCTTTGTTGTTGTCCAGTTCTCTGATGCATAGCAAGTAATTATAAATATCACAGCCTGGATCAAGTGCACCTTAGTCTCCAGACTTAAATCATTGCTCTTCAGTAATCGAAAGAGGTCCCTGACAGCAGGTTTCCCCCATGCAATTCGTCTTTTGATTTCCTGACTGCGGGTGCCAAGAGTGTTGATTGTGGAGCTGGAGCTAAGCAAGCTAAAAGTGTTAACAACCTCAATCTCTTCTTTGTTGATTGTGGTGCTGCCAATTTATCCAGTGGTGTGAATCTTTGTTTTCTTGATGATGAACTTCAATCTATATTGAAGACTACAGTTCTTGACCTTCTGCAGCAAACGCCTTATGTTTTCCTCTTTCAGCAAGCAAGGTTGTGTCATCTGCAAAGACTAGATGAACTGTGGGAGAATATCAGGAATATCATCCATGAAGAATGCAAAAATTCATTACAAAGATGGAGGAGAAAGAAAAAATACAAAATTGATCAGAATATTGCATTAGAGATAGATGGTATAGAGTAGATGAAATCCAATGACATATTCCCTTACTAAATGGAAAAGAAGACCATTTACATCTTCTCCTTATAAAATTCATGATATGAAAGCCATTAAAATTAAATCTTGAGGAGGGCATAAAGTCTGTATTATACATTTTTCTTCCATCTACTCTCAGCATATTGCAATAGCATAAGTATTTATGCACACGGATCTTTTAAATGATAAATTTTTAGAGGACAGAAGCGATGTGCTCCACTGATTTTTGAGAACTACATAATGTCATTAGGAAGGAAATGCTTAATAAATATTACAATGCTAATGATTTTTAGATCACACAGGAGTTCTACAGGACACGTCACCTTCCCTTGGAGACAGCACAGCTAAACTTAAGAGACACTGGTCAAAAGAAAAATGTCAGCAGTCGACGTTTTTGGAATCACAGAAGCCAAG
>NW_006399753.1:29173516-29207247 GCF_000299155.1 Elephantulus edwardii | reverse complement strand
TCAGAGGCGGTGCGGTTGGCGCAGGATAGAGCATGGTTTAGGGCTGTTGTGCATAGGGTCGCTATGAGTCAGAAACGACTCGACGGCCATAACAACAACAACAACAATGATTTTTATGGTGCTGAGCAAATATTACAAATATATTGTAAAGTTTATTTTGAACTTAGTGAGTATAGGTAACTTTTTAAAAACCAGTTTCACAAAGAAGAGACTGAGTCAGTATTGAAAATCATAGTGGAAATAAAGTTTTATATCCCAGTCAGAAACATGAAGATTAGGTATAAGTGCAGACATAATCAACTATAAGATATAAGAATTATAATTGTTTAATGTACCATCAAGTCAAAATTGATGCCTAGTTGACCCTCCAGTGGCTTTTCAGAAGCTATAAACCACATAAGAGGAAGCTGCTCATCTTTCTCCTTCGAAGTGGCTGCTGGATTTGAATCATGCACCTTGAGTTGCCAGTGATACTCCTTACCACTAGGTCACCAGAGCTCTATTGGAACTAATGAGAGGAGGGGAAAGAGTACATAATGATAGAAAGGTTCACAGGCTTTGACCTGAAGTATAAGGGAGCACTTTGGTTCTACCTCTCCTTTCCAGTCAAGGTATCACAAAAGCATCAATGAGATCCAAGCTAGGGATAAGAAGAGTAACAAAGCACTCATCACAAACTATTCAAGTATAAATAAAACAAACATGACAGGTCCTTGATTGTTCCAAGTTCCTCAAAAAAGGTCACAAAAAAAGAACGAGATATCTCAAAGACTTTGTTTATGTAGCCACTATATATTGTTGTCAAATAAAAAAATATTTTAAAGCATCACTTATTTATGGCAATAGTTTTGTAACCATAAAATATTCCTTTAGAAGTATCTATATTTTTTTATTCTATTTTTGAAGATGAATGGGTGAGTTGACTAAAGATACAGTCATTTTACTTTGATCAATAGAAGATAATTTAAAAGTTAAATCTTCATTATTTGCCATTTAGTTCATCATTTCTCTAGTCTGAATATAAGCTAAGTGATTAAGATGCAGATGTGCCATGTTTCCCTGATACAGATAGCATGTTGATGGTCTTTGTGAATTTTGAACAATTAATAAATAGATGAAACAGTTAACAAAAGATATTTGAGGACTTCTTGAGCTGCAGAGTATTGACAGATTGCAATATCAATAGAATGAATATATGCCACTTTCTCTCCTCTCTGTTTCAGTTCTTTGATAGGTTTAGCCGCGATCAATACAATAAGACTCAGCACTTCTCCATCAAATTTGTATTTTGTATAAACATTGACGTGGAAAGGCTTCTAATACAAGAGGACTTCCTTTCTGCTCATTCTCTATTTGCAATATGCTTTGCATTGTAAATCTATTTTTAACACAAATCTGGAGAATCACTTGCATCAATTATACATCTCTTCAACAATATAATAGGATGATGCCTATTCAAGACTGTTCTAGATTTTATTCAAAGAATAATGGAAAGTATAAAATTAGTGTTTTAATGCTTTAATATGTAATTATTCCTCAGAAAACTTTAGTGGAGTCAAGCAGTGACTGTACTGGCCAATTAATGTGGTGATAAAATTTCTAGCATATGACTAGAAACCTTAATTAGCATCCAAGAAAGAATATATTTTTCTAAAGAGAGCTTTTTAAAAGAACTTGCTAATTGTCAAATCTTACTGAAAACTAGAAGCGATTTTTGATAATATTTTCTTATGGGAAAAATAAAGAGAAACCATTTCTAAGCTGCATTTCTTAAATAGAATTATTTTTACATCAATGCTCCTTTCCTTCCCAGAGGACTTCCCTGGTGGCAAAGCTAAAATATCTCCCAGGTAAACTTAGACTTCAAATAATGATAACATTCTATTATTATCACGTTACTTTAAAAAAAAATCTAATTGGCTATGGCTTTGTAATAGTTAAAATTCTCTCCATTTTAATATCACTAATTATTTTTCCTCTGCAGCTTTGATGGGTTAGTTATAGCCTAGAATAAAAAACACTGTGGTAAGGACAACTGTACAGCAAGGTTAAGTGCCTTCTTGTCTTCAGTACCAATAATTACCTTTAAACAAAAAAAGGCTGTTTTCAGATTTGACAGTTAATTTACTAATGAGTATGTGGACCCAATTTATAATAAAGTAATATTGACCAGAAATAATCCTGCTTTGGTACTCATATGAATTATTTTATTGTCCACGTCCTCTATTAAATAAATTGGAAAGGATTAATTTTGTAAGATGGGATTGTCAGAGACCACTGCACAAACTAGATGCATGTCAGCACTAAATTTAATTATTGATCACAATACAATAGTGCTGAGTGTTCCAATCCCTAAACAGCTTCCAGTAACTATCAGCACATTCCAAATATAGAGACTGAAGTAAAAATTTGATTGCAGATGACTACATTTTTAATAAATAAATACTTCATCAGCACTAAATAAAAAATTAATTTTGCAGTATTATTTAGATCCTTCTTTGGACTATAGCTCAAATGAATGATGAATTACAGTGACTTCCTTCAAGATATAAATTTTATTTTAATCGTCACAGTATCCAACGGATTATTTTGATCCCCTCATTATACAAAAGAAATGAAACTTTAAAATAGATATCATTTATAACATATCCTTTTGTTTAAATAGATCAGGTTATAGGTTGTATTTAGGACTCTAGACCAAAATTTAATGCTACACATTAGGAGAAATTTGATTAATATTAAAATATAACTTAAACTGTGATAATTTGATGCTAGCTGGATGCTGAAAATTCAACCAACTCCCTGGTTATACAATATTAAAGAAATAATAAGTCTTTTCAATTGGTGGCCTAGTGGTAAGGAGCTGTACTGCCAACCCCAAGACAGATAGTTTGAACACACCAGCTGCTCCATGGGAGAAAGATGGATAATCTCCTTCGTGCAATTTACTGCCTCTGAAAATGTGCTAGAGGATCAGTTGCCACACCACAGTACACAACAACAACTGAAATTAAGTCTATCTAACATAAACTGGTTGGATTGTTAAATGAACATTACTAATCAAGTTAGGTATTACTTTAATTGAGAAATCATTTTAAAATACCATAACTCTTTGTTAAGCTTAGCAATAAAGAAGATTTTACATTGCTCATCTAGGATTATGATTCAATCAATGAAGAATGTGTATCTTTATGTAACACAGTATAAGAAATAAGCTAGATGACCAAAATACTCCATGTATAATCTTCTCTTCAGAATTGTTCTCTATAAAAACTCAGACATTCATCTAATTTGGTATCATATTATGTAACCTGAAACAACTTTATTTCCAATGAGAAAATAAAGAGATATTCTAGTGCTGTTGTATTAAGTTGAATGATTTGAAATATTCAGTTTAAGGTTAGTGTTCAGCTCAGAACACAAAAATATTTAATTCTATGTGTAATATATTGTGTGAAGAGAGTTATTTTACTTTAAGTCAGCAAAAAAGTCAGAAAAATTGCCCTACTAAATAAAACTTAAAGGGAAAAAAGAATCTCTACAGCTTTTATCAAGAATTTATAGAGTGAAATGCCTGTAAATGTTGATTAGATCACTTTGACTTATTCAACCCATACTTAATTTGATATAAAACTTTAGAAATTAATATACTGTTTTAATTCTGATATACATTGGTAAGGAAGAAAGTCATCACTTTTGTAATAAATTTTTTACATGTATCTCAGCAATTTTTCAATTTCTTTTGACCTTTTGAACAATAGTTCTACACATAATTTTTTACTCAAAAAATTCATTAGTTTGGTTTGAAGTAGAATTTATTCTTCTGTATCTTGAATTTTAATCCAGTTATACATATTTGAATTATTGTAGTAAATTAATAAATTTTAAAAACCTTAGATACATTTCAGAACTTACTAATTTATGAGGCATAAATTTTTATCAAAATATATTTACATTTATATTTAAAGAGTCTGGCACACCTGAAACAAGTTAGGACTGGTAAATATTGTGTTTCATATGTTTTTACCACAGCAACAAATGAGAAAAGCTACTTGTATTACTTAGGTGAAACACTGAAGGTGATGTGTTTTCCTGGTTCTGAGATTTAGAAATATGCTTTCAAGGGCCATCACTGTTTATTGACTTCAGTTGATTTTATAGTGTTTCTGTTCTACTTACTAGATTTTTAGCATGGTGCATTAAATGTAAGGCATCTTAAAACTTTTAAGCAATCATCCAATTTCGAACGTCTATACTCTGTTCACATGGAACAGCAGAGAAAAAGAGAAACTGGAAGAGGATATGAAATATGTATATAACTGCCTTCTTTGATGTAAGACCATAAAAACTGAATGGTACATAGCCACTGGTGTGGAATGTTTTGAATAAAAAGTCTATAAAAGAATCCTGATCAAAAGGAGGAAATTTTGAACAAAATTTTAATTCTTAAGGAATTAAGAATTACTGGAGATATTGAGGCAGTTGACTTTTATAGTCCTGAGATATTCAGTAAGGATTATAGTACATGCGTTGAGCATATTCTTAAGAGAAACCAGTCCTTGAAGAAGGACATCATGGTTGGGAGGGGAGAAGGTCAGTGAAAGAAACGACACTTGATAACATGGATTGACTGTGACAATGGGGTCAAGTGTCTCAGAAATGATGAAGTTGTCCCAGGACTGGACAAGGCCCAGAGATGTGATTCATAAGAACTCCATGAGTCACAGTAGAATCATTGGCACATAATAACAACAGTAATCATTAAATCTTAAACATTAAAGGAAAGCTATCTCTAGACATCGTATATAAACCAAATAATAGTATAAATTAGTAACTTATGAATGGTTAATTTGAGAATTGTGCTCTTTCAAATAATTATCTTTTTTGGTCAAATTGCTGGAAGAGGCTATTTCTTGGAAAGGTGCATCATGCTTAGAAACATGGAGGATTGGTAAAAGTTAGACTCTTCATGAGATGGATTGATACAGAGACTGTAGGAAAGGACTCAAGTGTGGCAGAGATGATGAGGACGGCACCAGACAAGATAGAGTTCAGACCTTTTGTTTATAGAGTTGCTATGGCTTACGCTCAACTTGAAAGGACCTAAAAGCAATATGTAACCAGTTCTATGAAAGAATAAGCATGCTTCTTGTGCTAAAGAATCTTCTGTTCAGTTTGGAAACTTTCAGCATCTACATCCACAAACAAAATCCAGTCCAGAGAAAGCCATCAGGTTGCAGCAATTCACACTAGCTCACAGAATATAGATCATCTTTTCTTCCTCTGGTTGGGTTCTGGGCAACTCATCCTCAGCCATCTATGACTAAATCCAAATGGGTATCAGCTACAAACTCAGGAGTCTAACTCCATCAATGTTTTAAAATTTTGTTATTTTTTGTGTGCATACCATCAAATCAGATCTGACTGGTACCGGAGGAGATCGCCCCTCCTTCTCCAGCAAAGCATCTATCTGGTGGACAAGAATCCCAGAATATTTGATTATGCTTATGCAATCCCTATACTTGGACCAAGAAGCAGTCGTCAGAACAGAAAGGAGGCACTGCATGGTTCAAAATTGGGAAGGGGGTCTGCCAGGGATGTATTCTGTCTCCATACCTTTTCAATCTCTATGTAGAATAGATCATCCAGGACACTGGGCTGTACAAGGAGGAATGTGGCATCAGGACTGGTGGAAGAGTCATAAACAACGTGCATTGTGCAGATGACACAGCCCTGCTTGCTGAAACTGAGGAGGACCCAAAGTGCTTGCTGCAGAAGGTCAAGCAAGGACTATAGTCTTCCATACGAATTGAAGTTCAACATCAAGAAAACAAAGATTCTCACCACTGGGCCAATTAGCAGCATCAGTATGGTTGGTGAAGAGATTAGATTGTTAACAGTTTTAGTTTGCTTAGCTCCACCATCAACACTCTTGGTTGCAGCAGCCAGTAATTCAATAGATTAATTGCATTGGGAAAGTCAGCTGTCGGGGTGTCTCCAGACTACTAAAGAGCAACAACGTCAGGCTGGAGACTAAGGTGCGCCTGATCCAGGCTATAGTCTTTGCAATTGCATGCTATTCATCAGAAAGCAGGACAGTGACTAGGGGTGATAGAAAGAGAACTGATGCCTTTGAGCTGTGGTGCTGGAGAAGAGTATTGAATATATCATGGACTACTAGGAGAACAAACACATTTGTCCTGGAGAGTGTGGAGCCAGGCTGCTCCTTGGAGTCAAGGATTCTGAAGTTTCGTCTGACATATTTTGGGCATGTTTCAAGGAAACACCAGTCCTTGAAGAGGGACATCATGTTTGGGAGAGTGGAGGGACAGCACAGGAGGGAAAAAAGCTTGATGAGATGGATCGATTCAGTCATTGGGGTGGTGGGTGTAAGTGTGTCAGAGACAGTGAGATTAGCACAAGATAGAGCAGGCTTTAGGGCTCTTGTACGTATGCTTGCTATGAGTTGGAAGCAACTTGACGGCACATAAAAACAACCACCACCTCCGGGATTGCAGTGTAGCTTCTTGCCACTAGGCCACCAGAGCTCCATCCAATTCCATCAACTGTTAGTTATCTTCACTCTCAAAGAGTAAAGGTCATATTATGCCCTATATGCCATAGTCTATATCATTTATATTATATATGCACAATCACTGAAGAAAAAGGTCTGGTGATCTAGTTTAGAAAATTAACCAGTGAAAACTGTGGATCGCACTTATCATGGAGACAGGGCAAGACTGGGCAATATCTTGCTTTATTGTCAGTGTTGCCATTAGTAGGGTGCTAACAGCAACAACATATATTATTGTACCATTTAATAGTTTATAAATACTTGTTGCTGTTGTTGTTGTTGTTGTTATGTGCCATTGAGTAGCCTGTGACTTATAGCAACCCTATGTACAATAATTCTAAACCTTGCTTTCTCCCCTGACAATTTTATTGTCTCTGACATACCTATCCCCATTACCCTAGTCACTGAATCAATACAACTCATCGAGAGTCTTTCTCTCCTACGCTGTCCCTCCACCCTCCCAAGCATGATATCCCTCTCCAAGGACTGATCCCACTTTGCAACATGTCCAAAGTACTTGAGACAAAGCTTCAGAATCCTTAACCCCAAGGAGTAACCTGGTTTCACCCTCTCTAGGACCAACTTGTTTGTTCTCCTAGCAGTCCACGGTATGTATATTCAATACACAGCTCAAAGGCATCAGTTCTCCTTCTATCATCCCTACTCATTTTCCAGCTTTCTGATGTATAGCAAATAATTGCAAAGACCATGGCTACAGCTCTTTAAAAATAAACTAAGTATATTAAGAAATCCTAGGGATATTGTAGCTGATGTTAGATGGATCTTAGCTGAAAGCAGGGAATACTAGAAGAATGTCTATCTGTGTTTCATTGATTATGCAAAGGCGTTTGACTGTGTGGATCATAACAAGCTGTGGCTGACTCTGAGAAGAATGGGAATCTCAGAACACTTGATCGTTCTAATGTGAAACCTATACTTGGACCAAGAGGCAGTCGTGAGAACAGAGCAGGGAAACACTCCATGGTTCAAACTTGGGAAAGGTGTACACCAGGGATGTGTCCTATCTTCATACCTTTTCAACCTGTATACAGAACAGATTATCTGAGAGGTTGGGCTCTATGAAGAGAAGTGCAGTGTCAGGATTGGTGGAAGATCTATTAACAATCTGCGTTATGCAGATGACACAACCCTGCTTGCTGAAACTGAGGAGGACCTGAAGTGCTTGTTGTAGAGGGTCAAGGACTGCAGCCTTCAGTATGGACTGAGGCTCAATGTTAAGACAAAGATTCTCACCACTGGACCAATTGGCAGCATCAGGTTGGATGGTGAAGAGATTGGGATTGTTAACAACTTTAGTCTGCTTGGCTCCACAGTCAACACGCTTGGCACCAGTAGCCAGGAAATTAAAAGACATATTTCCATGGGAAAATCTGCTTTTAGGGACCTTTTCAGTCTACTTAAGAACAATGGTGTCACTCTGGAGACTATGGTGTGTTTTATACAGGCTATGGTCTTTGCATCAGAGAGTTGGACAATGACTAGGGAGGATAGGAGAATTGATGCCTTTGAGCTGTGGTGCTGGAGAAGAGTATTGACTGTACCATGGACTGCCAAGAAAACAAACAGATTTATCCTGGAGAGAGTTAAACCAGGCTGCTCCTTGGAGGCAAGGATTCTGAGGCTTCGTTTGACATACTTTGGACATGTTGTAAGGAGGGACAGGTCCTTGAAGAGGGACATCATGCTTGGGAGGGTGGAGGGATGGCACAAGAGGGGAAGACCCTGTATGAGGTGGATTGATTCAGTGACTGGGATAATCGGGATGGGTGTATTGAAGACAGTGCGACTGGCAAGGGATAGAGCAGGGTTTAGGGCTGTTGAACATAGGGTCGCTATGATTCGCCAAGCAACTTGAAGGCACATAACAACAACAACAGTCCTATGCAGAGTTCTAGTGGCCTCGTGACAAAAAGCTGCACTGCAATCCCTCCTGTGCTGTCCCCATCCCCGCAGTTAGAGGTGACCAGCTGCTCCACTGGAGGAAGATGGGCAATCAGTCTCCTCCTGTGTGATTAACCGCCTTTGAAAACTCCCTGGAGGGTCAGCTCTGGCTCTACAGTACACAATAACAAGAACAACTGTCCTATACAAGGAAGTAAATAAGATACAGTATCTTGAAAATGAGAATGATCTATAAGTAACAGAAAATCCAAGTCAAATTGTCTTTAAAAATGATAACAGTATTGAGCGATAGTGATGAGAGAACAGAACTGAAATGTCTCCTAGATTCTAAAGATTTAATACTTAGTGACTTTTTTTTCTCTTGTAGAAGAGCTTTGAAGAATAAGGTATGTGTAAATTAAATATAAATGTTCATGCTTTAAAAAAAAAGAATAAGGTATGTGTGACCCAAGTCATAGTATATCAAATGCTTCATTTACAAGTGAACATTAGACAATGAGAGAGGAAGACCAAAGAATTGATGTCTTCAAAGTGTGCTCTTAATGAGGAATAATGCATGTATCATGAACTGAAAAAAGAATAAATAAATATGTGTTGTAAGAAGTGCTCTTAAGAGCAGCCAGTGTGCTTTTAAAAGGCGAAGAGACTGAGACTTCACTAGATGTTTTGGGCATGTTGTCTGGAGAGGCCATGATGTATTTATGTTGAGTTTGGGTGTGTTTTGTTTTTGTTTTTTTTTTAATTTGTAGTTAATTCCAATAAAAGATCAATTTCATATTAAACTTTATAAAATAAATCCAGGACACCTCTAATAATAAAATTTAGGCTCTCTAAAAAAATATTGAAGGGCAATTCTGACAGCGTGGAATCTATCTTGTATTTAGATGCCATCGATTCAGCTCCTACTTACAGCACACGAATGTATCAGAAAATGAAACTCTGCCCAATCCTGTGTCATCCTTAAAATTTTCAGTGTGCTTAAACCCAGTATTGCAATCATTATGTCATTCCTTCTTGTTAACGGTCTTCTGGTTTCTCTCTGAACCTCCACTTTACCAAGTATGAAGTCTTTATCCTGCATGAGACTCCAGGGACTGGTCTCTCCTGTTAATATGCCA
The DNA here is from genome assembly GCF_000299155.1 of Elephantulus edwardii. NCBI lineage: Eukaryota > Metazoa > Chordata > Mammalia > Macroscelidea > Macroscelididae > Elephantulus > Elephantulus edwardii. Next base: position 29,197,632 of record NW_006399753.1, on the reverse strand, counting down.
AAGTATGTGAGACCAAGGTTTGCAATCTTTACTTCTTTTATGGAGTCCCATGAATAAACATCTTTCCACGTAGATTTGTTATTTTGGTCATCCATGGTATATTCAATACCCTTGATCATCATTACTATGCAAAGACAATAATTATTCTTTTTTACTCATTCATTGTTCAATTTTCACATGCAAATGAGGAAATTGTAAACACTATGACTTGGATGAGGTGCATCTTAACCCTCAAGATGACATCTGTAATCTTAAGCACTTTAAAGAGATTGTTGGTAGCAGATTTGCCCATTCCAATAAACTGTTTAATTTCTCAACTGCTCCTTCCAGAGATGTTGACTGTGAATATAAAATAAATAAATAATTTTAATAATTTCAATCTTTTCTCCAATCATCTTAATGCTGTTGATTGGTCTAACTGTGAGGATTTTTCTTTAAATTAAGGTGTAATCCAGCTCTGGTGGCCTAGTGCAAGAAGCTGAGCTGCAATCCCAAAGGTACTCAGTTCCAGGCCACCAGCCACTACACAGGAGAAGGATAGGCAATCTCCTGCCATGCAATTAACTGCCTCTGAAGATGGGTTGATTCTGACTCTGTGGTACACAACACCTCATGTAAAAGGCTACAATCATTGAGTTTCATCAATAAGTGCTTCATAACTTCTCTGCTGCAAGCAAAATTCTGTCATCCACAAGTTGTAGGCTGTTGATTGATCTTTCTCCAATCCTAATGCCACGTTCCTCTTCTAGTAGTTCAGCTTCTCAACTTATTTTCTTAGTAGATAGAGTCAACACGTATGGTTAAAGATATACCATTTTCTTGATTTCTCTATATGTTTGCTTGTTGTTGTTATTGTTGTTGTGCCATTAAGTCGCTCATGACTCTTAGCAACACTATGTACAATAACTCTGAACCTTACTCTATCCTAAGCTAATCTCACTCACTCAAACACATCTAACCCCATTGCCTCAGTTACTGAGTCAATCCATCTCATTCAGGGTCTTCCTCTTCTATGCTGTCTGTCCACCCTTCCAAATATGATGTCCTTCTCCAAGGACTGGTCCCTTCACACAACATGCCCAAATATATGAGACAGATCTTCAAAATTCTCACCTTCAAGGAGCAACTTCATTTTACTCTCCCCAGGACACCTTTTTATTCTCTTGGGTCCATGGTACATTCAATACTCTTCTCCAGCACCACAACTCAAAGACATTGATTCTTCTATCAACCTTAGTCATTGTCCAGCTCTCTAATGCATAGAAGTAATTGTGAAGAGTATGGTTTGAATCAGGTGCACTCTGGAGAGGTTCCTTACAGCAGATTTTAGTACTCTGGAGAGGTCCCTTACAAGCAAATTTGTCTTAAGATTTCCTGACTGTGGACCCTAGCAAGCTAAAGCTGTTTGACAATCTCAATCCCTTCTTTATCTGTCATGGAGCTGCCTATTGGCCTAGTGGTGAGAATCTTTGCTTACTTAATGTGGAGCTTTAATCCTCATTGAAGATTGCAGTCCTTGGTCTTCTGCAGCAAACAATTTAGGTTTTCCTCAGATTTAGCAAGCAAGGTTGTGTCACCTGTGTAACATAGATTGTTAATGAGTCTTCCTCTAATCCTGATGTCACTTTCCTCTTCATAAAGCCCAGCTTCCCAAATGATCTTTTCTGTGTATATATTGAAAGGGTATGGAGAAAGATGAATCCCTGACTTATACCTTTCCTGACTTTGAACTATGCTGTGTTTTCTTGCTCTGTTCTGATGACTGCTTCACATTAGCACAGTAAGTGTTCTGGGATACCTGTTCTCCTCAAGGTTAGCCACAATGTGTTGTGATCCACACAGTCAAATGCCTTTGCATGTTGTTGTTGTTGTTGTTATGTGCCGTCGAGTCACTTGCGACTCATAGTGACCCCATGTACAACAGCCCTAAACTCCACTCTGTGCTGTGCCAATCGCACTGTCTCCGATACTCCCATCCCAATTATACCAGTAACTGAATCAATCCGCCTCACAGAGGGCCTTCCTCTCCTGCGCCGTCCCTCCACCCTCCCAAGCATGATGTCCCTCTCCAGGGACAGGTCTCTCCTCACAACATGTCCTAAGTATGTTAGACGGAGCCTCAGAATCCTTGCCTCCAAGGAGCCACCCGGTTTAACCCTTTCCAGGACAAATCTGTTTGTTTTCCTAGCAGTCAATGGTATTCTCAATACTCTTCTCCAGCACCACAGCTCAAAGGCATCAATTCTCCTTCTATCCTCCTTGGTCATTGTCCAACTCTCTGATGCATAACAAATGATTGAGAAGACCATGGCCTGTATCAGATACACCTTAGTCTCCAGAGAGACACCATTGTTCTTCAGTACTTTGGAGAGGTCCCTAACAGCAGACTTTCCCATTGCAATGTGCCTTTTAATTTCCCGGCTACTGGTACCAAGACTGTTGACTATGGAGCCAAGCAAACTAAAGCTGTGTACAATCTCAATCTCTTCACCATCCATCCTGATGCTGCCAATTGGTCCAGTGGTGAGAATCTTTGTCTTTTTGACATTGAGCCTCAATCCATATTGTAGGCTGCCGTCCTTGACACTCTGCAACAGGCGCTTCAGGTCCTCCTCAGTTTCAGCAAGCAGGGTTGTGTCATCTGCATAACGCAGATTGTTGATAAATCGTCCGCCAATCTTGCATAGTCAATGAAATTCAGAATAGACGTTCCTCTGGTATTCTCTGCTTTCAGATAATATCCACCTAACATTGTTTAGTCCCTAGTACCATGGCCTCCTCTAAACCCAGCCTGTATTTAGCAGTTCTCTGTTGATGTACTGCTCCAGTCAGTTTTGGATAATCTTCAGCAGCATCTCCCTTACATGTGATACTAGTGATACTGTTCTATAATTTTCACACTCTGTTAGATTATCTTTTTTTTATAATAAGGGGCATAAATATGGATCCCTTCTAGTCAGTTGGCCAAGTGGTTGTCCTCCAGATTTCTTGGCACAATCTCACAAGTATGTCCAAGGCAGCATCTGTTTGCTGAAATATGTCAACTGCTATGCCATCAATTCCTGGGCTATTGGTTTTTTTTTTTGCAATTCCTTCAGAGTGATGTGACTTCTCCACTCATCACCATTGCTTCCTTATGATATGTTGTTTCATAAAATTCTTCTTTGTCAGCCAATTCTTTTTGGTACAGTAACTTTATACCCCTTCCATCTTGTTTTGATGCTTGCTAGGTCATTTAACACTCTGCCCACAGCATCCTTAATATTGCAACTCGAGGCTTGAATTTGTTCTTCAGTTTCTTCAGCTTAAGAAATGCTGAGTGAGCTTATCCCTTTTGATTTTCCAATTCTAGTTCTTTATACATTTCATTATAAAGCATGGTTTTATCTTCCTGACCTGCTTTTTTGTAATATTCTGTTCAGCTTCTTAACTTTTTTTATTTCTTCCCTTTGTTTTGGCTTCTCAGCTTTCTAGTGTAACATTCAGAGTTTCTTCTGCCATCCATCTTGTTCTTTTCTTCTTTCCCCATCTTTATCATGACCTTTTACATTCTTCATAGGTGATATTCTTGATATCCTCCCACAGCTCATCTGATCTTCGTTCATTAGTATTCAAGGACTAAACCTGTTCCTGAGATGGTCTTTAAATTCAGGACGGATAAACTCAAAATCAAACTCTAGTTCTAATGGATCTAATGGATCTTGAATTGTTCTTTTTATGATTAATGTTATACCATCCTCTTCAATTTGTCATTCCCAACATAATAGACTACATGGTTGTCTGATTCCCAGTGACCACTATTAAGTCCATTTAAACACACTTACGACTTTCTCTTATCTAGTCAGCTCTTGTCATCTAGTCAAAACTAACTTATAGCTGCCTTCTAGTGGGTTTTCAGAGTCTGTCTATTGTATGGGAGGAGATTGCACATCTTTCTCCAATGGATCATCTGGTGAATTTGAACCAAATGTATCTGGGTTCACAGTGTGAATATTTATGCATTTCAGGTCTTTTCCAAAATTTTCCATTTTCCTATATTCAAACCATTTGTCTTTGTAGATGACATAATTTTGCTTGCTGAAACTAAGGAAGACCTGGAGCATTACCTGCAGAAGGTCAAGGACTGAAGACAAATATTCTCACCATTAGGCCAGTTGACAGCATCATAATAGAAGGAGTAATGATTGAGGTTTTTATCAATTTCAGCTTGCTTGGCTCCATAATCAACATTCTTGGCAACAGCAGTCAGGAAATCAAAAGACAAATTGCACTGGGAAAGTCTGCTGTCAAGGACCTCTCCAGAGTGCTGAGGAGTAATGATATCTGTCTAGAGATTAAGGTGTGCCTGATTCACGCCATGGTCTTTGCAATTACATGCTATGCATCAGAGAGCTGGACAATGACTAAGAATAATAACATAAGAATTGATGCCATTGAGTTGTGGTGTTGAAGAAGAGTATTGAATATACCATGGATGACCAAGAGAAAAAAACCCAAAACAGGTATGTCTTGGAGAGGGTGAAACCAAGGGCAAGGATTTTGAAGCTCTGTCTCACAAACTTTGGGCATGTGACCAGGAGAGACCAGTCCTTGAAGAAAGATATCGTGCTTTGAAGGACGGAGGGACAGCACCGTAGAGTAAGGTCCTAGATGAGACAGATTGACACAGTAACAGTACTAATGGAAGTAGGTGTGTTGGAGTCAGTAAGACTGGCTCAGGATAGGGCAGGGTTCAGAGCTATGAGTTATAGGCAACTCCATAGCACATAACAACAAACTATTTGTCTATCATTGTGTCCATTATGGTAGCTCAAGAATTGCTGGTATAAAAATTTGTGATACTGAAAACTATGCCATGAGTAATTGGAATACAAGTCAGCACAATTAAACCACAGCAGCGCGTTTCAGAAGAACATTCAGACTAAGACAGACTTGAAAGTAAGACTATTGTCAACTTCAGAAATAGGAAGTTCTTGAAAACCCTAGGAATAATGTCAAAGCATCGTTTGATATAGTGACAGAAGATTAGATCCTCAGATTGGAAAGCATTCTAAATGCTAATGGGTAAGAGCTACCTCTTCAATAGCATCCACATTAACAATGTGGGTAGATTTTGCTAATGAGTGACGTGAATTAAAATGAAGAAAACCAGCTGCAAATAGCCATTAATAATCAAAACATCTAATGTATAATTTATGATTCTAGGAAAACTGGAAGTTGTTATATATAAAATATACTTGCCTTGTGCTTTATATAAACCATAGAGATATACATATGAGTATATTTTGTTGTAGTTATGCACCATCAAGTCAACTACAATTCATAGTGACTTTGTTGTTGTTGTTGTTAAGTGTTATCAAGTCATCGACGACTCATAGCAACCCTATGAATGAAAGACCTAAACAATTGTATAACTTTCATCTTTTCTCCCAGTTTATAGAGTTTCCAGAGGCAAGCTATTTTGGAAGCACTCCTGCTTCTAAGCTTGTTTTAATCAGGGAGCTCCACCAAACATTGTCCACCATGGGTAACCATTATCCATTTGGCACATCAGTGTCACACTCATTAACATCACAGCAACCATGACAATAAATCTGAATACTGCCCTATGCTATGGCATCCTCACCATTTTCAACACAGTTAAGTTCATTATTAGAGTCTCTGTGTCGATCCGTCTCATTGAGTACAGTCTTCTCACACTGAGCCTCCATCTTTCCAAGCATGATGTCTTTCTCCAAGGACAACTTATCCAAAACATGTGAGATGAAGTTTTGCCCTATAGCTATATATGCTATGTTTTTGTTGGTGTGTACCACAGAGTCGGAACCAACCCACATCTGACCCTCTGATGGGTTTTCAAAAGAAGTTAATTGCACAGGAGGAATTTGCCCATCTTTTTCCTGTGCAGCAGCTAGTGGCCTTGAACCACGTGCCTTTGGCATTGCAGTGCAGCTTCTTGCCATTAGGCCACCAGAAATCTCTGCTATACATTACATATATATAAAGAAAAAAATAAATATATGCTGGAGGGTCAGCTATGGGTCAGGTTCAGCTCAATGGTACACAATGACTATATATGTATAGGATTGCTATGAGTTGCAGGCACCCTGAAGGCACATAACAACAATGAAAATGAGAGAGAGCATTATATAGACAGTTATATAAGTAATTTAGATAATGGAAAAGATAAGATCCTTGTAAAAACATTATTATGAATTAATATTTATAGCCCAATTATCCATTTAAAAATTAACATTTTTGTTGTTGTTGTTGTTAAGTGCCGTCAAGTCACAGGCAACTCATAGCGACCCTATGAAGAAGAGTCCTCAACGCTTGGGTGCCTTTCATCCTCTCTCCAGGTTCATAAGTTTTCTGGAGGCAAGCTATTATGGAAGTGGATGCCACTCCTCCTTCCACGCTTGTTTTAATCGGGGAGCTCCACCCCACTCTCTGTCCACTTTGGGTAGCCAACCGTTAACGCATTTGACACATCAGTGTCACAGGTGTTCAGCCTCACAGCAACCACAAGTTACCGCTGTATGGCAACTTGTACACCAGGGCTATACGACCTAGAGGAATGTCTGAAAAAAAAAACACAAAAAAAACAAAACAAAAAAAACAGTAAAGGACAGGCCCAAGGGATGCAGATTAAAAGTTACCGACCTTTGGCGTGGTGGCATCGCATTCTGTCCACTGGGCCAGCTGATCGCTCTCTCTCCACGTTGATGTTTTTGTTGTTAAGTACCATTGAGTCACAGGCGATTCATAGCAACCCTATGAAGGAGAGTCCTGAACACTAAAATGAAAATTAAAGTCCTAAAATTAAAATTAAAGTTCTCAAATTAAAATGGTTTTTTTTTTCAAATTAAAATGTTTAAAAATTGAAAAAGTATTTTAGATTCTCTTCTAAAATTTACAACGAAATTATTTAAAAAATCAAATTAAAAATTAATTTATTTAAAAGTTGAGATAATTAGTAAACTACAAGATAATGAAAATCTACATAGAGGGAAAGGCCAATCATTTTGGCTACATAAACCCTATGATCCATTAAAAGCATCAACGAACATCAAAATAGGCATAAAAGTAAGCAATTTATTTAAAAGGTTTAATAGATAATTAATAAATTATATAAATGTATAGCTACAGAAATAAAATAATATAATATAAAATGTCACAATTCTTTTCTTTTTGCTTCTTTTTTTAAAATTTTATACTGGATTTTTACAAAGTTCAAATACATAGTTTTTCACGCCAGATCTTTGCCATTTCCTTCACCCCACCCACTCATCAAATTGTGAAACCCTATGACTAACCTCCATCCTCACCCCTCTGCTTCCAGTCTTCCCTCCCTTGGATCCACATACTCATTCTACAATAATGGTTTATACAGTATTTGTCCTTGTGGGACTGAGTTAGTTCACTCAGCATGATGCTCGCCAGTCCCTCCCAACGTAGATAGTAAATTATAAAATCATTGCTCTTGTGGGCTGTGTAGTATTCCATTGCATGAATGTAACATATTTTCTCAATTCATTCTATTATGGATGGACATTTGGGCTGTTTCCATGTTCCTGTGATGGTGAATAATGCTGCTATGAACATTGGCGTACAATCTCCATTTGTGTCTCAGTTCTACTTTTCTTGGAGTATATTCCATACAGTGGAATAGCTGGGTCATATGGAATTTCTATGTTCAGCTTTTTGAGGAAGTACCAAACTGCCTTCCAGATTGTTATCATTTTCCAATCCCACCAACAATGCATACAAATTCTTATCTAATCACATTCTCTCTGACATTTATTACTTGCTGTCCTGTTAAGCTTTGCCACTGCTGCTGGAGTGAGATGGTATCTCATTGTGGTTTTGATTTATATCTCTCATATTGCCAGTGATTCTGAGCATTTCTTCATATGTCTGCTGGCAATCCGAACATCTTCCTGTGTAAAAAATTCTTTCCATGTCTTTGTCCATTTTGTAATTGAGTTTTCAGTCTTTTTCTTCAGAGGCCCAAGAGTATTCTGTAAACTTTTGTTATGATATCCTTGTCAGAGATGTTATTGTCAAATGTTTGTTCTCATTTAGTAGGTTTTATTTTTCCTCTGTTGGAAAAAGTTTTTGATGTTCACAGGGATTTAATCATTAGAAGACCCCATTCATCAATATTATCCTCTCCAGATTGTACATGTCTGGCTATATTTGGCAATTTCGTTATTCCATAGATGACTAGGACTTCTAAGCTTGATCCCAGTTTGTGTCTTATGAACTTTATGGCTTGGGGCTTTACTCCCATGTGTCTGTGTCACATCAATTCTTAACAAGCAATTTTCATAAAGAATAAGTACAAAAAAAACCAGATAAAGGATGTTAAGATGTTAAAAATAAGTAAGACAATAACTAAGAGAATAGGAACCAAAAAAAATAAAAGAATAAATGTCAAATAATATTATCCTGAATAAAAATTATAATTTCACTGGTAATTCAGAAGAGGAAAAGTAAAACTACCAAATTTATTATAAATGAAATGGTGGGAACCTATAATATGATAGCAAAATGTTCTTAATACTTTAAGAAGTAGAAAAACTGTTAGGTTAGCCTTGATAGAGATACTTGGCAAAAAGAATACAAAACTTTCAAAATATTCATATTTTATCCCTACATTCTAATATAAATAATCCTTTAAAGAACTAGTTGGTAATTTATAGATCTATTGATTTATATGTGTCTTTATTAATAAAAGTGTTTGCCACAGTCTTATTTCTAACAGTAAAACGCAGTGAGGGGGAGTTTAGTGTAGTAGGTCTTTGTTGTTGTTGTTGTTATATACCATCAAGTCGCTTGTGACTTACAGTGACCCGATGTACAAGAGCCCTAAACACTGCTCTATCCTGAGCCAACCTGTCTCCGACACACCTACTCCCATTATCCCAGACACTGAATCAATCCATCTCATATTTAGTAGTAGCTAAAATTGTGGCTTCCTTAGGCTATTGTCTTTACGTGATCCAGCTGTCCTGCCACATCATCCACAGTTGAATGGGCCTTTTTCTCCTCACAGGGCATATTAGTCTCTCCACAAGGGGATTGGCTAGTCTCCTCACTAAACTGGTGATATTTAGCAAGAGAATTTGGGAAACCTCAACACCAGGAAAGTGGTATTGTCTTTAGAGGCAGAATTTCCTGTGCCAGAGGTATTTTACTCTACACTGAGAAGCTGTGTAGAAAGATCAAGGGCAGTGTGGGGACAGTGGAGTCATACCTCCACTATCTCCACAAAGGGGAACTGTCTCATCAAAAACATCTACAGTACAAAACTAATTCCTTTAAGGTCAGACAGGGTCCCCCATCTTCCTGCACTTGATGTACAGATTCTCACACCAAACTTAACTGCTCTAGTGGGTCCAAACTTCATTGCAATAGCTACACAGACTATATGGATCTGTATTCATGATAACAGGCTGTAATTCAGGTTAAGAGCAAGATATAACTCTCAGTCTTGATAGTTTCCTTCTTTTTTTTTTTTTACATTAAGTCCTATAAAATTAATCACCACTAATCTCCTGGTAGTTTCTTAAGAATAATCACAAACCCTTTTACCTTCAGCCTCACAGCTTAAGTTAGTGTTCCCTTAGTCCTACCAATTATAATGTCTTTCCTCAGTCTTCCAGCAAACTTGGGTTGAAAACCTATTTGTTGTTTCTGTGAGGTAGCAGCCCCAAGCAACTCTTCCTTTAGTCATCCAGCAAGCAAAGCCTTTGCTCTGTCCTCATTTCAAGGTCTCTGGTCCTGGCTCTGTCTCATTCAGTCAACAACAAGATACAGTGTCTCAATTAATTCAGACATCTGTCTTGTCAGCCAATAGCAAGATAACAATGGCACAAGAACTTTGGACTCAATGGACATGCTACGCTTTCTCTGCTTCTTTCCTGGTTTCAAGGTTCCCAATTTCTGCTGTTGAATCTGCTCAATTTCTTAGTGAGACTGGCCATCAATTTGTGGATAGGCTAACGGGCACTCTGAGGAAGAAATGGTTCAGGCTTCTTACCTGCAGGGCAGCTGGATTAGGTTAATGTGCTTGCAGGCCAGATAGAGTTGAGGCACAGAGCTTAACAACAGTCTAGGAAAGCCATTTTAAGTAATAGAAAGCCATAGTAACAGACTCACTACATGAGCTGCCTTGATTAATTGAAAAACTGTATCTTGCTGTTCACTGAGAAACCATATGAACAAATTAAGGGATTGTGTTTTATATTAACCTTGCTTGGGAATGCTATTTATTGAATCACGACTTGCAGTGTGTGATATATTTTGTCTTTTTCCTGGTCTTAACCTGTGTCCCTAATAAAGCTCACAACTGTGAGTAAAAAGAGATTCTGTAAAGTCTGTGTGATTATTTGCAATAAATTTGAAACCTAATAGGTAGATGGAGGAGTAAGGGAGGTCGTGTCTGTCCTCCTGGGAATCAGATTTGTGTTATCTGTTTTGTTGATGGGGGTACATCCTCCTTGTGGCATTAGTAAAGGTCAGACTCAACTGTCCACATGCATTTTTTGTTGCATTTACAGGGACAAAGGCTAAATAATGAAAAAATGATTTATTAAATCACCTATATTCTACTTTAATAAAGTAGAATAATGCATAACCATATAAATAATAAAATAATCTAAAATACTTATTACTAATATTTTTGAGCAAATGACTTTATAATATTAGGTCTGGCTTTACTGTCATTTATTTGTATACACAACATATTCATTATAATTTTGTATAGATGAAACTAAATATTAAAGCTTGAGAAAAGCCTTTTTCATAGGTTTACTTGATTCTTTACTAATATGGTTTCTAAAATATTAATTGCTTTTAATTGCCTACCATGGATTGAATTGTGTCCACATATTCTATCTTGATGTATATAAAGATACGGTAGAAATATAAAGATTTAATGAAGTTATGAGATGTCTCCCCATGATCTGATAAACCAAATATCTATATTAGGATGAGGGGTGTAATGCAATATCCCTAAATGTCATCATCACCTTATCCAATGTAAGAAGAGTTTCCCTAGGGTTTGATCTGTAACATCTCTTTTCACACCACATATTAGGAGAGAAGGGTAGGGAGGCTTTTGCTGATATGAAGGTAGAATTGCCAGGACAGAAATACCCAGACCTCAGCTCAAAGAATCTCCTTGACACCAGGGAACACTAGGGTATATGGAGATTTCCAAGAAATGTCCAGCCTACAAATATTAAAGGAAATGAGGACTTCCCTCCACATTTAAGAGAAAGAAGAGAGAGAAAGATTGAGAGAGAGAGAAACACTTCCAAGAGCTGGCATTCTGAATTTGGATGTTAGCATTCTAATGGTAAGGAGATGTGCTGCCAATTTTGCTGAAGGCAAGAGGTTCAAATCCAACAGTTGCTCCACAGAAGAAAGATGGGCCATCTCTTCCCATGCAATTTATTGCCTCTGAAAACCTGCTGGAGAGCAGTTATGAGTCAATTCTGACTCCACTACACATGACGAAATGACAAACTTTGTTGTTGTTGTTGTTGTTATAAGTGCCGTCGAGTTGCAGGTGACTCATAGTGACCCTATGAAGGAGAGTCCTCAACACTTGTGGGTCTTTCACCCTCTCTCCAGGTCCATAGGGTTTCCGGAGGCAAGCTATTACGGAAGTGGATGCCGCTCCTGCTTCCAAGCTCAACAAACTTTAGGAGAATACATTTCTGTTTCCTCCAGTCAACTACTTGTGGTATCTCTGCTATGCTGCTATGTGCCATCGAGTAGGACCCTATCCATCGCTGACCTTCAATGGATTTTCAGAGGTAGTAAATGACAAGGGAGGAGGTTGCCTATCCTTGTCCTGCGGAGCAGCTGGTGGATTTGAACTGCGTGCCATCTCTGTGATACCAGCACTAAATAACTAACATACTACCTGAACGTTCATGTCTGTGTCCAACATTCCTTAAGAATGACTGACAACTAGTTACATAATTTTGGAATTGCACTCAGCAGCTCAGATCACAAACTTCAAAATTTAAGATTTTCATTTTCTTCATATAGATAAAAGGAATCTTGGTTTAGTGCCTTCATGTTAGTCTGCTAATTGAAAAGTCAGCAGTTCAAAGTAGCCAAACTGCTCTGTGAGTGTGAAAAAAAAGTGAAATATAAGTAGCCTCCTCCCATAAAGATTGATAGCCTTGAAAACTCTGTAATTTGAATTGGCTCACTGGCAGTAGGATTTCTTTAGTTTTAATAAAATCTGGAGGCAAATACTCTAGAAGTAGAAAAAAAAGTCATAAAATTGCCAGTAACTCTTGTTCCTGCAAGACCTTTCCTCATTCTACCCTCTAGACAGTCTCTTGGTTTCTAACCATCATGTATCCCTCTTTCAAGTGGGAGAAGCAACAGGTGGAGTTAAAATCACGGTACAAACTGATGCTACTAATGCATAGAAACCTCACCCAGGGGGTTCCACTTTTTCTCATTGATGATGATTTTAAATCACGAGCCTTAGCCAAAGGAAAAGTAAGATATGTTGTTTTGTTTTAAATCCAGCCTTATTGTCACTCTGAAGAAAGCCAGTTTTCTAATCATAGAAAAGTATTAGAGAAGATACATTAGTGAGAAAACAGGACTTCAATCATTCTACTTACATCCTAATTTGGACACTTTAGGTTAGGTGTGCGAATCAGTTCATTTTTTAAAAAAAATTATTAGTTTGCATGCAATAATTTTACGTTTTGTTTTATTCATGTACATTGTTTTTTACAACCTCTATATGCCCCACAAACTTTGTGACCCTGTATTTCGCCCCTCCCCACTTTGCCCCCCTCCCCACTCCCTTTCCCTTTTCAGATATCCATACATACCTTACCAGTTAACTTGTTTTTATAATAATGGTCTTATACAATATTTGTTCCTTTGTACCTGTGTTAGTTTGGTCAGGATAATGCTCTCTAGCCTTTCTCATATTATATGTTGTTGTTGTTGTTGTTTGATGTCATAGATGACTCATAGCGACCCTATGAATGAACGGCCAGAGCACTGTTGGTTCGTAGAGTTTCCGGAGGCAAGCCATTTCAGAAGTGGATGTTGCTCCTGCTTTCCAGGCTTGATTTAGTCGGGAAGCTCCAGCCAACACTGTCCACCATGGGTACCCATTACCACGACTTGCATATCACTGTCACAGTCTTTAGCATCACAGCAACCACGAGTTACCTCTGTACAGAAACGCATAGACCAGTGTTATACCACCTAGAAGAATGTTTGACAGGAAAACAATTTGAACCTGACCAGGGGCCACAGATGAAAATCACCCACCTTTGGCTTGGTAGCATAGCTTCTTTTCCACTAGGCCAACGTAGCTCTCTCTTTGTCGTTGTCATTGTTATTCTCATATTATATAGTATTTTAAAAATAGCTGTTCCTGAGTGCTGCGTAGTATTCCATTCTGTGAATGTACAATAATTTCTCAGTCTGGTCATTTGCCGATGGACATTTTGGCCTTTCCCATGTTCTTGTTCTGGTGAATAATGCTGTTATGAACATTGGTGTACAAATCTCCATTTGTGTCTCAGCTCTGTTTTCCTTGGGATATATTCCTAACAGCAGAATATCTGGGTCATATGGAATATCATAGCAAAAATGTACAGAACACAACAGGGCCAGGGTCTCTACAGAAAAAGGACTGATAATCCAATTACAAAATAGACAAAAGACATGGAAAGACTTTTCACAGAGGAAGACATTCGAATGAGCAAGACACATGAAGAAATTCACAAAATCATCGGTAATGAGAGAGATGTAAATTAAAACCTCACCATAATTTCAATGACAAGGTTTAACAGGAGTTGTTGTTATGTGCCGTCGAGTTGCTTGTGACTCATAGCGACTCTAAGTAAAATTGCTCTGAAGTCTTCTCTAGCTTGTGCCTACTTTACTGAAAAGCAATCAATAAATGTTAGTGAGGATGTGAAGAGATTGGAACAGCCATACACTGTTGGTAGGATTGTAAAATGGTTGTTGATTGCCGTTGAGTCAAGCACGACTCATAGCGAGCCTATGAACAATAGGCCTGAAGCTTTTCTATAACTATCATCATTTATCAAAGTTCATAGAGTTTTCAGGGGCATGTTGTTTAAAAGTGGATGCCACGCCCACTCTAAAAGACAGGTTGATGTTTCCTCAAAAAATTACTTCAATATTTTAACACATTAAATGAGGTATAAGAAGCTCATTTTGTTATTGTTTATTTGTTTTCTTGTTTGGGAAGTTTGGGTCTTGTTTGTTCCCATAAGGATTGTTATTGTTGTTGTTGCTGAGTGCTGTGGAGTCGAAACCGACCCATACCTGACCCTCCAGCAGGTTTTCAGGGGTAGTTTAATCACATAGGAGGAGATGGCCCATCCCTCTCCCTCAGTGCAGCTGGTGGATTTGAACGGAATATCTTCAGAATTGTAGCTCAACATCTTACCACTAGGCCACCAGAGGATTAATAGGTAGTTTCTATAATAAAGCAATCAAGATAAGAGAAAAGGCTATTGTTAGATGAGATTGTTACTGTCTCCTGACATCCCAGCTTTAAATCATGACCAACTATTTAACATTTCTAATGTATTCTCCTCTAATTCAATTTTTAATGTAGTACTTAATTTTGATTTATATACTTGACTTTATTACTCTTATTTCATCTATTTATGACATCATCTTTTTTAGAATATCTTTGATAGTTGTTGTTAAGTGCCTTCAAGTCAGCTCTGACTTTTAGAAACTTCATGTAAAACAGAATAAAGCACTTCCCAGGCCCTCTCTATATCATACTAAAGGCAATACTGATAAAATATAATAGAATTCTCCTACCTTGAAAAACAAATGACATTCCATTGTATAAGGTCTTTGCTGTGGATGTAGGCAAGTCTCTGAAAACCCTTAAATAAATCTTCAAAAGAAACCTTTACAGAAATCTCTTTAAAGATATTTAAATACACTGAGTCACTGGTATAAGTATGATACATTAGAAAGGCCATTAAAAAAAGAAAGAGAAATAGTATTACAATACTACATATTGATTGCATTTATTTTATTTCATTCCATTTATTTAATTTTCATCAATCACCAACATGAAAATAAATGTCTGTTTCAATGCTCCTTTTCATTTCTTCTGCTTCAGAAATTGATACTCTCTTATACTTTATTTTTTCCAATGGAGTCTTTAAAAGAAAGTCACACATTTTATTGTATATATTGCCCCAATATTTGTCTTTGGTTAATGTATTATAAGATCACTTTACTGAATGATGTATAAACATATTATTAAAATGAAGGAAAGAATTTAATAATTGTTATTTGACTTAGTCATACTGAGGAGCTAGGTTAAATTCAAATATTGATCAAGCATTCTTTCTCAAATATACCTTTAAACAGAAACTTCTAGTATTCTACACAATAAAATCCATAGAGTAATTCCCGCTCTAACTGACAATCACATGGGAGGAGATTATCCATCATTCTGCCACAGAGCAGGTGGTGGGTTTAAACTGTGCACCTTTGGATTGAAGCACAGTTTCTTACCACTGAACAGAACAGAACAGGGACCTGAACAGAAGACTTCAAGGGGCAGCACGGGAAGATAAAGCAAAGTATTATAACAAAATGTTCAAAGAGCTGGAGTTGGAAAGTCAAAGGGACAAACTTGCTCAGCATTTCTTAAGCTGAAGAAACTGAAGAACAAATTCAAGCTTCAAGGTACAATACTTAAGGATGATGTGGGGAGAATGCTAAATGACCCAAGAAGCATTAAAAGAAGATGGAAAGAGCCATTGTACCAAAAAGAATTGGCTGACACAGTAGAGTTTAATGAAACAACACATGATCAAGAGCCTGTGCTGATGGAGGAGAAGTACAATTGATCTGAAAAAGAAAGGCAAAAAACAAGGCCCCAGGAATTTACAACATACCCATAGACATTTCAACAAAGAGATACTGCCCTGGATGGGCTCACCAAATTGTGCCAAAAAAATCTGGAGGACAACCACTTGGAAGAGATTCATATTTATTCTCATTCCTAAAAAATGGTGACCTAATAGATTGTGGAAATTATCAAACAATATCATTAATATCCCATGCAAGCAAGATTCTGCTGAAAATTATCTTAAAACAACTGGAACAGCATATCAACAGAGAAGAGTCAGAGGTATCAGATGGGTTTAGAAGAGGCTGTGGCACTAAGGGACATCATGTTGTTGTTGATTGTGGTTGATTGCCTTCAAGTTGAGCACGACTGATAGTGATCCTATAAACAAAAGGCATTGCTAATGTAAAATGGATCTTATTGAAAGCAGAGAGTATCAGAGGAATATCTATGTTGCATTGATTGTTGCTGTTTTTGTCATTATTGTTATGTGCCATCGAGTTGCCTGTGACCCACAGTGACCCTAGGTACAACATTTCTGAACCCCGCCCTGTCCAGAGGCAGTCTCACTAAGACCAACCCCATTGTCCCTGTTACTGTATCAATCCATCTCTTCTGGAGTCTTCCTCTCTTGCACTGTCCCTCCACCCTTTAGAGCATGATGGCCTTCTCCAAGGACCAGTCTCTCCTGGCCATGTATGTGAGAAGGAGCTTCAAAATCCTAGCCTCCAAGGAGAAACTTGATTTCACCCTCTCCAAGGCAGGTCTATTTGTTTTCTTGGCAGTGCCTGGTACGTTCAAGACTTTTCTCCAACACCACAATCTGAAGGCATCAATTTTTCTTCAGTCATTCTTTGTCATTGTCCAGCTCTGGATTAGACACACCTTAATCCGTTGATGGGCATTGTTGCTTTTCACTACTCTGAAAAGGTCCCAGACAGCAGATTTTCCCAATGCATTTTTTTTTTAATTTCTTGACTGCTAGTGTTAAGCTTGTTGATTGTAGAACCAAGCAAGCTGTACTTGACAACCTTAATCTCCTTTCCATCTTTTATGGTGCTATGCAAAGGCATTTATTTGACTGTGTGGATCACAACAAAAACTGGCTGACTTTGAAAATAATGGGAATCCTAGAACACTTGATTGTGCGTATGTGAAACCTATACTTGGACCAGGAGATAGTTGTCAGAACACAGCAAGGAAACATAAATGGTTTAAAATCAGGAAAGATGTAAGTCAGAGATGAATTCTATCTCCATACCCTTTCAATATGTATGTGGAACAGATGGAACAGATCACCTGGGAGGCTGAACTCTAAGAGGAAGAATGTGGCATCAGGATTGGAGGAAGACTCCTCAACAATATGAATTATGCAGATGACACAATCCGCTTGCCAAAACTTACCTGAGGTCCTACTGTAGAGGGTCAAGAACTGCAGCCTTCAGTACAGATTGAAGCTCAACATCAAGTAAACAATGATTCTGACCACTGGGCCAATTGACAGCATCATGATAGATGAAGAAAGACTGAGAATATTAATTTCAGCTTGATTGGCTTGGCAATCAACACTTTTGGTACAAGCAGCCGGGAAATTGAAAGATTAATTGCATTGGGAAAAAAATTGATCTCTCCAGAGTACTGAAGAACAATGACGTCAGTCTGGAAACAGGTGTGCTTGATGCAGGACATGGTCTTCACAATTACTTGCTGTGCATCAGAGAGCTGAACAATGACTAAGGATTATAGAAAAAGAATCAATGCCTTGGAGTTGTGGTGCTAAAGAAGAGTATTGAATATACCATGGACTTCTAAGAAACAAACAGGTTCATCCTGGAGAGGGTGAAATAAGTATACTCCTTGGAGGGAGGCAAGGATTTTGAAACTTCTCACAACTTTGGGCATGTTACCAGGAGAGACCAGTCCTTGGAGACGGACACTATGCTTTGAAGGATGGATATGGGAAGCCAAACTTTATACCAAATATGTTATGAAAACCCTTGTTCAGAAATTGAAGGAATTACAGACTTATAAGTTAGGATTTCTCTTGTGGCAGATCCCAGAAAATGAGCTGTTTGTTCCCTGCAGACAGGACACAGCAAGGGCCCCCCTACAGAGGGAGTGTTAATTCCTGAGCTAGAGATCACCCTGAGGCATCAAGGCAATTCTTACGGGTAAACCAAATTCTTGCATTTGTGAACCCCTCCCTCCTGAGTCAAGCAGAAGGTTTTCAATAGAAAGAGCTTGGCTTCATTTCCATTGAATTCTCTTTGTGATTTACTTCCTGATAATTTTCAGTAAAGATACAGAGAGGCTTGGCTTGGGGTCTTCAGTTGAGAACTGCTGACCCCCTGTTTTATGCTCTCTGCTCTATCTCATTCCTGGCTGTTTGTCTCATTATTAATAAATATAAAATTATTCCATTCTTTAGGACCCTTGGTCTGCAACAGATGGAGGGACAGCACAAGAGAGGAAGACCCTGGATGAGATGGGATAATGGGGTAGGTATGACAGTTGTTTGTTGTTGTTGTTGATTACTGTTGAGTTGTGCACAACTCATATCGACTCTGTGAAGAATAGACCTAAAGCCTTTCTATTAATATGGTCGTTTGGTCATTTATTGAAGTTCATAGAATTTACAGAAGCATATTGTTTAGGAAATGGATGCCACTCCTGAACCAAGGTATATCAAGGACAATGAAATTTAATCAAGATAAAACAAGGTTCAAAGCTATTGTACACTGGGTCACTATGAGTTGTAGGCAACTTTATAGCACATAACAACTGACAATCAGACTACAGAACAACATAAGCTACTTTAACAAAACTATAAATTTGAAATAAAGCAATAAAATGTTCTTAAGCTTCACAGAGAGAAGTTTTGAAAAACCTTGTACTACAGATTAGGCCTGAATTATTATCTTTAGGATGGACTAAATTGACTTAGTGCCTTTTTTCCCTAAAATAAATAGTAAAAGGCAAATAAGAGAAATCCAAAAGAGACTGGCTGAATTACAGGAAACATTTCCTGAGGAAAAACAAAACAAGCAATCTTAAAGATTTTATTTTGCCACTCATTCATGCACTCACATATATACATTGAGCATTGTTAAGTGCTATGCAGGGGTTAAAGATATAACAACTTAATGACCATCAGTTGGCTGTACTGTGGTGCTTTGTATATTGCTATTATGCTCGCGGATGCACTACTGGTATTTCAAATACCAATAGGGTTACTCACAGTAGAAAAGGCTCAACAGAACTTCCAGAGTAAGATAGAGTAGGAAGAAAAACAAGGTAAATTCATTTTATATTCATCATTACAGAGACCAATCATTGAAGAAGAGAATCAAGATTTGATAAAGTGGAGAACTAACAAAGGTAAAATAAACTCTCAATTAAATAGAATGACTTGATAGTCTGTGTGATGGACTAAAAAATAAAACGTTCATGCAAATGGTGCAGAAGAGGGAAAAGTTTACATTTTATATATGCAGAAGAAACCATGAGTCAAGACTCCACTCAAAGTCTCCTAACAACAGCAAGAAGAATATAACAGCAAAAATAGTAAGTGCCTGTTTTCAAGGGTCTTCAATTTTGCTTGAAGAACAGATATTCAGATATGTGTAGTATTTTTTAATAGGGTTATCATGAAAAGATACCCTGACAATGTGACATTTGAGTAATCCCCTATGGGTATATGGGTCTCTAAGAAAGGATCCCTGTAGTAGAAGTGAAAGAAGGAAGCACAAAGATTATATTTGTTATGTTTAAAGAATAACAAGAAATACTGAATAACAGTAAGAGTTAGACACACAGTAAGCAATGAGATTGCAGAGGTACAAATGGCTAGATTATGCACCTTTTGGATTTTAAGTATATATGTATGTATGTAAGTACATATTTATTTTTACTTGATAGGAAACAATGGCAGTTTGAGAAATGAGTGGGCATGACATGAACTGAAATACAATTTAAAAAAATCCAAACAAACTATGATTCCTACAAGGACACAGAATTCTAGGGAGTGATAAATAAAATCCCCAAGACTAAGAGGCGGTAACTATGATATAAACAAGAAAGAAAAAAAACACCAAACAAACTGGTCATTTTAGCCAAAATTGCAAAGGTAAGAGGAGCTGAGATCTGCCAGATTTTGTTTCTAATTCTAGGGTAGAGCTCATAGGGATTGCCAAAGAATTGGATGTGGAGTGTGAGAAAGAATAATAAAGATTTCTTCCATTGTGATAAGTCATGGTAACTTGAGGTTGAGATGAATAAATCACTGGAGCCATTTCTTTCTAAGAAGTTTGTTTAAACAGAATACTATGCAGCATGAAGGAGCAATAACTTTGCAAATTATTACCTAACTTGGGAGTGACTTGAGCCCATTATGCTGAGTGAACTATCTCAGTTCCACAAGGATAAATATTGTATAAGACTGTTATTGTAGAATGAGTATAAGGATCCAGGAGAGGTGAAAGAGGCTGGAAGCAGAGGGATGTGGATGTACAAGGGGAAGAGGGGATTAATCATTGGGTTGTACAATTTGATGGATGAAGGAGTGAGGGAAATTGAAAGAATTTGTTCAAATTTGTATTGGAATTTTGCAAATAAACTAGGAAGAAAAATAAAATACATTTTTTAAAAAAGAAGTTTATTTAGACTTCAAAACAGAGATTATGAGTGAGCAGGTGTTGCTCAGAAAGGGAGTCAGAGGTTTAAATACTATTTTGTTTATCAGTAGAAGCAGAGGAAGACTCATCAACAGCCTGAGTGATGAAACTTTACTTGCTGAGAGTGATGAGAACCTGAAACTCTTGTTGCAGAAGATTAAGGACTATAAAATCCAATATGGACTGCATCTCAGCATCAAGAAGGCACAAATCCTCACCAGTGGACCAATAGGTAACATTATGATAGATGGAGAAAAGATTGAAATTGTCAATGATTTCATCTTACTTAGATTCACAGTTACCACCCTCAGTACCAGTAGTTAGGAGTTCAAGAGACATATTGCATTGGGAAAGTCTGCTCTCATGAAACTCTCAAAAGTCTTGAAGAGCAATGATACCAGCTTAAAGACGAAAGTGTGCCTGATTCAAGCCATGCTCTTTTCAATCACTTGCTATGCATCTGAGACTGGGCAATAAATAAGAATGACAGAAGAATTGATGCCTTTGAATTGTTGTGTTAGAGAAGAGTGCTGAATTATCTCATGGAATGTCAAAAGAACAAATAATTTAAAAAAATAAAAAAAGAACAAATAATTAAGTCTTGGAAAAAGTGGAGCAAGAGTGTTCCTTAAAAGCAAGGATGGTGAAATTACATCTCACATACTCTGAGCAGGTTATTTCTTAGAAAGAGACATTCTGTTTGGAAAGGTGGAGAGTCAGCAAAAGCGAGGTTGATTCTCAATAAGATGGATTGTCACATTGATGAGGGTAATGGTCTCAACTGTGTCAGAGACAAGGATGGCACAGGATAGGACAGGGTTCAGATCTGTTGTTTATATGGTTGCTATAAGATGTACTCAACTCAATGGCACCAAACAACAACAACAATATCCATGACACGTAGATACAAAGGACTTTATAAGATCATCCAGGAATTGCATAAACAGAGAAGCTTAATTATAGAACACAGAGATACTTAAACTTTTTAAAAATCTGGAAGACAGTGTGAAATTAGAAAAAAAAAAAAGACAGTAGTAGTAATTTCTAAAATAATTAGAATAGAATCAAAGAATACTGAGAACCCCCCAGCCAACAGAAGAACGTGCTTCTAAATGAAGGAAATGACCAACTGTGCCATGTAGTATAGACAGTCCAAATAAATTGAGAAGTGATATGGATATATATCATGGTAGCTTCCAAATTAGCAATCAGAGAGCATTTTAAGGAAAACTAGGATCTAGGCCAGGTGGTTTCTGAATTTCTGAATGAAGGTAAGAGAAATGGTAAATTTGGTTGAACAGATCTGAAATACTATTCTTTTTTAATTTTTTTTAAATTTTTTTAATTATTTTTTGTGTATTGTACCGTCAAATCAGATTTGACTGGTACAGGAGGAGATTGTCCCTCCTTGTCCAGCAGAGCATCTGGTGGATTCGAACCAGACACATCTAGGATTGCAGTGCAGCTTTTTGCCATGAAATATTATTTTTTTTTAATGCCACCTGTTTTAATAGAATGTCTCCTTTGCAACTTTCTGTTTTGATATCATTTTGAACCAAAGAAAAAAGCTGCAAAACTAGTATAAGGAATATGCATATACCCATCAACCCCCAAACCAAAACCCACTGGTTGCTAATAAGTCAGAGTTTATGCGATGTTAGAGTCGAACTGAGTCAAGAGCTGGTTTTTCAGAAATGGATTGCCAGACATTTTTTCTAAGGTACCTCTGGTGGGCTTGAACCTCCAGCTTTCAGGTCAGCAGCTGAGTGTACATCTGGACCACCTGGGACTCCTGGTAACAGGCCACACAGGCTTTGCTGCAACTACTAAGACCTGCCACTGTCACAGGAAAGAAGCCACAGACAATTCACACGTGAATGAGATGAGGCTCTGCTCTAATAAATATTTATTGACAGCAAAATCTGAATTTTGTATCATTTTCACGGGTTATAAAATATTATTTTTAACAAAAACTTAACTATTTCCGAAAAATGGACAGTCGGTGAGAGGTGAGTATATAGATGGTCTGTCATTTTTTTGTCACAACCCTTAAGCAGACAGAAGGGGCAGGCTTGTCAAGGAGGCTCACCATACACAGCTCTGAGCTAGGCTGGGCCAGGCACTCTTAGATCTCACTGGATCCCAGGCAGGAACATGGAGAAAGTTTCATGAGGGTTTAGAGCGGTTTGAAGAACGTGTTCTTATGTGGCAGGCAGGCAAAGGCCGATGTTTTCTGATTTGTGTATAATCCCCACATTGTAACAGCATTCTTCCACTTCCTTCCTGTGAGCCTTTCAATCCTCTGAGCTTTAATCCCTCATCAAAGCTGTCCTTCGATCACAAATGTGCGGTTGTTCGAAGGAGAGAGTTCCTTGTTGGTGTTATTGGTTATCGTACACGCCTGTCTGGTTGACTCAGTCGGACTTCTCAGAGAAGACTCGCAGGAGGGTGACCACTGGGCTGGAGTTCAGATCCATCAGGACTGCTGGAAGATAGTTTTCAAAATCATCTGGTTGAGCACGGAATCTCTTTGGGTCAGCTTCTCGATGATTTCAAAGTGGTCCACATCAGGGAGCTCTTGGAAGGTGGCCTCCCACCCTCTTTGAGTCAGCACCTGGAAAAACTGCCTGGACTGTCCCTGGAACTCAGCGGAGTGATGCTGGCCCACGACCACCAGCACGCGGACAGTGGGGGCCCAGGGTGGCTTGGGGGCCTCCTGTAGGCGCAACTGCGGACTGTTCCTCTGAGCAACCTCTAGGGTCATGCTGAGCAGGACATTCTCCGGGGTGTGTAGGACAGGCTCCAGGTCATACAGCCCACTGAGCAGGAAGAAGCCTCTGAGGTTGGGCGTGGCTCCATGCTCGGTCCAGTTGGTCAGGAGCATCATGGTAGCCAGGTGGGCCCCAGCCGAGTGTCCGCACAGGTAAATTCCTTTGTTGCGAGGATAACGTGTCTGGAGGAAGGTGAGACTCTGGGTCAACTGGTCAACCATCACGTCCAGGGTGCCTTTGGGTGCAATGTCATACCCCACAGTCACCACGGCCACTCCCTGAGCGGTCAGAGGCTCCACCATGAAGGCTGATGTGTCTTTACTGCCTCTGTGCCAGTATCCTCCATGAACAAACACAAAGAACGGGCCGAGCTTCTGAAGCGCCGTTGGGAAAGTACAGGTCCAGTTTCTCCCTCTCCCCATTGCCTTAGGGCACGTGCAGCAGACTCCTCGGGGTGGCCCGGGCCTGGCTGGTGGCTTGGGTTTCCGTCTCGGTGTAGGTCCTCAGGGCCTCCTCTGCTCCCAGCCGGAGGACCCACCTGCTGGGGCTGTACTGAGTCTCCAGCTCCTAATTTTTGCAAAGCAGGTGGTGCGTGCCAACCTGTGGATTAGCAGCCGCGTTCTCTAACCCTACCCCCACCCTCAAACACATGGACCAGGACGGGCCCCTGGCTGCAGGCCAGGCCGGGCCAACCTCATCCCGCTGCCTCATCGCCATGGCCCCGCCCACACGCCTCGAAATACTATTTTTTTTTTT
>NW_006399753.1:29142465-29172911 GCF_000299155.1 Elephantulus edwardii | reverse complement strand
AATTGATGCCTTTGAGCTGTGGTGCTGGAGAAGAGTATTGAGGGTACCATGGACTGCTAGGAAAACAAACAGATTCATCCTGGAAAGGGTCAAACTGGGCTGCTCCTTGGAGGCAAGGAATCTAAAGTTCCGTCTGACATACTTTGGACATGTTGCAAGGAGGGACAGGTCCTTGGAGAGGGACATCATGCTTGGTAGGGTGCAGGGACGGCACAGAAGGGGAAGGCCCCCTATGAGGTGGATTGATTTAGTGATTGGGGTAATTGGGATGGGTGTGTCAGAGATGGTGCGATTGGCACAGGACAGAGCAGAGTTTAGTCCTGTTGTACATAGGGTCGCTATGAGTCGCAAGCGACTCGATGCCACATAACAACAACAACTCCAAAAAATGTTGCCTCATATTCATGTATAAAGGGGACATAATGGGTGCAAGGTAAAATCAAGATAGATATGGTATGGGAATTCAAAGAAAGAGCACTTTTACAAGCACACACATACAATCTTCCGTATCAGTCTAGGGAAGAAAGTTATAGCCCATATTTATGTAAAGGAGAGGATCATACCGAAAAGATCATGCAGGCAACAAACAACACGTGAGTTATATGCTAAAAAGAATCTATTTAAAAATCAGGTATTTCTAGGAGTGCTTAGAAAGGGGAATATGCCAGCTGGCGTTATTCTGTGAAAGAAATTACTTAGGAGAATCTATAGAACAAATGCACTGATTCAGGTGTTACACATCTAAATAAAGATTACTGTTTTAACAAATGTGGTTGTCTGGTTTCCCTAGCAACTATGAATGACAGGTGACTAACAAAAAGCAGTCCAAAACGAAAGACTAACCAGAGAAATATAGCAATTTGTGTCCATTAGCTATTGGGCCCAAACCATGTTGCTTAATTCAATGGTCCTTGAGGTCTGCATTGTTTTTCTGTGAACTACAATAATTAATGTACATTATAATGGGACTGAACCATGATGAAATGGTTAAATTACTATCATTCTCTAATATCTCACACATCATACAATTCTGAAAAGCTTTTTATCAAAAGTTGTTAGCATAAAATGGTTTGAGGGTTTAACATCAGTTATCTAAAGCATTTAATTTATTCAGAATGCGCTGTCTAATGGAGTTGATTCTAATCCATGATGACCCATTTGTTATGGAGTAGAACTTCTCCATAAAGTTTCCTTGGCTATCATCTTTATGGAAGGAGATCACCAATGTTTCTTCTGCACCTCTTTTGTGCGGGTTCAAAGTGACAACCATTAAGGTAGTAGTTGAGCAACAAACCATTTGTACCATTCAGAAGCCTGATGTTAAATATTGCTGTTGTTTGGTGCTATTGACTTGATGACAACTCACAGAATCCCTAAGAACAGCAGACATGAACCTTTCTCTATTGTGAGCCATCACATGATCTCCACCTTTTTCAAGCTCATTGTTTAAGTCACTGGATCAATTTACCTTGCTGAGGGTCTTCCTCTCTTCTAATGACCTTCTACTTTTCCCAGTATGATTTCTTTTTCTAAGAACTGACCAACCTGACAGCATGCCCAAATTAAGTCAGGCAGCATTTCATCATCCTTGCCTCTAAACAGTACTCTGGCTCTACTTCCTCCAAGATAGATTTATTTGTTCTTTTGGTAGTCCATGGGATAGCTAATACTTTCTGCCAACACCACAATTCAAAGGCATCAATTCTTAAATCTTCTCTATTCATTGTCCACCATTCAGAGGCATAGAAAACAATTTAAAATATTATGGCTTGGATCACGTGCACCTTAATCCTCAAATATTGATTGACTTTCTAAGAGTTCATAATCTGGCAAGGGAAGAAATTTCTGTTCTGTACATTACCCAACACATTTTTCTGGCCAGTAGAAAGTGGTGCTTGCCTAGACATTTTATTGAGGGAGATATCTGGGGATGGGCTTCCTCAAATTTCTGGTATAGAAGAAGTAATAGAAATTACTTCAGTTGTGACAGTGAAATGATCTTTGATTTCAGTAGTTAGTGAACTGGTACCATAGCTGAAACCCCAATACCATCAAGTCAATTATGACTCATGCTGACCCTCCATTAGATTTTCAAAGCTATAAATCATTACAGGAAGAGACTGCTTGTCTCTGTTCCTCTAGCAGCTGACAGATTGGAACTATTCACCTTTCAGATAGCAGTGTAGTACGTAATACAACTCAGTTATCTAAAAAAACTCATAGCTGTCAAGTTGGAACTGTTGTATAGCTCACTCCCCATTGGGTTTCTGAGACTCTGTATTGCACAGGATGGGATTGCCTCTCTTTCTCCCGCAAAGCTGTTGGTGAATTCCATAACCCAGTGAGGTGTGGCCTTTGGGTTAGCAGCACAACTCTCTGTGCACTGTGCCACCAGAGATCCCTTAACCACAGGTCCAGGAAAATAAAATTCTGTAAAATTATTATTTCTGAAAAGGGTTATAATTTATTTATCCTCAAACAGTAAAGCATTAAGTAATCTCACAACAACAATTAAATACTGCAGATTAATAATAAAGTGGTATATACCAGTAGATACATAAGTTGGGGTTGATATGGAAAATAGTATTGGACCTATAACTCTCTCAAGGGTTGGAAAGAAACTCTAAGGTGCATTTTTGCCATTTAAACATTCTACTGAATTTTCGTGTTGCTGTAAACTTGGGGTGTTTCCACATATTTGTCAATTTCCTACACATACATAAGGTCATAATAATAATATAAATATTCATAAGCACAGCAAACCCAATGGTTCTGAGTCACAATTCAAATTTTTCACCACCTACTAAAATAAACAATGCTCCTGCTTGTGACTCTCTCTATTAATGGCACCACAATTTCTCAGTTACACAGGTTTGAGATCTAGGCTCCTGCTGTGCCTCTAAGTATTAAAACCACCAATCTGGTCAATGTTGCCACTTTCTTTCTCCCATAGCCTCGAGATATTTCTATGGTTTTGCATCCTATTATTAGCCACTCCATAATCAGAATGATCTAAAACATCTACTGCCTCCCCTTTTCAAAGGCCTCTTTAGCACAGCATCCAAAGTACTCAAAGACCTGGCCTCTTCTCTATCACTATCCCCATTTCACTAGTAGTGCCTGTGATCATTATGTGCAATTCATTCAGAACCAACTCATAGCTGACCCTCGCAGTATGAAAAGACCATAAATCACATAAGAGGTTGTCCATCTTTCTCCTGTGGAGCAGCTGGTGCATTAGAATCTCTTGCTTTGGGGTTGGTAACACAGCTCATTACCACTAGGCCCCCACAACTCCCTCTTTGTGTCTGAGTAGTAGTAAATTTAAAGAAGCCCTCATGCTTCAGTGGCTAAATACTTGACTGCTGCCATCCAAGTTCAAGACTACCTGTCTCTATAGAGTAAGGTGTGGTGATACACTTCTGGGAAGATTACAGCCTCCAAAACCCTGCAGGCAGTTCTACTCTGATTTACAGGGTCACAATGAGGTGGAATCACTGGTATACAACTAGCAAATTTGCAGCTTCAGTGACAAAAATGGCCATGTGTTCAGCTACTAGCAGAAAGACTGAGAGCTCAAACCAAACTAAAGGTACCACAGAAGAAAGGGCTGGTAATCAGCTCAGTAACAGTCTTGAAAATGCTATGGAAAGAGATTCTAATTTGAGACACGTGATGTTGCCATGGGTTAGTGTTAATTTGTAGGCAACTCCCTTGGTCTTTTCTGTTGCTGTGAGCAGAAAATGACGTGTGCTTCTCAGTCTCACTTTGCTCTTTCATGTTTTCCTTCTCTCTCTTCTGGCTAAGAGATTCATCTCCACTTTCTGAACTTCACTGCCTTTTCCTTAGCCTTTGGAGATGGCTCCAGGCATCATTTCTTCGAGAACTATTTATTAAAGTAGCAATCCCCTATGTTTCCATACCTAGATGGAGTGCATGTCTCAACTTAATGCCAACTGCTTTGAATTGAAAATATGTTAAGAATGTCTTCACCACTGGACTGCAAACTGTCAAAAGATGAAGGGTGTATCTTCCATATATTTTCAATAGGCCCATGAAGAATTTTTGCAGAATCACATTAAATAAATGTCCAAGTTCTTTAATCCTATGTTTTCTACCTTTTCCCCTTTAAACTCCTTTATATTGTCAAACATTATCTTCATCCATCCTTATAAATCCTGTGCAATCTTTCCTTCTATAGATCTTTGTTCATGCCTTTGGCTTAGCTCACCCTCACTGCTCTCATTCTTTCCATGTTCATGATCAAAGTACGTACAGGGCACAACTGGGATGCATGGGTAAGAAGGTATCTTGGTCTTAAAAATGTGAACTGTGACTGGATACTTTTAAGAGCTAGCCTTCAAGGTTCTGTTTTAAATGTATTCCATTCTCTGTTAAAATTAGCTTTCTTTACTATAGACTTTAGAGAAATGCAATACTTTCAGATATATTTGAGTGCCTGCATTTAGCAATATTTATCAACTCTCTGCAAATAAAACAGTAGAACAGAATGCTTTCATATGAAAGACAGGTAGAAAG
Source organism: Elephantulus edwardii (assembly GCF_000299155.1). Taxonomy (NCBI): domain Eukaryota; kingdom Metazoa; phylum Chordata; class Mammalia; order Macroscelidea; family Macroscelididae; genus Elephantulus; species Elephantulus edwardii. The sequence goes on along the minus strand of NW_006399753.1, from coordinate 29,168,372 downwards.
AGTACAAAGGGGAGTAAGTGAGATAATTCCTAACAGAAAGTTAAAGTGTAAACATTTTACTATGGGTTAAATCAGGAACATTACCAATAACATTAGTATTTAACTCATTAAAGAGTCTTTCATGCTTTGGGATTCCAGGTTCATAGTATTTTCTTATAGGGAATTCTTATGGCTTAGTGATAAAAAGCTGCACTGCCAACCCAGAGGCATGTGGTTCTAATCCACCAGCTATTTTGCCAAGAGAAAGATGGGCAGTTTTCTCCCATGTAATGCCTGCTTTTGAAAATGCCCTGGAGGTTGAGCTATGAATCTGTTCTGACTTTAAGTGCATACCAATGATTAACAAGTGATTCCTCAAGTTCCATTGAGTTAGGCAATAGCATAATCCTTTATGTCCTAATTCTATTCTTGAACATATTTTTACAGTATTGTCTTTTCTGCTTCCCTTCCCCCAAATAGATTTCAAATATTCAATAAAGAGTAACCAAAAGATTAAATTTTAAAAGAAATATCCTAACTGAAGTTCAGAAGATATGTGGTCTTGAAAGTTAATCCCTTGTTAGCTGCATTGTTAGGAGAAGTCTGTGATAGGCAAATTCACTCTCACGTCTATAGTGCCTCCCAAGCACAGTATAGTGCTAGTCTGTGATGTTTCAGTGATTGCTTCACATGACATATCTATTTCCTTTTGTCAAAGAAACTTCATTGCTATACTCATAGGGTCTATAGGGTCCCAACTGAATCGATATTTCTCCCAAATGACTGCTGATTTCAAGAGAACTAAGGTCTTTTCTGTTAGTGTCCATCAAGTTTTGAAGTCTCAAGAAGTCATAAAAATGGAACTTTTCAGACTGGAAATTCCTCACACAATGTTATTGTTTCAGCAGCTCAAGCAAGGACTTGTATCCTTTGTCCGCTTCTTATTTCTCTAAGAACAGAAATAGAACTGCCAAAACGCTACAAGAGAAGCTATTCTTATTGTCAGGTCAAACTGTAGTCCCATTAATAATCCTAGCGGCAGCAAAATATTATACAATTATACTGATGATTGTCCTTGATAGAATTCTACTCTCTTGATTTGAGGTAACCATTTTTCCCCTCTATTAAAAGCAACTGGTAGTTTATTATTGCTTTCACATATTATTAAGAAAACTTGAAAATGATGCACTTTTTTATATTGTCATAAAAGACTTTAGTTTAATGACACATAAACATATATTCTAACTATAAGCTATATTTTGATTAATTACCTAAGTTCACTTTCAGGTTAGTTATAGTCTCCCATTTGGTGAATACCTCCAGTTCTAACTCAAGATCTTATAATGAAAAAGAAGTATCTTTTGCCATTTAGTAAGGAGAATAAGTAATAGTAAAGCCACTTGCTTTGTCCTTTGTGTGTTCTGGAGCAAGAACTGGTGAACTTAAAAAACCCAGATAGTAAATATTTAAAATTTTGCACTCTTTGTAGTCTCTATTGCGACTCGTAAACTTTGCCATTACACTGTGAAAACAGGCCGAGACAAACAAATGAATAGATGAAGCTCTGCTCCAATAAAATTTTGTTTTTAAATGTAAGGGGGAGGTAGGACTCCTAGAGGAATAAATCTGTCAATTGTTCAGAAAGCACAGTTACCTGTGTGACTGGGGCTGGGCAGGTATAAAAGAAGCAAGAACCGCATGAGAGTGGCTAATATGACCCATACTGACTCCACAAAGGGGTAATTGTCTGTTTGAAGACTAAGGTGAGCCTGATTCAAGTCATGGTCTTTTAAATCACTTGCTATGCAGCTGAGAGCTGGACAATGAAGAAGGATGGCAAAAGAATTGATGCCTGTGCATTGTGGTGCTGTAAAGGAGTACTGAATATTTCATGGACTGTCAAAAGAATAAACAGATACGTCTTGGAAAAAGTACAGCCAGAATACTAGTTGAAGGCAAGGATGGTTAAGCTTCATCTCTCATACTTTGGACATGCTGCTAGGAGAGGCTATTGCTTGGCAAAGGATACCAAGCTTGAAAGTGTGGATGGCCAATGAAAGAGAGGAAGACCTCCCAATGAGATGAACTGACACAGTGACAAGAGCAATAGTCTGAAGTGTATCAGATATTATGAGGCTGGGACAAGGTTCAGGTCTGTTGTTCATTGAGTTTTGGCATCTAACAACTATTATTGTGTTCTGTACCAGCTGAAGAAAAGGAAGGTTAGAGGTTTTTGCAGGTAAAAGTATTTAACAAAGTTTCTCAAAATTTTCATACACCTCTTATCTTCAAACCTAGTTGAAACAAATATTGTCGTATAAGGGAGGCTAAATAAATAGACTTTAGCTGTTCCTTAAATTAAGGCATTCAACTGGTCAAGGACAGATATGAAGAATTAAAATAATGGAGTGCATTCTGAATGCTCTTCTCCAGAAACCTATTTTCTTTCTAGACAGGTTTATGCCTAAAAAACTAGGACAAAAATGTGCCAAAATCAACTTTTTCAATTTAAGATATGGGCTTAAAGAGAATTCAGAAGGAGCCAATGACACGGTCCCAGGAAAGACTTATGCTGCTTATCTTAGGTTTTGTTTTACACAAAATTGTGCCCTCAAGCAAGGAAAGAAGGTTATAGGATATAAAAAGGAATTTAACAATTGTCCTTATGTGCTTTTTATTGCAATTCCCACAAGCCTATGCACCTCTTCTCATATACTTAGTCCATGTAGTGTGGATAAAGTTAACCTCTCATGCTCAGGTTGCCAGGACAGGCCTTTAAAATTACAGCACTCTGGGTCTAGAGAGAAATTTAGCATAGGATATACAATAGAAATAACAATAATTTAGCCTTCCTCAAGATTACTCATGAAATTATGGCAAGGAAAGGTATCCAGATATAAGTAGAGATAAACAAGGCTGCAAGATGAATCCCCTTAGCACTAATATTGATCATATTAATCTGATTCCTGATGGTATCATGTGAATTTATCAGCAGAACCATTGTGTTAAACTAGACCACCTAAGTCAATTAATATCCCTTTAGGTTAAATAAATGGTGTTCTATTGGCATAGTCTTTAGACAATTTTGTTGATAACCCCATAGGATTTACTTCTCTGTTAGTTCTAATCTACCAGTCACTATGAGGGTTGAAAGACGAGCAATCTAAAAAAAAAAAAGAAAGAAAGAAAGACGAGCAATCTAATCTCATGCAATTTACAGCTTCAGAAACCTAAGGAGGTTCTGCTATGAGTCGGTTTCTACTTGATAGCAATGAGTTGAATAGAGAAAATGCCTGCATTACACATATAACCTCTGTCTGAATCACAAAGATAAGTTTAGCTGTACGTTAAAACTTTTGGACCAATGGAGATATTTGGCAACTATTTTCCACAGATATCACATGTATAACCTTCCAGCACTGATATGTTTTATTCTCAGTGCATCAGCGCGTTTCTTCACTTTTACCTGTTTTACTTGATGGGAAGCACAGTTTTCAAGGGCCTTGACTGAGACCACTCTCTACTACATTGACTATTATCACTCTAATACATTGGCTAGCATCAATACACATATTTATAAAATACCTTTCTCTAAGTTCAGCAAGAGTGTTTCTTGGAGGCAAGAATGGCAAAGATTTGCCTCACATTCCTTGGGAATGTTGCTAGAAGTTATTCCTTGGAGAGGGACATCATGCTTGGAAAGATGAAGGGTCAGTGAGTGAAAAAGAGGCTTCAACGAGGGTCAACCAGATGTATAGACACAGTGATTGCAGTAATGGCCTCAGAGCATCAAAGGAGGTAAGATGGCAAAGAATAGGACAGGGTTCAGATCTGTTGTTTATAGAATCGCTATGAGTCATACTTGGCTTGACAACAGCTAACAACAACAATAATTTGTGATTTAATAAGAAACCCTTTACCTATATTTCAGATTTAGAATTGGTAATTCTACTTCCTATAAACTATGACTGTAGACAATGTCAACTACATTAGACTATGTTTGCTCGGTATAAACAGAAGAAGCATTTTATCTTTGTTATTAATGTTTCCAAGCAACTAGTTTATTTTTAAATTATTAATAATAATTATGCAACTCATAGTTCCTCCACTTACTGGTTACTTCAAAGTTCAAAGTCAGTGTGTGACCCATCCCTATGAGCCCAGCAAATTCACCATCCTATACTTTGTGTACCAATCTCACCATAAGTTTATTTCTACCCCCCCTTATTTTCATATACTCTTTTTAAAAAGAATTAGCTCCAATTCTCTCAAGTTTAAAAGCTAGGTAGTGGTGGTATGTTGTATAGGCATTTATATATGTCTTTGATTTCTTCTTATTGAAACAAATAAGTGTTCAAATACAAATTTTCTCTTTTATTTTCCTAGTTCTTTAACAAATTATTATAGTCAATGACATGCACAGTAATATTTAAAAATATAATGGGTGTTATCCATGATCAGATAACACTTATAGAACTCATTATTATATATCTTTTCTATGTTAATTGATAACTTTGCATCTTAAGTTTACAATTTTATACAAACAGAACTCCCACAGCATAATGTGTTATGTGTTGAAATGCAAATGGAAGTGTCAGCAATTCAAATTCCTGAGCTGCTCTGTGGGAGACGGATAAAGCAGTCTGTTCCCACTGAAGTTTATAGCTGCGTAAGGTGAGAGAGGTTTATCAGGGCTTAGAATTTGTCCACACAAAGGGAGTCCTTGGCTGGAGTAAACAGTTAAGCTCCCAATAAAGCAGTAGGTAAGAGGTTAGAACACAACCACAGGCTATGTTCCCAAAGGTCAAGGCATGCAAATTCTGTGGAGCACAGTTCTACTTTGTATATACGAAGTCCTCATGATTTGGAACCAACTCTATGGCCATTGGCTTGGTTTTGGTTTCTTGTAGACAAACTTTATGTCTCTATTTTATCATAGCAACATTGAGGCAGGCAAAAGAATTCTGAATATTAAGTTTGTTTTTTATTTCTTTTAATATTACGTTTTTTATCAGGGTTTCAATACAGGCTTGATGGCTTGGTTATAAAAGAACAAAACGCTTAGTGCAATTCAATACTTTAATAAACAGAGGATAACAGGATTGAAAACAAGGGTATTAGACATGAACATTGTTTTTAATGGGAAAAGGAAGGCCACTGTCAAAAAGCAGAATGGTGTGGAATATTGTAGTAATTTTTTTCTAGAATGAACATCTAAATTATTAAATGCACAAATGTTTCCCTGATTTTTTATATGTGCTGTGGTTGATGTCAAGTCCAGCATGACTCATAGCAACCCTATGAATGAAAGGCCTGAAACCTTTCTATAACTATCATAAGTTCATAGAGTTTCCAGAGAGGCATGTTGTTTAGGAAGTGGATGCCATTCCAAAATTTAGTTTTGCTTATTCTTTAAGCAAGGTATATTTGGTACTATTGGAAAATAAATGACATTATTTTCTGTTGAACAATTACCTTTTCCTTTTTATACATTAAATGATATTTCACTTGCCTTGCAATTTTCTTTATTCCATCTACATTGATAGATATACTGAGATTAGCATCACATTTAGCAGACACAAACAAGAATAGCAGCTCATTTCCTAACCAGACTTAAATGAATCAGTATCTATTTTTGACCACATCATCATCAGTTTAATTATATAATAGCCAAACCAACTCTGGTCCAAAACAAGTTAAAATATAATAGATATAGATATACAGATTAGAAATTAAAATAATTGACTGAATTTTTTGGGGGGGATGAAAATCTAATTGCCTTTCTTGTTTGGCACAAAAGAAATTCAACTTAGGGAAACCAAATTTATGGCAAACTTACATAGCAGAGTGAAACTATGCCCTAGACAGATTTCAGTGGCAGGGTCATCAAAATTAGTTCACCAGTGCCTTCTTCTGAGGATCCTCCAGATAGCCTCAAACCTCTAAACATCTGGTTACCAGTCAAGCTCAACAATCATTTGAAAATGTTGTTGTTGATCTGTTAAGTGCCGTAGAGTCTTAGACAACCCGTAACGACCCTATGAACAAAAGTCTTAAACACAAAACTTTCTTCTTTTCTTCGAGTTCATAGAGTATCCAAAGGCAAGCAATTTTTTTGGAAGTGGATGCGACTCCTGACTTTCAAGGTTATTTTATTTGGGAGATCCACAAAAAGTAGGTCCCATGACCTGCTGCCGGAAGGCCCAAAAGCCTTTCTAAATACAAGGCCAAATTCAATCCGCTCACACCCTATTGTGAACAACAGACAGCTTTAATAAAAAATGGGCCAAAAAGGTTAACTCATCTTAAGGAAGTAATATTTACATAAGAAGTTCTGATGGCATAATGGTGAGAAGAAGCTGCATTCCATCCCAAAGGCATGTGGTTTGAACCCACCAGGTGAGTCACAGAAAAAGGATGGGCGATTTCCTCCTGTATGATTTATTACCACTGAAAACCCCCAGGAGGGTCAGCTATGAGTCAGTTCTAAATTAATTTGACTAAAATTTGTATTGTCATCTCATTGCTTTTATTCCACTGGCATCTTTAATCAATCATCTCATTGGAAATACAACCAAATATTTCTTTCATTGAAGTGATTTTCCTTAAGTAAAAAAATAGGTTTATTAAAGAAACAAAGGTGGCAGAGACAAGAAAATCCTTATAATAAAATGGTCCTTCACTCCAATTCACAGTTCTTAAGTAACATGAAACACTATTTTTAATAAAGTCCTTAAAGTCAGGAATACTGTATCATGGATTTTTTGCATGGCCTAGATAGTGCATACATACCACAGTAGTTTGCACATAGTAGATATTAAAAGATATAAGAAAGTTGAGCCTACTGACATATAAGCATCCTTCAGAATTGCCATCTTCTATTAATTCAGTAGCTGTTAAGTAAGTATTCTTTATGTGCCATGCATAAACAATACACTTATGCCTGGGCCCATAAGGAAGTGCCATGGTGGAATTTAGAGTCTTCATGCCACAGTAGGACCAAAAGTAAATTTTAAGGTTTAGGTTATAAGAAAGGAGGTTTCTCAGGAACTCTCAGATATATGAACCATATGTTGTTGTTGTATCCCCCATAACTGACTCTCCAGCAAGTTTTTAGAGGCAGTAAATTGCACAAGAGTTCTTTGCTCATCTTTCTCCTGAAAATCAGCTGGTGGATTTGAACTGTATACTTTCAGGTTGGCAGCACTGCTCCTTACAACTAAGTTACCACACTTCTAGGAACCATTAGACAATATATAAGTAAATAAAATAAATATTAAACTCAGCATCCAAAGAACAATTTTTACTGAGAAAAAGAAGCAATATTGAAAATAGATAGCTTGAAAAGATCAAAAGCATAGGTATATTCTGTCCAATTAGATTCAGGTTCCTCAGTTAATCTTGGATCTTTTAAATTATCAAATTCCTGCATAATTATATAATGGCCAATAAAAGATGATATACCAAATGAAAAAGTAATCAATAGTAATTATGAAAATGTTATGAATAATTGATCAATCCTTATGGTGAGAAGAATTGAAGTCATAAACTAAAGAATTCTTATGACTTTAATTAAAACCCAGACATTTATGAAAACATAATTTTTTGCCCTTTCTAATAGTTGTTGTTCTTATGTGCTATTGAGTCAACAACTCATAGCGACCTTACACACAACAGCTCTGAATGCTCCTCTATCTGGACCCAATCTCACTGTCTCTGACACACTAACCATCATTATACTAGTTATTGTGTCAATCCGTCTCTAGGTTTTCCTATCCTGGGCTATCCCTCCCATCGCTTGCCCCTTCTAAGCATAATATCCTTCTCCAAAAACTGGTTCCTTTTGTATGCATGCCCAAAGTATGTGAGATGGAGTCTCAGATCCTTGCCTCCAAGGAACAGCTTGGTTTTACCCTCTTCAGGATAGTCATGTTAGTTCTCTTGGCAATCCATGGTATGTTCAATAGTCCTCTCCAGCACCACAACTCAAAGGCATCAATTGTTCTGTCTTCCTTGGTCATTGTCCAGTTCTCCGATGCATAGCAAGAAACTGCAAAGACCTTGGCCTGGATAAGGTGCACTTTACTCTCTAGACTGACGTTCTTGCTCTTTGGCACTCAGGAGAGGTCCCTAACAGCAGATTTTCCTAATGCAATTTGACTTTTTATTTCCTCACTGCTGGTGCCAAGAGTGTGGAACCTAGCAAGCTAAAATTGTTAACAATCTCAATCTCTTCTCTGTCTATCATGATGCTGTTAATTGGCCCAGTGGTGAGAATGTTTGTTTCTTTGATGTTGAGTTTCAATCCATATTGCAGACCACAATTCTTGATCTTCTGAACTAAATATTTTAAGATCTCCTCTGTTTCAGTAAATAAGGTTGTGACATCTGCGTAACACAGGTTGTTGATAAGTTTTCTCCAATCCTGATGTCACATTCCTCCTCATAAATTCCAGCCTTTCAATTCATCTATTCTGCATACTGATTGAAAAAGTATGGACACAGGACATATCCCTACACACACCTTTTCTGTTTTAGAACCATGTAGTATTTCCTTGCTGTTCTGACAACTGCCTTCGGGTCCAAGTATAGGTTTTGTCTGAGTACAAAATATCTAATAGTATTGTTACTTTTCCCAAATCCATACAAAGCCCCTATAAAAGGTTAATTACTCTCACAATACAAAATACAAAATTGGCACTCCCAAATGTCCACTGACAATCACAAATAAACCAGGTAACAACATGGAGGAAAAGCCAAACTTGTTTCCATCAAGCTATACTTAGAGTTTTATAAAGCAAAGAAAATTTAATCTTTGAGCTACTTCAGTAATACTGCAAAGCAGTCATAAAATCATTCTACTTTGTAATTCAATAATATAATGCATACACGACTAATTTAAAGTAGATTTCACACATTTAAAGATACATTTTTATTTTTATTGAGTGTATTTTATCTATCACCAGAGGGAGAAGCTAAACAACTCTGTTAGTATTATAACCGACTGAAAGTCTGAACTCAAGTGAAAAAGGAAAGGGGAGGAAAACAAATTTCAAATTCTATTTTATATTTTAATATGATCAGTTAGCAGGTTTAAATTCCCTCTGCTCATTGTGCTTTCAAGTGATGAGTGATATCCAGCACTATAAAGTGAAAAAGGAATAAAATTATTTTAGGATTTCTCTGATGCTCGGGGAAAAAAAAATACGATGGATCGTATGAAGAATTGACCTTTACCTACTGAAATGATCTGAATATATTTGTCACACATTTTTTAATCATCTACAAGAAAGTAAATTACGTGATAAAAAATTGCTCAAATAAAAGTTAAAAAAGACAGAATGACACTTGATTTAAAATGTAATGTTATACAAATAATGTAATACAAGGTAACAGATATTTTTAAAACCATCTGCAGGAGTGGTGCTTGTTTATAATTTCCTATTCCTTTGACTATTATTAAGAATTATATACTTGCTGTACTATAAGATATCACAGTACCACTGAATATAAGACATTCAGGCTTAACCCAACCTCCTTAGAATGGACAGCCACACTACAGTATGTGAGGAGACCTTTTTGATACCACTTTGATAATTCTTTGCAAACCTCCATTAGAAACAGAGAAAAGCCACTTCAAGAGTGTGCACTTACAGCTTACTGTTTACCTATACACTCATAAGATCAAAACCCCTGGTCTTACTGTTTTTGTTAACAAGGAGCAGTAAAAGTCTTCCCACATACTGAGTTTTGGTTTCCATTTTACAATCTGAGATGACAGACGGCACAAAAATGATGAGAAAACTGTGGGGAGGCTTCCAGAAGATTGATTCTCTCATCAGCTGATTCTTTTCTAGTTAGTCTTTTATTGACTACAAAGGTATAGCCAATGCAGAAAAGGAAACCCAGACTGCCCTGTTTAATCCTGAGGGCATTGGCAAAAGGTGATCACTTTTTGAGAAAACAGAGGCCTACAAGGAAATCAGCACACTGTATGAGCCGTTAAGCTGATTTAAACACACAAGGGATGCCTGGGGTTGAGCGCAAGATCTCTGAGGTGTGAGATGAGAATGAAACCATTGCACAGACTAATATTACTGAGCTTTAGTAGCAGGTGGTACAGTTGATCAGTCAGGAACCTGTCATTTGGAGAATAGGCCAATATATCTGAGAGACATGAAAAATCTTTCCTTTTCTCCCTCCCTCCTTCACACCAAGAGTAAAAATATTGAAATTTCAAACACTTGACAATTATCAACTACAAGTATTCACAATTTAGGTACCTGCAGTTAAGTGTCAAACCAAATGCAGCTGAATTTTCTGATATTTCACTAAGGCTGAAACCTGTAACTCATAATGGCTGAAGCAAGATGTTTCACTTAAATTGAAGTCCACATGAAATGAGAGTTTATGTACTGTCAACATCACCTGCAAACCAGATATACAAGAAAAACTCAGGTAGAATTTGTCATAGCTAAGGACAGAAGTGAAGATTCACACTTCCTATATAGCAGGAGACCTCCTGATGTCACTTTAGTAATTCTTTGCAAATCTCCATTAGAAACAGAGAAAAGCCCTTTCAAGGTGATTTTGATTGTTTTCTGTTATCACAGGCAATTCCAGAGGAAAATACACATTTTGGTAACATCTCCTGGCTGTTTGACATCTAGAATAAGTAGACAAATCTAAAACTTATTAACTTATATTTACAATAATTCTATCATTCCTCCTTTGCTGATGCCTAAAGGCAATTCAGTATTCACCTAAGATTGAGATTAAAAAGGAAATAAAACATAGATACACTAAATATTTAAAGTGATAGCATCATAAAGTGATAACTCAATGGAGCTTTGATGGCCTAGCGGCAAGAAGCTGTGCTGCAATCCAGAAGGCATGCAGTTCGAGGCCACAAGCTGCTCAACAAGAGAAGGATGGACAATCTCCTTCCATGCTATTGGATGCCCCTGAAAACCCACCAGAGGGTCAGCTATGGGTTGGTTCTGACTCTCTGGTACACAAGAATGACAATGTCATAAAGTGTATTTTTACTATAACCACTTCTGTTTCATTATAACTTAGAATGAAAATATAAATTAAAAAAGATGCCTAGTGAATATTTTATCCAAAGTAAGATACTATCAATTAATTTCAAGTTATATTTCATTTCAATGACTAAGTATGATAGAAGGAGAATTGATGCCTTTGCATTGTGGTGCTGGAGAAAAGTACATGGACTAGGAGAACAATCAGCTTCATCCTGGAGAGAGTGAAACCAGGCTGCTTTTTGAAGGCAAGGGTTCTGAAGCTCCTTCTGACATATTTTGGACATGTTGCAAGGAGGGACCAGTCCTTAGAGAGGGACATCATGCTAGGGAGGGTAGAGGTACGGTGCTAGAGAGGAAGACCCTGGATAAGATGGATTAACTTGGTGACTGGGGTTTTGGGGGTGGGTGTGTCAGAGAAGATGAGATTGGCTCAAGATAGAGCAAAGTTCAGAGCTATTGTAGTTCAACAGAACTTAACAACCATAACAAAAGCATTTCATTTCAAAGATCTGATGCTTTGTGATGAAGATTAGAATATTTTATTTTATTTTATTTTCATTTACAAGTAATATCTCTAGACATGACAGTCTTCTTTCAAACTATTGAAAGTATTTTGAACTTCAACAATTGTTTTTTACTGAGCCTTTAAGATAGAGAATACCATTCATAATTATGCTAGCAATTCATTTTCTTAGGTTGTTTTTTTTTTCCTTTTGTGGTACATCAATGGATATACTTGCATAATGACAAACTTCATGTAATAAAGTTGGAAATTTATGTACCTTGTCTCACTCAAATATATTACCAAAGTAGAAGACAATCAAAATGGAACTTAAAAACTTACATTATTTTCTACTAGTGGCACGTTTACATTGATCCTCTTATCTATAGCACCTTTGGTCGATTCTGCTGAATATCACTTTTTCTAAATATAAAATAAGTAATTTAAACTAAATGATTGATATGAAGTGTTTTGTTATTGTGTGTCACATAGACTGTATTTATTATCAATACTTGGAGACTATGTGGAATATTAACTATTGTTGTTTGAAGAGCAAGTTGACTTGTCACTCAACAATCAATCATTAAAAAGTTGATAAATTGTGTATACTGCACTTAAACAGATGAGGGACTGAATAATTTAAAAGTGATGTATGATAGGGTATTATGATTATCACAAGAGTCCACAATTAAGGTTGCATAATGGAATGTACTTGGGGTGGTGGGAGGGGTGCGGGGGGGATTGTGTACCAGGGAGGGAGTCTTTCTTTTACTTTTCAAAGAGAGGAGCGAACTGGGGGGTGAGGGAGAGAGGGCTGGGAGGGGAGAGATGTGCAGCAATGAATGAATGGAAATCCAAATTCTCTGTAAATATTCATTAAAATTATTAAAAAAAATAAAAAAGTTGAAGGAAATGTTCTTAGTCAACTAATTTCTTTTCTTCTCACTAAGCTCTTTTCAAAATCTAAATCTACTACCTTTGAGCCAATTTCGACTGATTGCAATTCTTTATGACAGAGAAGAACTACCTCTTAAAGTTTTTCAGGCTGTAAATCTTACCAAAGCCGACAGCTTCCTCTTTTTTTTCCATGGAGAAGCTGGGGAATTCAATTACTTACCTGTTTTGGTTAGTACCTGAAATCCTTAACCACAGCACAACCAAGCCACTTTCCTTTCAATAATATGGTCCTGAAGCATTATACTGGAAATACATAGGAGGAGATATACACCAGATAGATTTGTTGTTGTTAGGTGCCATTGAGTGGAACTCATTGTGACCCTATGAACAACAGACCCGAATCGTGTTCTATCTTGTGCCATCCTCAGAGTTTCTGATACATTTGAACCCATTTCTGCAGTTGCCATGTCAATTTACCTCATTCAGAGTCTTCCTCTCTTTGTCAATCCTCCACATCTCAGAGCATGGTATCTTTTCCAAGTAATGACCTCTCCTAGAAACATGCCCCAGATACATGAGCTGAAGCCTTACCATCCTTCACTCTAAGAAGTACTCTGCTGCACCTTTTCCAAGATATATCTGTTCGGGTTTTGGCAATCCATGAGATACCCAATGCTTTTCTCCAACATCAAAATTCAAAGACATTGATTCGTCTGTCATCCTCATTCATTGTCCAGCTCTCAGATGCATAGCAAGTGATTGAAAGACCATGTCCTGAATCAATCACTCCTTTAGTCTTCAAACTGACATTACTTATAAGTATTTTGGAGAGGTCCCTGACAGAGGGCTTGATCAAAGTGATGTGTCTCCTGATCCCCTGACTGTTGGTACCTGGGGTGTTGAATGTGGATCCAAGTTTAGATTAAATCAGTTTCAATCCTTTCTCCAACTATCATAATGTTGCCTATTGACAAGCCAAGGTAAGGATCTTTGTTTTCCTAATGTTGAAATGTAATCCATATTGAAGGTTGTAGTCTATGATCTTCTGCAACAAGCATCTAAAGTCCTCCTCACTTTCAGCATGCAAAGTTGTGTCATCTGCATAACACAGGTTCTTAATAAGCTCTTATGATCTCTGATCATTATCTCAAATTCTTCTTCATAGACTATATCTTCAAAAATCATTTTCTTAGATTACAGATTGAATAGGTATGGAAAAAGAATACAACTCTGATGCATATCCTTTCTAATTTTAAACCAGATACATTAATAGAAGACAAATTCTTCTTAGAGTTTTAAAATATATTAAATTTTACAAGTTATTATAAACAAATAAGCAATAAACTACCATCTCTTTACTTTTTCCAGCTCTTCAATTTAAACCTTTACACATTGTACTAATGTTGCATGCATAAGCTCATGTCATAAAATTATCTGCTTTGACAACAGTTTCTTTTGTTTATACCTCTCCAATTTCATCACAACTACAGATTTTACATTATTCTCTGTCCACTGATAGCTTCCTCTTGTAAAAACTCCCTCTGTTCCTATTTATATGCTTATCTATAGTTGTAACTGCTGGTATTTAGGTGTTGTCTAGTAGAGTACAACCCATAGCGACCCTATGAAAAACATACTGGAATCTTGTCCTGTGCCATTTTCATAATCTCTGCCACACATGAATCCACTGCTGCAGTTTCTGAGTCAATTCATCTGATTAGGAAATCTCCTTCTCTTTCAATGGCCTTCCACCTTTACAAGCATGATATCCTTTTCCATATAGCAATATGCTCAAAGTATGAGATGACGCTTAAACATCATACTTACAAAGACCACACTGATTCCACTTTTTCTTTTTTTTTTTGCTTGCAAAATTCTATTTATTTTTCAGATGCAATAAACAAGAAAACAAAATATACTGAAAACTCACTTTTTGAGTGAGAGACACATGTATAGACATTCTCATCATTTATGATTCTTTCTATTCATTTATAAAATAAATACCTGGCCTGTTACAATTGGAGAGCTAATGCTAGTACTAAGCGGGTGTTGTAGTTTTCATAGATTCCTCACACTTGTCTTCACAAGAGCATGAGGTGATGTGTCTATATCTGTAAGGTTTTTTAGTGCCATTCGCACAGTCAAGAACAATTTCTCTAAGATGTGTGTGTGTGTGTGTGTGTGTGTGTGTGTGTGTGTGTCGTTCTTTTGGTAGTCCATGAGCTATTCAATACTCTTCTCTAGCATCACAACTCAAAGACATCAAGTTTTATTCTTTTATCCTTATTCATTGTTCAGTTCTCAGATGGGTACCAAGTGATTGAAAATATCATGGCCTAAATTAGGCACACGTTAGTCTTCGAACTTTGGCATCATTGCTCTCTTTGGAGACATTCCTGCCAGTTGACTTGCCCAATGCAATGCATGTCCTGATCAACTGACTACTAATACCAAGGGTGTTAATTGTAGATCCAAGCAAAATAAAACTATGGATAATTTCAAGCCTTTCTCCATATATTCTGATGATGCACATTGGCTCAGTGGTAGTCCTTGATCTTTTGCAGCAAACACTTTGTACCCTTCTCACTTTCAGCAAACAAGGTTGTGTCATCTGCAAAACACAGGTTTGATGATTCTTCCTCCAATCTTTCTGTCTCATTCCTCTTCATAAAGTACAGCTTTAGAAATTATTTTCTCAGAACACAGAATAAATAGGTATGGAGAAGAAATACATCCCTGACAAACACCTCAAAATACTGTCTTAATACTAGAATTGATAACTCCAGATTTTTTTTATTGTTGGTAAATTACTAAATATGCATAGACCAGCACATACACACAGATATCCTAGAATGGCAGCGCAACATTTTTTGGGAGTAACAAAAAGAGTTGAGACAAAGTCAATGGCACATTCATAAACCCAGTTTCGCCAGAACACACAATTGTGCAGAAGAGATATCAGACACAGACACACATCAGATTCCAGGCAAGGATTACTGACTAGAGCTACAGAATGGAAGTTTTCTGTATGGAGTTGAAGGCCCTGTCTGAGTAGCCAGATTGCAGGAGTCCAATATTAAAAATGCTAAACCTTATCTAAGAAGTAAAAAAAAAAATATATAAAAATTTAGAGTTCTGACACTGAAGGAAATTGTTGTTCTAATAGTAATTTCTCAATTTTCACTTTGTCTGGGGTTCTTATTTTCTCCATGTATCTAAGCTCCAATTCTTTTCCACCCAGAATTGTGAAATTCACTAAACTATGACCATTTATTCCAATTATCAGTTAAGTGTTTAACTTGTCTTTCAAAAAGTGTTGTTTAATGTGTATGCTAGTTCCTAAAATACCAATTACAAACTTTTTCTTCAATGTTATTATTCCAACATGAAAATATTGCTCTGTATTCATGATCTATGGAAGCTTCATCATCTTTGCCTCAAAGAAGTACCCCGGCTGCACCTTCTCCAAGACATAGCTATTTGTTATTTTGGCAATCCACAGCATGTTTGGCACTCTCCCCCAACAACACAGTTCAACGGCATGAATTCTTCTGTCAGTCTTATTCATTATCCAGCTCTCAGCAGCATAGCAAAGGACTGAAAAGACCATGGCCTGAATCCGGCATGCCTGAGTCCTCAAATTGACATAATTCCTCCTCAGTAACTTGAAGAAGTCCCTGACTACAGATTTGGTGAGTGCAATACATCTCCTGAGCTCCTGGCTTCTGATACTACATCTATTGACTGTGGATTAATCATAATGTTTTGCAAGAGGATCTTTACATTATTTTAGACTTTTTATTTAATAAAGTCACTATATGATTCCTTTCTGACTCTGTAACAGTTTTTGCTTTCAACTATACAAATATATGATATACATATTGTTGTTAACGTAATGGCAAATAGAAACTAGCCCCTACCCAGCACAGCAAAGTGTTTTCAGAGGCAGTAAATCACATGGGAGGAGAATGCCCATTATTCTCTCACTGAGCAGCTGATGGATTGGAATGGTGTGCGATCATGTCCATCTTTCTCCCATGGTGCAGTTGGTGGCTTTGCACCAGGTAGGCAGCACAACTCCTTACCAGTAAGCCACTCAAGGTACCATGACATGCATTTTTAATGTAAATGTTTCACAAATAGATGAAAAACATAATTATACACTACTGCTTATCTTCAAGGAAGTGTTAAGAATCATTTTCACAAGGGGAGCTCTGATGGCCTAGTGGTAAGGAGCTGCAACTACAATCCCAGAGGTGCACGGTTCGAATCCACCAGATGCTATGCCAGGGCTCCTGTACCAGTCAGATATGATTTGACGGTACACTTACACAAAAATAATCAAATAAAATTTAAAAAAAAAAGAATCATTTTCACTTTAAATAACCATAGATTAACAATAAACATAACTTCTCATTGTCAAGCTAAATGTAATCATAAAGAAGGAAACTTCAAACTGTAAAATGTAGACATTTAATGTAATTAATGGGTAAAATGACAATAAAGAAATTCCATGATTATCTACAGTACCAACAGAAATATTTCATGATTGCATTTGCTAAAAAAGGGTGAAAAAGTAAGTAGCAGGAGAAAATGTCTTAGTCTCTAAAGGTAGAAAGTAACAATATGTAAACTGCAAATGACATTTAACAGATATTACATGTGAAAGCACCTTCAATGCACTATTTCTAATTTTCTTAGATAATGTGAAAGTAAAACATCAAGAATACCTGTATTTTGCCCCAGAATTGCCAAGCTTTAGAGAAAAACAGTATGTTCTGATTTAGCTTATTACTATCTATTCTTTAGGGAGAAGTTATATTCTAATATATATTTTAACATATTATATCTAACAAATATTAAAATATATCTCATGGTATTTATTCAGAGAAATAAAAAAATTAAAACAAAACTATCATAAGTCACACAGAGACATGCATTCCAGCCCATCCTGGTAGGCTAGGATATAATTAGTTTACTGGTGATGGAGAGGTTAAGCACTCTGATGGAAGTGAAAGTCCAAACCTACCAACTGTCTTGTGGCAGAAAGATGGTGGCAGTCTGTTTAATACAGCCTTGGAAACTCCATGAGATAGCTTTACACTATCTTACAGGGTTGCTGGGAGATGGAATCAATTTAAGGACAAGAACTTTGGGTTTTTGAGGAGCCTTTATTTTGGAGTTCTTCTTTGTTTATTTGTTTTTAGTTCTTTTTAATGGGTTGCTTTTTTTAAATTAAAGGCAATCACTAAAAAAGGGAGGAAATGTTATCTATCAAATATTTAATTTCACACTACCTTCAGGGTTCTTTTCCTTCTCCTTTATATTCTCACTTAAACAGCTTCATCACTTAAAACACAAGCAAAATGAACTACTTATCTATTCAATTTCACTTTTCATGCCCAGTCTCAGTGCAGCTGGCATGGAACTATAGTTATAAACTGGGAAAACCACCAGCTGGTAGGATTTTGCCACACAACTCATCAGGGAGTTTTTAATAGAATCTTTCTTTTCAATAGTTACACCAGCATTTCTAAACCAAGGGGTCAAGGAAGTTCAGGTCTTGGCTTTCTATTTGAAGATCTGTTTTTCCAAACTTGGGATATTATACCATGATTCAAATTTGGTCTCAGTAAGTATAAATAAAAATAAAATTTGTTATATTTTTCAAATATTTCACAGCTTGAAGCTGCAAACATAGGTTCTTGTTGAGTTCTGTAAGATTACTGTGGTTCTTCTTGTTCTAAATAAACTGCCTTATCCACTTATATATTAAACTGGCAAGACTGATATTTTTAAAGAATAAAATTTATATTATTTTAAAAGAAAAGACATGAGTTCATTATAAAAAGATTTTAACAATATGAAAGTATGAAGGACATTAAAATAGATATACTCTAAATTGAAAAACATATTAATCAATAAGTTAAAATATCATAAGAAAGAAAAAAAATATACCAAGTAAATATGAGCAAGAGCTAGGTTTATGAATCTTAATACATAATGACATCAAACCTATACAACCAAGTTTAAAAATATTTTACTCTGATAAAAGAAATAAGTGCATAGCTTTATTAAAATATTAACAGATTGAATAATAAGGTTCATATTCTACTAACCAACTTAAAGGAATGGCAGAAATCAACTATTCAGTTTGAATGTTTTAACACACAAGGTACAGACAAAAAAACCCCGAATGAGACAAAACTATAAAAAGATATATAAAAGGTTGAGGAAAAAAACCATGTTTGTCAATTTAACATGTTTGTATAATTCTGCACTCACAGATGAAAAAGCACATACTGCTTTTGAGTACAATGAGGGTATTAACAAAAGTATATCCTATACTCTGTTGGGTCACCTTTCTTTGGGATAGGAACAAATATAGATCTCTTCCAGTCAGTTGGCCAAGTGGTCGTTCTCCAGATTTCTTGGCACAACTTGGTGAGCACGTCCAGGGCAGCATCTGTTAGCTGAAATATGTCAATTGGTATACCATCTATTCCTGGAGCCTTATTTTTTGCCATTTCCTTCAAAGCAGGCTGAACTTCTTCTTTCATCACCATAGGCTCTTGCTCATATGTTGTTTCATGAAATTCTTCTGTGTCTTCCAATTCCTTTCGATACAGTGACTCAGTATATTCTTTCCATCTTCTTTTAATACTTCCGGGATCATTTAACATTCTGCCGAAAGCATCCTTGATTATAGCAACTCGAGGTTTGAATTTGTTCTTCAGTTCCTTGAGCTTAAGATATGCTGATTTTAAACCATGTAAGGTTCCCTTGTTCTGTACTGACGAGCTTCTTGGTCTAGGTATAGATTTCATATGAGCACAAGTAGGCGTTCTGGGATTCCTGTTTTTCTCAATGCTAGCCATAGTTTGTTGTGAACCACACAGTCAAATGCCTTTATATAGCCAATAAAACACAAATAGACATTTTTCTGCTGGTCTATGATTGCAGCCAGGCTCCATCTGACAGCAGCAATGACATCCCTGACGTCATGCCCTCTTCCAAACACATCTTGAACTTCCGGAAGTTCCGTGTGTATTGTTCCTGCTGTGTTTGGATGATCTCCAGCAATATTTTGCTTGTGTGTGATATTAATGATACTGCTTGATAATTTCCATATTCTCTTGGATCACTTTTCTTGAGAAGGGGAACAAATATGGATCTCTTCTAGTCAGTCAGCCAGGTAGTTATCATTCTTTATTCCTGACATAGATTCACAAGCATGTCTAGGATTTTGGCCATTAGTTGAAACATATCAGTTTGTATCCCATCTATTCCTGGGGACTTTTTTTTGCCAGTTTCCAGTGAAGTTTGAACTTCTTCCTTTGTTGCCATTGGCTCTTGTTCATATGGTACTACTTCCTGAAAATTTTCAGTGTCCACCAACTCTTTCTTTCTTTCTTTTTTTTTTTTTTTTTGGACAGTGATTCTATGTATCCCTTCCATATTCTTTCAATGCTTCCTGGATCATTCAAGATTTTGCCCATGACATCTAAGTATTGCAATTTGAGGCTTGACTTTGCTTTCCAGTTCTTTTTGCTTGAGATGTAACAAGCAAGATCATGCCCTTGAGAACATTTATTGTAGCATTGCATTTGTTTTAGAAAAGGCAGAGGCATCCTGAGGGTGCTTTATTAGAAGCATAAAGAGGTATGAATGCATACAATGGAGTTATGACTCAAGCACAAACATGTTGGTTGTTGAGTTGGAATCTACTTATTCGTAGCTGATAAACCCTCCATTGAGTTTCTGAGGCTATAAGTTGCACAGTAGAAGAATGCCTATCTTTTTTCTCAACGAGCTACTAATGGATTTAAACCAACAGAGATAAATTATCTTTGAGTTAGCAGTGCAACTTTATGACCTACACCATCAAAGCCCCCTCACAATGGAGTATTAAGCAGTGTTAATAACCATATAATTGAATCCAAAATCACACATTTTAGTGAAAAAACAGAAAACCTAATGAGTTATAAATCAAAGTATCATATATGTATATTAAAATTATATGAACCAAAAAGAATAATATATATTCTGCAAGGATATGCTCAAAAAATTGCAAACTAAGTGTAAGATAGTGTCCTGGGTTATTAAATATAAAAAAAAGTGTATTTGTGGATAATACATACTGAAATATTTATTGGTAAAATGATGTGACATTTAGAATTTAATTTGAAATGCTGACACAAACTTTAAAAATATATATCTGAAAAACATTTATGAAATGTTGACAATTTCAAAAACAGGCAATGTCGATTAAATATGTATGATGTTGAGTTGTGCCATAGATGTTCTGGTTGCACAGTCAGTGGATTAAGGGTTGGGTTGCTAACCAAGGCATCAGTGGTTGGCGTCTATCAGCCTGTAGGGTCACTATGAATCAGAATCAACCGACAGCAGCTGACTGGATTATGTGCCATTATATTGATTATGATTTATAGCAAATTTATAGGACAGAATGGGGAGCTCTGGTAGCCTTGTAGTAAAGCATTGTGCTGCCAACCCAAAGTAAAGTAGTTCAAGTCCACCAGCTGTTCCATGAGAGAAAAAGGTCAATATTCTCCCTCCAGTGTACAGCCTTTGTAAACCCATAGCTGGCTCAGCTATGAATTGGTTCGAAAATGAAAGCACACGAAAAAAATATTGGACAGAGGAGAACAGACACAAACGGTTTCTGAAGCTATAAATCTTTACACAGCAGACTGACACACTGCTCTCTCGGGTAATCTATGTTGCTGTTGTGATGTATTGTTGAATTGAAATTGACTTACAACTGACTTTCCAGTGAGTTTTCAGAAGCAGTATAATAACATGGGAAGAGATTGATCTCTTTCTTGGAATACCTGGTGGATTCAAGCCATTAGACTTTGGGTTAGCTGTAAAACTCTTTACTACTAAGCCACCAGAGATAGGATATATGACATATATCTTAATAACTCTTTAAACTGTGATAATAAATTTCTCATAATAACTTTAAATAAATCTGAAGAAAAATGAAATAAAAACATTTATATAATTTATCTAGATATTTCTTTCCTCCAGGAATTGTTCCAGATCCTTACACTGTTCTTGATAAGTGTATAACTCATAGTGACTCTATAAATAACAGATCTAAACTTTGTCCTATTCTGTGCCATCCTAACAATCTCGGGTATACTAGAATTCATTGCTGTAGCTACTGTGTCTGTCCGTCTCATTGAGACACTGATTCTCCCCCTTTTCAAGCATGATGTCCTTTTCCAGGGAAAAGCCTCTCCTGACGAAATGCCCACAGTATGTGCGGTGAAGTTTCACCACCATTGCCACTAAGGAGCATTCTGGCTACATTTTCTCTAAGACATATTTGTCCTTACATAGAAATATGTAAATATTCTGATAAAATATACATGTAGTGTTCTGATAAATTCCCTTTGTTACTCTCTTGAAAGAAATTTAGAAACACATTCTTTGTTGTAAAACAGATGTATTTTGCACAAAAAATAATATTGAATTTTTCATCCTCTCACTGTGTTTAATATTTTGTTTATTTGCATATATACAGAAATATCAAAAGCTATACCTGTGCAAGATGCAAAAAAATAAAACTAATATGACACACAAAAGTTTTTGTGTTAGATTTGTATTTATGTATAGTTTCATTCTTTTTAAATATTTGATATATTCTCAGAAAACTCAGTGTTATGGAATCAGTTTCGATTCTTAGTAACCCTGTACTCAGCTTCCATATATGTAAAACTAAATGGAGAAGATTCCCCTCTTCTCTAACAGAACCCCACACGAATAGAACTGCCAGATAGTGCGTCCCCTTTGTTAGGAGCAAAACATGCTAAGGACTGCACTATTATTATATTAATATTCATGCCATGTTTGGAAGCAGGAGTGGCAATCACTTCCTAAACAACATGTATCCAGAAACTCTACAAACTTTGATAAATGCCAATAATTTTAGAGAGGCTTCAGGCCTTTTGTTTATAGGGTTGCTACGAATCATGTTTGACTCGAAGACAATCAACAACAACATGCCATGTATACTGTTGAGTAGTAATTGAACCATAACTGACCCTCCAGAAGGTTTTCAGAAGCAGTTAATTGTACAGAAGGAGATTACCCATCCTCCCATGGAGCAGCTGGTGGATTTGAACCATATGCCTTTGGGATTGCAGCACAACTTCTCTCCAATAGGCCATCATATTAAATTCATAATGGATTCTGTACACATATATACCAAACATGTTTTGATACTAAAGTTATAAATATTATCATTTACAAAATTTAAGAAATAACTGAATATAAACACTATATTGTTAAAACATATATGGTTGGTTGCTCTTAGGTGTTATTGAGTCAATAGGAATTACAGAAACTCGATGAATAACACATGGAATTTTGCACTATTCTGCAGCATCATTATCATCTCAGCCATGGTTAGGCCTGTTATTGAAGTCCCTGTGTCAATTCATCTCTGAAAAGCTTCCTTTCTTTTGTTTACTTGACTCAATTCATTGCAATGGTCCGCTTATCTGAGTTCCCTGGCTTTTGCATGTCATGTATAGCTAGAATTATTGAAAATAAACAAACAAGGATGGAAACTAAGGTATAATGCCGTATTTATATCATGACAATAAGTACTACTGACCCTCCTATCTAGAGTTGCTAAGTCAACAGCCATGAATATATCAGGTCATTTTCTCAAAATGGATTATAGATCTATCAACGTAATTGTTCTTACTCAGCAACCACATTGGTTCTGGTTGCACACTGGGTGAAAGTGTAAGAAGTTAGACCAAACAGTCCACTCCCGCCTCTTGTTTAATTGAAAGAGATTGCAAACTTTCAGGAGATCTGCCAAGATAAAGGATTTCCACTCCACAGGAGAGCACTGTAGGAGATAGATGTCAGTGAAGTGGTGAAGGGGTAGGGACCTTAGTTTAAATCATATATAAAGTAGCTTTCATATCTGCACTCTTGTAACCCTCTGTAAACTTTATTTTAAAATGGCACATTCTCATATACGGGATCTGTATCAATTTCATTGAGTGTTTTATCAGTTTTCTTCCACTGTGTCATTCATTTTCCCTTGTGTCCTATTTACTTGGGACCCATAAATCTTTGTTTTGCACAACTAGTTGACATTGTTTTGTTTATGCCCTAAGCACATGCTTAATTTGCTTGTTGGTTGATCTGTCCATGACTGATGGATTTGAACAACCGACCTTTTGATTAGAAGCCAAGTACTTTAAACACTACATCAGTAGGCTCCCTTGATTGATAAATAGATGTATTTCTTTAGATATAATGTCCTTAGAATATACCAAGAAAGTAAAACTATTTACTTCAGTAGCTTTCATCTAATGACAATTTTTTTTTAAATCTCCTGAACTAAATAAACAAATAGGCTTGATAATTTTCTCTATATCCCGCTTTTAACTCCTCAACAACAGTTTCAGAAGAAAAATATGGTACACTTACACAAGGTAATTGGTGAGAATGGAATTAAGATATTCCCAAAAGTCAAACAAAATTAGATCCTGAGTTGAGGACCTGAAGTGGCAGTAAATTTGAAGATGATCTAGAAAATCCTATTGAAGAAGCAGGCCACATGTGATGTCATTGATTTTACTCTTTAAAATGACTTTCCTAGCCATTAGCTTGACTTTCATAACCCACCACCTACCTACTTGGGTCAGAAATTGAAATAAGGTGTATACAAAGTAATCATCACAGGACTGATCCATTTTTCCCATCCTATCAAGTTTGAATTCAGCCGTTTTAGCAGATCAGATCAGGAACTCCAGGAGAGCAACATTACAGCCTCGGTGTAGAACCAGAGATTAACATGAGACATATCTGACTGAGGACTGCTGCCTCACAGAACTAGAGCCAAGGGCCTTCATCCACAATTTTTGGAGGACTGAGGGGAGACACCATAATCAGAAGGATTAAGGGAATTTTGTAACACTCACCTAAACTGTCAGGTCAAAGAGTCTGTAAGCACACTTCAGAAGCTTTTTTACCTGAGGAATTATATCCTATTGTCAACCTGAAATGTAACCTGTTGATTTGTCTAGTAAGCCTTATTAACTGTGGATAGGGTTCTGTGAGATCTGTGTGGCCATTGCAGTAGATCTCAGATTTAGCAGTAGAGTAGGATGATTGGAGTAGAGCAATGTTGAATTAGTAGAAGTAGGAACTGGAATGTGGAGACAATGTCAAGCTTGATGGGAAGTGGTTTTTTTCTGTTTTGAGGGTTTTTTTTAAAATTTATTTATTGTATTGTGTTTTGCATGTATACAGTCAAATCGGATCTGACTGGTACAGGAGGAGATTGCCCTATCTTCTCCAGCATAGCACCTGGTGGATTTGAACTGCATACCTCTGAGATTGCAGTGCAGCTTCTTGCCACTAGGCCACCAGAGCTCCCTGGGAACTGTTTCGTATTTTAAATATTGCTGGTGGGTATGGTTTACCTTTTTGAAGTTAAAAGAGATGAGGCCATATCCATGCCTCTTTCATTCTTTTTGCAGCAGGGAAGGTAGAAAATGAAATTTTTAAAAATAAAACTGATAATGAAAAAATTACCACGGATAAACTGAAGATCAGTCCCACTAGTGTTATAAATTTTTTGTGGAATGTGTTTCAGAATCATTTCATTAAGGATTGGAAGAACGAAAATGTATTCATTAGCTCCTACCCTTCACTGGTTTGCATTGTTCCCAAGGCATCAACTCTTTTCAATTTCCCATTTTAATGTGCTTCCAGGACAAGAAAGTTCCCTGCAAAAAATTGCAAGCAGAGAAATCCCAAAACTTATTTCTACACTTACATTTTATTTGATATGTGAAACAATTGAGACATGAATTGTTTAAGTATAATTTACAGCAACACACACACACACACACACAACCTGAACAAAACAAATACTACCTCAATAAAACCACCAATAAGTAGGAATAATCTAAACCACATGTCTAAGACATCTGTATTGAAAAGACCAGAAAAATCAAGAGAGAAATTAAAGGAGAGTAAAATTAATGAAAAAACTCACACAGGTCACATGGTGACAAGTCTTTAGCATGCTGCTATCTTTCACAGTTACAGCAAAATCCATGTGGGTCAAAGGGATATGAGCTAAGCATCAATACTGTCTGTAACAATGGTGAGATACTTATTAAGTATGTAGGTTATAAGTTCAAATAGTCATCTGGTTACAAATGTGAAGTTCAAGAGAATGGTTTGGGACAGCAGCAAGAATTTAGGAATTATTTGCATTTTCAGAGCTTTAAAATCTTTCTTTGGGGGGGGGTTATTCATTCATTGTTGCACTGTTTTTTCTACCCTCCTCCCCAGTTCGTTCTTCCTTCCCCCTACCCAGGCCTGTTTTAATTGTCCAATTGCCACAGTGCTTGTTAAAGTCAGTTCTGAGTAATCTCCTTTGTCAGTGTGTCCTTTGCCATTCCTTATCACTCCTCCCT
>NW_006399753.1:29139160-29140629 GCF_000299155.1 Elephantulus edwardii | reverse complement strand
ACAGATAGGCAAGGGAGTAGAGAGGAAGCTCCCACTCACTTGCTTTAAGTGTGGCTCTGAAGGACACTTGGACAAGGTGGCCCACATCAGGTCCTCGTGGTTGACAGGACTGACAGGCTCCAGGTCCCAGCTGGAAACAAAGGAGGATGCTTCAACGACTTAGATCCTCTCAGAAGCTTTAAAATCTTTAGACCAGAATTTTCAACTCATTACATGATGCCAATGTAATCAAAACAAGACAAAAAGACCATGAAAAAAATTATTTAATTTCCCTAATGAACTGAAACAAAAATTTCATTTAAAACTTAACAAAATTAAATCTCGTAGTGCAGATAGATGTAATAACACATCATGACCAAGTATCATTTCCCTGCAGAATTCATAGTTTGTTTAACATAACAAAAGTCATCAAAATTTAGGGATAATTTAGGGAGCTCTAGTTTAGTCCATCATACACAGCAAGTTGCACTGCTAACTCAAAAATCTGGTAAAGTAATTAAATTTATCAACTAATCAGAGGGAGAAACATAGCTATACAAATTTAACATCTACTTATAACAAAATTACTAGCAAATAGATAAACCTTCCTGAAAATTATAAAAGATAGCTATAAAAATTATGTTTACTGCATTGAAGCCGATGAGGGAGAGAATAGTTTAAAATTAGTATGTTTTAGGGCATTATGATTATCATAAGAATCCGTAATGAGGGCTGCAGAGTGGAGTATACTTGGGGGTGGGGTGTGGCTGTGCGGGGTGTGTGGGGGGATTGTGTACCAATGAAGGAGTTTTTCTTTTGCTTTTCAAGGAGAGGAGCAAACTGGGGGTGGGGGTGGGGATGAGTGGATGGGGAGAAAAGTGCATCAATGAATGAATGGAATTCCAAAATCTCTGTAGATATTCATTGAAATTAATAATAATTAAAAAAATTATTAAGCAGCTCTGGTGAGTTAGTCAGCAGGAGTTGTATTGTTACCCAAATGTTAGTGGAGCAAGAGGAAAAAGGTCTTTTCTTGTGCAGTTCACAGTCTTAGGATACCAAAGGTAAATTAGCTATGAGTCAGTTCTGACTGAATGGCAATGAGAATGAATGAATTGATTGAAAAAAATTGTCCTTAAATGTGATAGACCATATTTCTCTTCACCTCTTAAAACTGAGCAAAAAGAAGAAAATAGACTTTCATCATGTTTGTTCATCATTGCATATTATCTTAGCTTTTGCAATACATAGTGAGGAGGACAAGAAAGAAAATGTATAAGTAGCTAAAATAAAGATGTGAAACTGTTCATATTAGCAGATGTTAGGATTTTACACATAGAAAATGCCAAAGAATTTACAAAGTAATTACAGAAATTAATAAATGGATTTAACAAGGTATAGTGATATACAGTCTAAAAATGCCTCCATATTTGCCATGCTGTTACTTTTCAGTACAGTTATGAGGAATTTTGTTTTATTAATGTTATTAA
>NW_006399753.1:29134815-29139060 GCF_000299155.1 Elephantulus edwardii | reverse complement strand
TATTAATATTAATATGTAATCTTTGCTCTTCCATCAGCAAGTGCTCCAAGACTTCTTCATTTTCAGTCAGTTTGGCTATATAATCTGCATCTCACAGTTTGTGAATGAATCTTCCTCTAATCGTGATGCCTCCCTCATCATGTGTCTTACTTCCTAAGATTATCTGCTCCGTTTGTGTGTTGAATAAATGAAATGATAGAATTATGAAGTAAAACATAGTTTTCCAGATTGTAAACCATGTTCTGTTTGACTGTCCCTTGGTTTATTACAGATTCCATATAAACACAAGGGAGTTGTGGTGGCCTAGGGGTAATAAACTGTGCTGCAATCCCCATGTCATGCAGTTAGAATGCACTAGTGGAAGAAATATGAACAATCTCCTTCCGTTTTATTTATTGTCTCTGAAAACCCACCGGAGGGTCAGTTATGGGTCAGCTTCTAACTGATGGCAAACAACAATGACAATAACAACAAATAAACACAAATATTTTGGAATTCCCATTACTTGCAACGTTATGCGTAATTTGCTATCAGCTCTACAGCCAAACACCTTTATATATTCAAATCTGTAAATAATAGCATAGAACTCTTTCTATTAGAAATATAGCTATTCTCTGGGGAACACTAGAAGTGCACAGTTCTTAAATGATTTTTACAAGGACAACGTCTTCTATGAAACAGATTTCTGACAATTAACATGAGCTACAAAAAAGAATAAATAATGTCTCATGACAGGATTAACTTCTGATCCTGGTTGAAGTAATACATGCACAAGGGTTGCTATCCATACACTCAACCTTTAATTTTAGCTTTCAGCTGTGTTCACAATTGGGTCATGGCTAGGTGGCACTTACTCTATGGCTGATTTCTATTTAAAGACACTAACATATTATTTGTACTTGCCATCTCTATCCCTCTGGATTTATTTGTGAAGAATATAATTGATTTTTGCCACCAACCACCAACCCTCACAGGACATATTACCCACAATGCTCTTTTTGCTATTTCCCACAGGTGCTGATGTCAAAATTTCCTGCCGGCAATTTCCTAGATGGTTATGCAGAAATTAGCTTTGTTAAAACTTACATGCAAATACAGACATGTGTGCACACATATATTGCTATATCTCTGCAAACAATAAGAAAATGCAAACATAATGAAAATAAGATAACTATGTTAACTTACAGATCAATCATGAGCTAAGATTCTTGATATTGTACGTAAGATAGTCTTTCTTTAAGAAGTTCTTTATCAAATATTTCCTTAAATGTGACCAGAAACATAAAACAACCATTGCTATTAATAATTTCCCTATTTTTCTTCCCCCCCCCCCCAATTTCCATGTTCTAAACACCAGACTATGCTGGTTCTAAACAGTTTCATTTGTTTCATGATAAATCTGATATTTCAAATTGTCAGTTGGTGGAGACCATCTGTGCTTCTGTGTTGGCATTCTTCAGTGTAGGCTAATATATTTGTCATATTAGTAATGATGTCAGCCAATAAAGCCAGGGATAGAAATCTGATTGTGTGGTGTGTCATTAGCAAACTGTTAGTTAAGACTGAAACAAAAGCACCTGCTATCTAATTCTTAAGAGCTGTGAGTCTCACTAAAAATATTCATGATTCTATTTTGTACCAAAGTCGACAAACACAATATTTATATGCCAAAGACCCAGTCTGCATAAGGATATTTTGGCTATCTGAAAATGCCACTAACTTATGTTAATTATTTATCACCACAGTAAGCAATAATTAATTATTCAAAAACATATGACTGCTTGGTAAGGTACCCATCATAATAAGGTTATTATAATTTAGCAGCTAGTGAAAGGCACAAGATTTCTCTGGTGCAAACTCTTTTCTTTTATAACTGAATTTTACTGATTTTCTTTTTTTGCATGTGTTGTTTGGATTGAAAAATACTTATAATAACTTTACCTTCTAGAAAAGTTTGAATTTATGTCATCAAATATTCCTACTTGTGGATTTGTTTCTTAAATTAATTACTAATTTTTATTATGGACTCTTCTTCATAGATTTAAAAGTTAAGTAGTTCTTTAAGACTTATTATTAAATAGTTGTCCCTGTAATCCCCTTCTCAGTTTCCACGCCCAGAGTCAGCAAAGTTCAACTATTAAATATGCTCAATACATCTGCTTATTTAGCCTATAATTACTTACTGAACCAACAGCATAGAAGATAATAATTTTACCATATGACAGACATACTACCCACTAACTCACAAGCATTTAGATAAGAATCCCAGTACATCTGATTGTGCTCATGCAAAACCTGTACTTAGCCCAGTTGTCAGAACAGAACAAGGACATAATCCATGGTTCAAAATCAGGAAAGGAGTGAATCAGGTTGTGTCTTGTCTACATATTTTTTCAATCTATTTGTGGAACAGATCATTCGGGAAGTAGGGCTTTATGAGGAGAACTGTGGCATCATGATTGGAGGAAAACTCATCAACAACCTGTGTTATGCAGATGACACAAACTAGTTCACTAAAACTGAAGAAGACCCAAAATGTTCGCTACAGAAGGTCAAGGACTGCAGCCTTCAAATGCATTGAAACTCAACAATAGAGAGAAAAAAAAGAAAGATTCTCACCACTGGTCCAATTAGCAGCATCATGAATAAATGGATAAGAGATTGAAATTGTTAACAATTTCAGCTTACTCAGTTCCACAATCAGCATTCTTGGGACCAGCAGTCAGGAAATCATAAGACAAATTGCATTGGGAAAATCTGCTGTCAGAGACCCCTCTGGAGTACTAATATAAAAAGTAACTATTAGTACTCAGGAGTATTAATATAAAGAGTAACGAAGTCAGTCTAGAGACTAAAGAGCACCTGATATAGGCCATGGTCTTCGCAAGTACTTGCTATGCATGAGAGAGCTGGACAATGACTAAGGGTGACAGAAGAAGTATCAATGCCTTTGAGTTGTGGTGCTGGAGAAGAGCATTGAGCATGCCATGGACTGCCAAGAGAACAAGCAAACAACAACAAAAAAGTCTTTCCTGGAGAGATTGAACTAAGTTTCTCCTTGGAAGCAAAGATTTTGAAGCTTTGTTTCACATACTTTGGACATGTGGCCAGGAGAGATCAGACCCTGGAGAAGGACATTATGCTTGGAATAGTAGAGGGACAGTACAGGAGAAGGAGACCCAGGAGGAGATGAATTGACACATTAGTTGGGGTAATAGGGTGTCTGGTGTCTGGATTGTACAACAAAACACACACATACGTGTGTACGTGTGTGTGTGTGTGTGTGTGTGTGTGTGTAAAGAGAGAAGAGAACATCAAGGATGGAAGAAGGTTAGAGAAGGAAGAGAGAGAGAGAGTCAGTTCTCTGGTGGCCTAGTAGATAAGGAGCAACACTGCCAATCCAAAGGAAGTAAGTTAGAATCCTCCAGATGCTCTATGAAAGGAAGATGGGCAATCTCCTCCTGTGCAATTTGTTGCCTATATTAAAATAATAAAATAAAATGTAATCATATTTTATATGATTAAATAGTAAAAACCATATTCTTGAGACTATAAAAATAATCCAAATTTAGCTCTAAGACCACCTCAATGCCTTTTTGAAATTTCTTGTCTTTGAATAAGCAGAATCAAAAGTGTTGAAAAATAATAATCTTTTAAAGTAGTAACCAGAATCATCAGAATAGCGCAAAAAGAAAGTTTAAGAATTTTCTTTTGTTACCCTGAACAAAGAAATAAGCTATATATTTAAAACCCATCAGGGTTTCTGAAATAGTGAATCTTTTTTTTTCTTCCTGGAGCTGTTCAAGAAAATTGAGTTACTAAAATAGACATGATGTTGTTTTTAGGTGCCACTTTGCTAATTCCAATGCATAGTAAGTAACCTTATGTAGAAAGGAACAAAACACTGGCCAAGCCTTAGTCATCCTCAGAATTACTGCGCTCTTCGAGCCCAGTGTTTCAGTCATTGTGCCGTTCCATCTTCTTGAAGGTCTTCCTCTCTTTCGCTGATCCTCCACTTTACCAAGCCTGACAGCCTTCTCCAGGGACCCCTGCAGGTCATAGGCCCAAGGTTAAGCGAGCCAAAGTTTCAGCATCCTCACTTATAAGGAGCATTCAGGCTGCACTTCTCCCAAGACAAATTTGTTCATTCTTGTGAAAGTATAATATACCCAATATTCCTTTTTTTCCTATACATTCTTGTGTTTTTGTCTGTTCTTTTTTTTAAAAAAATCATACTGGTTTCCA
>NW_006399753.1:29124125-29132565 GCF_000299155.1 Elephantulus edwardii | reverse complement strand
TAACAACAACAACAACAACATAAGATAATAGCTTATGATAGGTGCACCATAGTTATTAAAGTGACATTTTGCATGTTAATACTTTAAAGAGGAGCTGGGCGGGAAGAGAAGAGCAGCAACAAATGAATGGAAATCCAAAATCTCTGTAAATTTTCATTAAAATTATTAAAATAAAATAAAAATTACAAAAAAGAGCTAATTTCTAAAATTTATAGAAAACACCAACACTTTACCAAAAAAAGACAACTGATGAAATAAAAAAATAAACATATGAAATTAATAGATATTTCACAAAATACAACATTCAAATGGCCAACATACAAAAAGAAATTATAGCGATCACCAGCCATTGTTGTTTTATTTATGTGCCGTCGAATCAACTACAACTCAAAGCGCCCCTATGCACAATAGTTCTGAACCCTGCTCTATCCTGAGCCAATCTTACTGACTTTGACACACTTGTCCTGATTTCTTCAGTTACTGTGTCAGTCCATCTCATCAAGGGTCTTCTTTTCCTGTGCTATTTGTTCCTCCACCCTTCCAAGCATGATGTCTTGGAAAGGTGGAGGGAATCTCCAAGGACTGATCCATCCTGGCAACATGCCCAATGTATGTAAGAGGGAGTCTCAAAATCTTTGTCTTTAAGAGAAAATTTGGCTTCACCCTATCTAGAACAGACCTATTTGCTCTCTTGGGAGTTCATGGTATGCACCACAACTCAAAAGCATCATCAATTCTTCTTCTTCTTCTATTATCTTTGGTCATTGTCCAGCTCTCTGATGCATAACAAGTAATTCCAAAAATCATGGGCTGAATCAGGCACACCTTACTCTCTAGGCTGATATTGTTGCTCTACAGCACTCTGTAGAGGTCCTTAACAGTAGATTTTTCCAGTGCAGTTCATCTTTTGATTTCCTTGTTTTCTTGATGTTGAGCTTTAATTCATATTGAAGACCACAGTTCTTGACCTTCTGCAGCAAGTGCTTCAGATCTTCCTCAGTGTCAATAAGCAAGGTTGTGTCATCTGCATCACACAGGTTGTTGGTGAGTCTTTTTCCAATCCTGATACCTCATTTCTCATCTTAAAGCCCAGACTCCTGAATGATCTGTTCCACATATATATTAAAAAGGTGTGGAGACAAGGTGCATACCTGACACACTCCTTTCTTGATATTGATTCCAAGTAGTATTTCCTTGCTCTGTTCTACAATTGTTTCTTGGTCCAAGGATAGGTTTTACATAAACACAATTAAGTGTTCTGGGATTCTGATTCTTTTCTAGAGTAATCACATGTGTTGTGATCTACACAATCAAATGCTTTTGTATAGTCAATGAAATACAGATAGACGTTCCTCTTGTACTCTCTGCTTTCAGCCAAGATCCATCTGACATGATGTCCCTTGTGCCAAGGCCTCTTCTAAACACAGCTTCTATTTTTGGTAATTCTCTGCCAATGTACTGTTCCAGTTATGTAAATAAAAATAAGGTATCATCTTACTCAAGGCTCAATGTTGTTGTGAACCATTGAGTCAGAACCGACCCATCGCTGAACCTCTAGCAGGTTTTCAGAGGCAGTTAATTGCAAGGGATGAAATTGCCCTCCTTCCCCCGCTGAGAGCTGGTGGCTTCAAACTGCTTACTTTAGGGGTTGCAGTACAGCTTCTTGCCACTAGACCACCACAGTTATAAATTACAGAAAACAATGAATGTTATTTTTTACAACACAGAGAGACTTGAATTGTAAAATGATACACTTTTTGTAGAAAATGGGATGGTGCTTCCTTAAAAATTTGGAAGTTGACATGGCATTATGTACAGTAGAGCAGGGTCCTAAATAGATATATTTACAGCCACTTTTATCACTACATTATCCAAAATAGTAAAAAGATAAAACAACCTAAGTATCCATCAATGACATATTGGCACACACACTATGATTTAATCAAACTGCTATACATACACACATGGAATACCTTATTTTCCTTGCTAACTCCTCTATCTCAATGACAGATACAAGTGTTGTTTATCCTTGTCTTATTAAACATCTCAAAAAATATTCAATATTTTAGACTTAAAGTTGATTTTACTATATAACTGTGTTATTTTTCCCTTCAATATACTTTTCCTTTAAAATCTTTTTCCTTAAGTTAAAATATATATTTTCCTTTAAAATATTTTTTCTTAGGTTTAAAAAGCTCTCTTCTGTACCTTGTTGTTTGTTGTTGTTATGTGCCATTGAGTTGTTTGCGACTCATAGCGACCCTATGTACAACAGCCCTAAACCCTGCTCTATCCTGTGCAATTCGCACTGCCTCTGACACACCCATCCCGATTACCCCAATCACTGAATCAATCCACCTCATAGAGGGTCTTCCCCTCCTTCACTGTCCCTACACCCTCCCAAGCATGATGTCCCTCTCCAAGGACTTGTCCCTCCTTACAACATGTCCAAAGTATGTCAGACAAAGCCCCAGAATCCTTGCCTCCAAGGAGTAGCCTGGTTTAACCCTCTCCAGGCTAAATCTGTTAGTTTTCTTGGCAGACCATGGTACATTCAATCCTCTTCTCCAGCACCACAGCCCAAAGGCATCAATTCTCCTTCTATCCTCCCTAGTCATTGTCCAACTCTCTGAATTATGAAATTCTAGTTCTGATTGTATTATAATTTAGTTTTATTTTTCTTCAGCTCTTTCTCTGTATATGTACAGATATTTTGTACTAATCTTCTACAAAATATTATTTGTGTATGATATCAATTATGTTTTGTCATTTTTTTTTAATCATTGGATTTTTTTTATACCGATTGATTTACGAAGATTGAATACATTGGTTTTCACACATGACTTTTTCCATTTCTTTCACCCCACACAAGCATCAGATTGTGTGACCCTATGTTAGCAACCCCCCTCCCTGCCAATCCTCACTCCTCTGCTCTGTTTCCCCTTCCCCTTTATATTCACATGCTCATTCTCCAACAATGGTTTTATACAGTGTTTATCCTTATGGAATTGAGTTCACTCAGCATTTTGCTCATTGATATTGTTTACTAATGTCTTTAATCTGTTGTATCACCTTTCTTTTTGGAATAAGTACAGATATTAATTAATATTAATTGTTTTCAATAGGTTGACCAAGTAGCCCTCTTCCACATTTTCAGCATAAATGACAAAGTATCTTCAGTTCTTTGTCCAGCAGAAAGCAAATTCAGAACAAGACTTGAAAAGAGAGCATCATTGCTGATGTCAAAAGGATCTAAGGCTGAAAGCAGAAGAAAGCAGAAAAATATTTTCCTGCTCTCTCTCTGCTGTTGTTATGTGCCATCGAATTGTCTGCAACTCATAGTGACTCTACATACAACAGCCTTAAACTCTGCTCTATCCTGTGCTAATCTTATTGTCTCTGGCACACCTACTCCCATTTATTCTAGTCACTGAGTCCATCCATTTCATTGAGGGTCGTCCCTTCCTCTACCCTCTCCAAAGACTGGTCCATCCTTGGGTCCAAGGCATGTCTAACAAAGCTTCAGAATCATTGCCTCCAAGGAGCAGCCTGGTCTCACCCCTTCTAGGGTAAGCCTGTTAGTTCTCCTACCAGTCCATAGTATATTCAATATTCTTCTCCAGCATCAGAGTTCAAAGGCATCAATTCTCTTTCTATCATCCCTAGTCATTGTCCAGCTCTCTGAGGTATAGCAAGTAACTGTAAAGACTATGGCCTGTATCAGGCTCACCTTAGTCTCCAGACTGACATGGTTGTTCTTCAGTACTTTGGAGAGGATTCTGACAGCTGACTTTCCCAAGACAAATCGTCTTTTCATTTCCTGGCTACAGTACCAAGAGTGTTGATTACGGAGCCAAGCAAACTAAAGCTTGACAACTGACTAAAGAAAAATTAGTTTTTAATTCGACTAAATAAAACAAAAATTCTTGTTATTTGACTAAAGAAGTCAATCTTGGACCAGAAGTTCAAGGCAAAGGACTTTTCCTCAGAACTGTCTTGAGATAGGAAGATTTCCCTAATATCAGTACCTGGGATTTGGACCTGCAGACTCCTAAACTCAAGAGATACTGGCCACAGCATATGAAATTGGCAACAGCTTGAGGCATTCAGAATCACTGAAGCCCAGGAAGCTTGAGATATAAGTTATCATATCAAGGGCTCGATAGGAGGAGGTGGGTGTTGAATGGAGTAGATGGGAGAGGAAGGGAATGCTAGTGGAGCAGGGAAAGTGGTGGGTCAAGACACACATATCAAGGGTGGGGACAACACTTAATCTACTGGTTATTTCTACAGTTGTGGAAATATCTTTCTTATACTCTTTTCTGTAAAATACCTGTCTGTCAGATAATGTTCTAAATCTGAGCATTGAAAAATTGAGACAGACTAGGAGGAAAGATTGGACATCACTTACAAAATAGCAGGACTTAGAAAACCCTCTTTACAATAGATAGAGCACACTTAGACGAGCATATATGGAAACTGAGGCTGAGACTCTTGATAGATGATAGATAGATAGATAGATACATAGATAGATAGATGATAGATAGATAATAGATGATAGATAGATAGATAGATAGATAGATAGATGATAGATAGATAGATAGATAGATAGATAGATAGACCAAAATATTTTCAGCTGCTTTACATGCATGCAAAGATCTCTACTGATGCAATGGATTAAGTGTTGGTATGCTAATCAAAAGGTTGGGTGTTCAATCCTCTGTAACCCAGCTATTGCACTCCTTCTGTTTATCCCAAGGAAAATAGAGCTGAGACACAGAGATTTGTACATCTATGTTCATAGCAAAGTTATTCACCATAACAAAAATATGAAAACAGAAAAATGTCCATCAGCAAATTAATGAGTTGAGAAATTGTGGTACATTCATGCAATGGAGTACTATGCAGCACTAAAGAGCAATAATTTTGTACAATACTACATCATATGGTAGTCTAGAGAGCATTATGCTGAATGAACAAATGCAGTCTCATAAGGACAATCCTGTATAAGACTATTATTATAAAAATAGGAGGATAGGCAGTAAAAATGTGGATAAAAGTCCAAAAGGAGAAAGGAAAGGGGGATGGAAGGGGTGTGGACGGAGGGTTGGGTGGACAGGAAATCACTAGAATAGCAGAATTTTGTACGTAGATGGGGTGGGTGAAAGAATCAGGAAATATCCAATGAGGTCCTAAGAAGATGGAGAAATAGTAGGCACAGAGCAATGGTGATTAATTTTATAAAATATAGTGTACATGAATCATGATTTAAAACACAATGTAAATGTGGGGATGTGTGAAACAGTGTCCATTAATTGATAGACAAGGTATACAAATTTCTTAAGAAAATTAGTATAAAATAAATCAGAGGTAAAAAGGTTGGTGGTTCAAATCCACCAGTTACTCCAAAGAAGAAAAATTAAGTAAGCGCACATCATAAAGAACTATGTTGTTGTTATGTGCCGTCGAGTCATTTGAGACTCATAGTGACCCTATGTACAACAGTCCTAAACCCTACTCTATCCTGTACCAATTGCACTGCCTCTGACACATTCATCCCGATTATCCCAGTCACTGAATCAATCCACCTCATAGAGGGTCTTCCCTTCCTGTGCTGTCTCTCCACCCTACCAAGCATGATGTCCCTCTACAAGGACCTGTTGCTCCTTACAACATGTCCAAAGTATGTCAGACGAAGTCCCAGAATCCTTGCCTCCAAGGAGTAGCCTGGTTTAACCCTCTCCAGGCTGAATCTGTTTGTTTCCTTGGCAGTCCACGGTACATTCAATCCTCTTCTCCAGCACCACAGCTCAAGGGCATCAGTTCTCCTTCTATCCTCCCTAGTCATTGTCCAACTCTCTCATGCATAACAAGTGATTGCAAAGACCATAGCCTGTATCAGGCACAACTTAGTCTCCAAAGACTAAGAACTATAGCCTTGGAAAATCTATGGTGCAATGGTACTCTATTCTACAATATTATTGTGATTCATAAGCCAGGGACAATAGGTTAGTTTGGGTTCTTATATGTACAGAAATTGGACAATGAATAAGCAGAATTTTAATTATAGTGTTGGCAAATAAAATGGAACACATCATAGAATACCAGAAGAACACACACATCTGTCTTAGAAGTACAACCGCAATGTCTTAGAAACAAGGATGGCAAAACTATCTCATACACTTCTGACATGTTACCAGAGAGACCAGTCTGTAGAAAAGACAGCATGTTTGGAAGAAGGTTAGTGAAAAAGAGAAAGATCTTTGAAGAAATGTATTGTTGCACAGGCTATAGCAATAAGGTCAAGCACAACACAGCTCATGAGGATGGAATAGGACCTGGAGGTGTGGTGTTTTGTTGTGTAAAGTGTTGCTATGAGTCAGAACAAACTCAATGGCACTAAAAAGCTCGGTTTTGTTTCAACTTCTGCTTCTTCTGTGATACTGGACTGATCACTTTCTTCTTCTTTAACTTGTCCAAGTGAGGATGACATTGACTGATTTGATTAAATACAATTGTTTCTTCTTTTATTTTACTCAACTTGATCTTACTACATTTTCCTTTCAATAGATTTTAGAATTGGTTTACTAATATTAATTGCAAGAATTTAATCTATGATACTGATAGCTTTTTCACCTATCATTACAATATTTTTATTTGCGTGTCATGTTTTTAATATAAAAGTGAAAATATCAATAAATAATAAAAACATATCATGCACAGATTTATGGAACAAATTCAAAATCTTAGGTGAAAAAATGACTTGAAAATGCAATACATGAAAGGTGTAAAATTAAATACAAATTATGAACAGTCACATAGTCATTAAACATATACTTTCTTATTTATTAAAAGTTGTTCACAAAAAAAATTATTCACAAAGAAAAGCTTAAGCCCAAATTATTTTACTGGTGAGTTTAAAAAAAAAAAAATTAAAGAAGACAGTGCAAATCTCTTTTATAAAAGATATACATGAAATTTTATAAGATGAAAAGTCTTTTAGTAAATAGAAAAAATAACTTTTTTTTCCTCTTATGATGTTACTCGAAGTCTAAGGGAGCTCTAAAGGCCTGATGTGTAAGGATTTACATTGTCAACACAAAGACAGTCAATTCAAATCCAACAGCTGCTTCTTGGAAGGAAAAACGGTAATCTTCTCTCAGAAGATTTATAGCCTCTGAAAACTCCCTAGAGGGTCAGCTATGAGTTGCTTAGAGCTAGATGGCACATA
The DNA here is from genome assembly GCF_000299155.1 of Elephantulus edwardii. Lineage (NCBI taxonomy): Eukaryota > Metazoa > Chordata > Mammalia > Macroscelidea > Macroscelididae > Elephantulus > Elephantulus edwardii. The sequence goes on along the minus strand of NW_006399753.1, from coordinate 29,125,334 downwards.
ATAACAACCATGTAAGTCTGACATTTCTGATAAAAACTTTGAAAAACAATCAGCATTACTAACCTAGATTCTTCATAGGGAATTCTGGTCTCTTAGTCGGCTGGGTGTTGTGCTGTTAATCTAAAGAACACATCTCATTGTTAGTTCAGATTCACCAGCCACTCCCCTACAAAAAGGTGGGCAGTCTGACTTACAGCCTCAAAACCAACCAGAGAATAAGATATGCGTTAGCCTGACCCAATGCTGATGGATGAGAGATTCTGCATTACTACAGACACATAAAGAGATGAAAAGGATATGTGGGTGAACCCTATCAGCTACTCTGTGGGAAGTAGGATTGGCAATCTCCTTCCATATGATTTAATTCCTCTGGAAACTTATTGGAGTATCAGTTAAGATTCAACAATAACAGCGTAGAGATACTAAAAAACAATAAAATATCATGCTTATGTCAGATGTATTATAAATATTCCAGATGAGTTTAAAATTCTATCATCTATCAATGAGACTTTATTAATGAATAATGACATAAAAATTACCCATTTTATAGATAAAGGAAAAAACCTGAAAAATTTAATATTTATGAAAAATAATACAAAAACATTTGCATAGAAAAGATTACAAGAGTAGGTACTTTTGATGAAGAGAAGCTTTTTTTTCTCAGAATCTGGAGGCTAAAAGCATAAATCAGGGCCTCACTCATGTTGCTTTCTTCCTGTCAATGTTATTGTATTGTGCCATCGCGTTGACTATGACTCATGGATATGAACGTTATGGATATGAATCCTGCCCTGTCCCATGCCATCCTCAGGATTTCTGACATACTTGAGCCCATTTTTACAGTCACCTTGTCAATCTATATTTTTGAGGATGTCGTATCTGGACTGGTTTTGTTTATAAATGCAGAGATTCATAGTTTCTATTCATGGAAGTGTGGGATTCTATAAGAGTAAGAAGTTCGACGCTTGGGAAGTATATCTAAACCGGCTTCTTTTGCTGCTAATAAGATGGGGGTGGGGGAACAAATCCTGAGAAGCTGCTTTGGCCTGAGACAAAGGGCAGAGGCTTGAGGCCATATCTGTATGAATGAGGTAAGTTAAGGATGGAAAATGAAGATGAAACTGGTATTTCTTTAAAGGTTTATATGTTAAGGTTTTTACTACCTACAACCAGGAGAAGATAAAATAGATGAATGGGATCTTCTAAGAC
>NW_006399753.1:29111333-29122445 GCF_000299155.1 Elephantulus edwardii | reverse complement strand
TTAAGAAGTATGATATAAATGATTACTGGACATTGGATACTTAGAAAGTATGTAATTCTTTCTTTGGCCAGTGCTTGATTGGATATAGTAAAAAGAGAAGATTTACCTTGGAGAATGTTTGTTCAAAGAAGTAGAACTTGGAAAAGGGCATCAGGCTTAGTCTAGGGCATGGAGTGGAGATTAAGCCCCATCCAGTAGTCTGGGGCAATTTGAATGAATTTATAGATTCATCTTGCACTTTTGATTGAAAAGATTTATATTGGAAAGAAAGATCAGCAGGGAAACAGGTTCAACTTTTAAAAACTGAAACAAGTCTTTTTGCTTCTAAGGCTGTGAGACAAGGAAAAGTTGGTGCCCATCAGAGTGCCTTTCCAGGCATTGAAGTTAGAAGGAGTTGCTGAATTTGGCAACACTATCTCAGAAAAGGGTCTCATTTAAATAAAAAAAAGTTTACAGTATACTACAGGGCCTCCAGAAGGAAAAGACTGTTAATCCAATTACAAAATGGGCAAAAGACATGGAAAGACTTTTTTAAGACATTTGGATGGCCAACAGACATATAAAGAAATGTGCAAAAGCACTGGCAGTAAGAAAGATGCAAATCAAAGCCACAATGAAAAATCATGCCATTCCGGTAGCAATAGCAAAATTTAGCAAGGCAGAAGTAATTAATGTCAGAGAGGATATGGAGAGGTGGGAACTCTTATGCACTGCTAGTGATATAATAAAATGGTACAACCGCTCGGGAAGGCAGTTTGGCATTTCTTTAAGAAGTTAAACATAGAAACTTCACATGACTCAGCTACTCCACTACTAGGAATATACCTTAAGGAAATTAGAACTGAGGCACAAATGGAGATTGTATACAAGTGTTCATAATGGAATTATTCACCACTGCAAGAACATGAAACAGCCCAAAGGTCTATTCAAAACTGAATGGACTGAGAAAACGCAGTATAGTCACACAATGGAATACAGTGTTGGAATATAGACTATGTAGTGCTTAGGAGCAATGATTTTGAAAAATATTACCTAACTTTGGAGAGACTGGAGAGCATTATGCTGAGTGAACTAACTCAGTCTCATAAGGACAAATATTGCATAAGACCATTATTGTAAAAACAGAAAGATGAGTAGTAAAACGTGCATTGGGTTTCCATGAACCTAGTTCTGTGTGGTCTCTGAGCTATTGCAATAGGTTTTGGGCTAATTAGAGCAGTAAGATTGATCTTGGAATTAGTAGAAAGAGGTGTAGGAGTGTGAGGTATATGTCTGACCTCAGAGGAATTGATTTTGTGCAGTGGATGATATTGATGTGCTATTTTTTCATAGAAGGTCTCCCTCTCATTGTTCCCTCACCATTTCAAGCATGATGTCCTTCTCCAAGGACTGATCCTTTCTAACAACGCTCCCAATGTGTGAGACAAAGTTTCACCATCCTTGCTTCTGAGGATCACCCTGGTTTCACTTTCTCCATGACACACCTGTTTGTTCTCTTGGCAGTCCATGGGCTAGTCAATACTCTTCTCTAGCAAGGCAATTCCAGTGTGGGTATAAGTTTAATCTATGCCTAATTTGCTCTTTAAAACTCAGTAGTGATTAGGTTTAAGTCACACTTTACACTGGAACTACTTAATTATATGACAAAGGAGACTCATTTACAAACAAGATTACATCTACAATTGCAGGTATTAGCATTCCAACACCTATTTTGGAGCTTGCAATTAAAATTATAACAGAAAGAAACTATTTGAATCTGAAAAAGATCACTTACAAAAAACAATCTTACAACTACCATGTTCATAATGGTGAAACAGTCAATATTTTACCTCTTTGTAAGCCACAAAAAACTATAATTGTTAAGTAAATGTTACAAGGTGACAAGATATAAAGTTAAAGTAGTTTTTAATTTACATGAAATCCAAATTATAATATTATTCTTTGATGATTTTGGTATCATGTCTAAGAACTCTTCACCTAAAACCAGCTCACATAGTCTGTCTTCTGTTTTATTCTAAATTTTCATAGTTTTACAATTATATCTATGATGTATTTTGATTTAAATTTTGTACAAGATGTAAGGTTTAGTTCAAGGTTCATCTTTTTGCTTAGAGAGGACCTATTGTTTTAAAACTATTTGTTGAAAAGTCAGTATGAATTTGTTTTATATCTTGTTGAATGTCAAATAGCTAGATTTGTGAGTCTGTTCCTGAATCCTATTCTATTCCATTGATTTAAGTGTCTATTACCTCATCAATACTACACTGTCTACAGTTCTATAGTCTTTAGGTCCCTCACACTTCTTGTTAAATTTACTTCTCCGTATGATTTCGTATATTGGTTATTGTGTGTGAATTTCTTATTTACTTTTCATTTCTTTTTCCAGTCATTTTCTGGTAACTCGTGTTTCTTTGATTCATTTTTTCCAATTGTTTTCAGATAACATAAGAAAATATAATTGATAATTGTGGTAGCTTGACTACAAATCAAATTATGGTTCCTCAAAATTAATTCTTGTTTGTTTCGCTATTCTAATTCCTTTTCTTAAATAAAAAGGCATAGCAATAATACAAATAAATGTATTTTTAATAAGATTGTTCTAGCTGTTGCATTGGAAGTAGATCATGGAAGGCAAAGAAAGGTATTTTAGTATCTTTACTGTTGTTATGTGCCATCGAGTTGCTTGCGACTCACAGAAACCCTATGTACAATAGCTCTAAACTCTGCTCTGTCCTGTAACAATCTCATTGCCTCCGACACACTCATCCCAATTGCCCCAGTCACCAAATCAACCCATCTCCCAGAGGGCTTTCCCCTCCTGCGCCTGCCCTCCACCCTGCCAAGCATGATGTGTTCTCCAAGGACAGGTCTCTCCTTACAACATGTCCAAAGTATGTTAGATGGAGCCTCAGAATCCTTGCCTCCAAGGAGCAGTCCACTTTAACCCTCTCCAGGATGAATCTGTTTGTTTTCTTAGCAGTCCATGGCACCCTCAGCACTCTTCTCCAACACCAAAGCTCAAAATCATCAATTCTCCTTCTATCCACCCTGGTCATTGCCCAGCTCTCTGACGCATAACAAGTGATTGCAAAGACCAGGGCCTGTACCAGACGCACCTTAGTCTCCAGAGACACACCGTTGCTCTTGAGTACTTTAGAGAGGTCCCTAATAACAGAATTTCCCATCGCAATACGTCTTTTAATTTCCTGGCTGCTGGTGCCATTAGTGTTGATTGTGGAGCCAAGCCGACTAAAGCTGTGGACAATCTCAATCTCTTCACCATCCATCTTGATGCTGCTAGTGGTGAGAATCTTTGTCTTCTTGACATAGAGCCTCAATCCATATTGAAGGCTGCAGACCCTGACCCTCAGCAGCAAACACGGTTGTGTCATCTGCATAAAGCAGATTGTTTATGGATCTTCCACCAATCCTGATGCCACATTTCTCCTCATAGAGTCCAGCCTCCCAGATGATCAGTTCCGCATACAGGTTGAAAACATATGGAGACAGGACACATCTTTCTCATACGCCCTTCCCAATTTTGAACCATGCAATGTTTCCTTACTCTGTTCTAACGACTGCCTCTTGTTTCAAGTATAAGTTTCACATTAGCATGATCAAGTGTTCTGGGATTCCCAATGTTCTAAGAGTCAGCCACAGTTTGTTATGATCCACACAGTCAAATGCCTTTGCATAATCAATGACGCACAGATAGACATTCCTCTGGTACTCCCTGCTTTCAGCCAATATCCATCTAACATCAGCTACAATATCGCTAGTACAATGACCCCTTCTAAACCCAGCCTGGACTTCTGGCAGTTCTCTGCTGATGTGCTGTTCCAGTTGTTTTTGGATAATCTTCAGCAGAATCTTGCTTGCATGTGAAATCAATGATATTGTTCTATAGTTTCCACACTCTGTTGGGTCATCTTTCTTTGGAATGGGAACAAATATAGATCTCTTCCAGTCAGTTGGCCAAGTGGTTGTTCTCCAGATTTCTTGACACAACTTGGTGAGCACATCCATGGCAGCATCTGTTAGCTGAAATATGTCAATTGGTATACCATCTATTCCTGGGGCCTTATTTTTTGCTATTTCTTTCAAAGCAGCTTGAACTTCTTCCTTCATCACCATAAGCTCTTGCTCATATGTTGTTTTGTTAAATTCTTCTGTGTCTGCCAATTCCTTTTGATACAATGACTCAGTATATTCTTTCCATCTTCTTTTGATACCTCCTGGATCACTTAATATTCTGCCTAACGATTCCTTGATTATAGCAACTCAAGGTTTGAATTTGTTCTTCAGTTCCTTGAGCTTAAGAAATGCTGAGTGAGTTTGACCCTTTTGGTTTTCTGACTCCAACTCCTTGCACATTTCATTGTCATATTTTACTATTGAGTTAAAATAAATGAAAACTGATGATCATTGAGAATAGTTCATATGACTTTTAAAAGCCATTTTTTCAGGTGTAAGTTGTAATTTAATTTGAAAAATTTTGGTAATAACTCCAAAGTAGGGTATAAAAGAAAGAAATGAACTGTTAATAATACAAATTCTTGGCCCCAAAATTGGTAAATATGACATTTATAACGGAATTATATATAAAAATAAAAAATTAAAATAATTTTCATAAAATTACTGTTTATAATAGTTATAAAAAAGAATTACTCTGAAATAGACAAAAATATCAGAAAAGGTAAACATGATATGCAACCCAATAGAAAATAATACTTTAATAATATAATAAATATTTTTATAAAACTATAAATCTGAATACTTGAAGTATATTATAAAATTAATTTGAATTAAAAACTTTACATAAAATAATGGCATATTTTTGTTGTTGCTTTTGTTATGTGCTGTAGACTCATAACCAAGACTCAGAGAGGCTTTATGAACAATAGCTCTGAACCTTGCCTTATCTTGAGCCAACCTCACTATCTCTGACACACCAGCCTCCATTGCCACAGTCACTGTGTCAATTCATCTTATCCAGCGTCTTTCTCTTCTTTGCTTAACCTCTATCCTTCCAAGAATGACGTCCTTCTCCAAGGACTGGTCCCTCCTGCAGCATGATCAAAGTGTGTGAGAGAGACCCTCAAAATCTTTGCTTTCAAGTGGCAATCTGGCTTCACCCTCTCAAGGATAGACCTGTTTGTTCTCTTGGTAGTCCATGGTATGTGAAATAAATACTACAAATATATGTGCATGAGAGAAAAAAATTAAAATATAAACAGTATTGATTGTTATAGTAAAATTTTTAACGTGTCTTAATCTTTCTGGTATTTTGCAAAATTACCACAAATAATATATCCATAACTAGAAAATAAATAATAGAAAATTCTTGCAAAAGAAATCAAATGCATTGTTAATTATTTCTCTCTCTTTTATTACCATTGATTCAGAACCAACTCATAGCTGACCCTCCAGCAGGTATTCGGAGGCTGTAAATGACACAAGAGAAGATTGCCAATCTCTCTCCCTCAGAGTAATTAGTAGATTCAAACCACAAGAGAGGCAGTGGCTTTGGGTTAAGAAGCACAACACTCTATGGACCACAGCACCAGTACCTAAAAGTACTCCATAAACATCACATGATGAAAAATAAGTATTAAATCTAAAAACGTGAATTAGATGTTATCTCTGGCACAATGCTTAAGTGTTAATCCAGAAGGCAGTAGTTACAATCCACTAGTCACTTCCCAGGAAGAAAGATCACCATCTGCTCCCATAACTATTACAGCCTAGGAATCCTATGAGGTCGTTTTACTTCATCACATTGGGTTCCTACTCATTGGAATCAACTCAATAGCACATAATGACATTATGAAAAAGTATATTATTGTAAAGTTACTACTGAGTTCTGAATGTGCCAATAATGTTAATTAAAGCTGAATGACTCATAAAAACATACAAGTAAATTTCATGTCTTTTAAAAGATTAGTGATGAAAACACTTTTGTTCAGTGTTTTAACCAAATGTTTGTCATTTCATTAGAAGGGATATCATAAATGTACCTAAATCATGTAAATAATAGAAAGAATGGGTAACAAATAATCTTCTATTTCCAACCGTTATAAAACTGAGAATTTGAGAGAATAATAGCCTTTGAATCATATAGTTGTTGAAGAAACAATGCTTAATGATTGTGAATGGTGTTTGCATTCATAATCACAATTGCATTTACAACTGTTTAAGCCAAATAGGCTTTTCTTAGAATTTATAGGCCACTATATAAAGGGAGCTCTGGTGGTCTAGTGGTAAGGTGTGCTGGCCACCCCAAAGATATGTGGCTCGACTCCAAGAGCTACTCTGAAGGAGAAAGATGGGCAATCTCCTCCCTAGCAATTAACTACCTCTGAAAACCACTGAAGGATCAGCTATGGTTCAGTTCTGACTTGATGGTAAGTAACAACATGAAATCAAGCACAGGAGAAATATGGGCAATTTCCTCTTGCATCATTTATTGCCTTTGAAAAACCACTGAAAAACAAGCTATAAGACGGTTTCTACTCTAAAATATATGATAATAGCAACATGTGATAAAGAGCTTTGGTGGCTTAGAGATAAAAATTTCACTGCCAACTGAAAGGTATGCAGTTCAAATCCAGCTGCTGCTCCACAAGAGATGTCTCTGAAAACCCAGTGGAAGGTCAACTAGGAGTTGAACCTATGGAGATGTAAGGCCACAGCTCAATAGTCTAAGGGCTAAGGCATTTGGGCTTCCCTTTACCACAAACCTAAGCTCAAAAGACAGAAAGAGGCAAGAATGAAGGAGGAATAGAAATGTGGAACCCAGAGAGCAAGTGCGAAGAATGCTGCTATGTACAAGGAATTGCAATGTCGTCAAACAAAATGTGTATAAACTGTTGAACAGAAGATTAATTTACCCAGTAAACTTTGACCTAAAGTACAGTAAAATGTGAAAAAAAGAATAACTGGATGTGGAATTTTGAAATAAAGAGTAAAAATAGCAAATTAGCACCAAAAATAGGTGGGATGAATGAAAGACATTGAGGGAGCTGAGGTTATGATATTATTTTCCAGATTTATCATGATATTAGTATTTAAATATTTGTTTTTCAGAACTCATGGCAAATTCCTGGAATATAAAATCCCACTCTATCACAAAATATTCTTTACTACTCCCCTCCTCCTTGTTTCCTCAGCAATTATGTACTTCATTTCCCCACATGACAATACATTGTGAAATTACAAAGTAAAAACATCAATGAACTGGCAGTTTTGACAGAATGTTTTTACTCCATTCACAGATGGTACATGAATACAGCATTCCAAATTAGCCAATGGAACCCAGCCAAGTATATTAATCCTTGAAATGCTTAGTTCACCAGGCTGCTTTGAAAATTAAATGAGATAATGCAAGTGCCACTCCTGAGAAACCTGCACAGGCAGCAGCGTACTTGTTACTTAATGATGTACATGATCTGAGTATCAGTACTGCTCACAAGAAATGTTAGCTTTAATTTAGAGAAAAATATCAGTTGAGTTTCAATTCAGTTGATGATTCCTGAATGGCAAACAGCTAAAATCACCTTGTACTATCAGAAGCTTGTCTTTAATATTACAGTTACACAAAACAAGATATCATCTTATCCAGTAATAATAGCAAAGTTCAACAGGACAGTAAACAACAAATGTTAGTGAGCTTGTGGAGAGACTGGAACTCTTATTCACTGCTGGCAGAAACGTAAAATGGTACAACCACTATGGAAAGTGGTCTGGCACTTTTGCAAAAAAGTTGGAGATAGACATACCATCTGACCCATCAATTCTACTACAGAGAGTATACCATAAAGAAACCAGGGCCGCTATTCAAACAGATGTATGTACACCATGCTTACTGCTGCACTGTTCAAAATAACAAAGAGATGGAAGCAACCCATGTACCAATTAACAAACGAATGGAGAGAGAAACTATGATAGACAAATGGAATATTATGCTTCATTGAATAACAATGAACTTATAAAACACTATACAACATGACTGAGTCTGGATGACATTACAATGAGTGAAATATCTCCATTTAAAAAGCACAAATACTGTATAACACTGATGCTATAAAATGCAATTGACCTGGAGGGTTGAGGGGATAATGAGAAATGAGTAGATAGATAATGAATACTGTGATTGGAACAGTTGAGGAGAAGAACAGTCCAAGAGGAATATATGATTAAGTATTGTATGCATGGCAACAAGCTGGAACAACAAGTGTATTGTCAAGTGGACTGGGGAAGGGAGGAGCAAAAAGGAGGAGGAGAAATGTGCAACAACAAGTGAATTACCACCAGATGCTCCACTGAAGAAGGAGGGGTAATCTCTTTTGTGACAGTCTGATCTGAATCAATGGTACACACGCGTGTGCGCGCACACACACACACACACACACACACACAGAGAGAAATAAATTCTAATGTAAATATTTTTAAAAAAACAAAACAAGTGAATTTAAAAAAACCAAATAGACATGCAACAGACCCACGCATGAAAAGCTTAAATGTAGAGTTCTAAGAAATATCCATTAACACAAATGGGAAGATGAACAGAAAGATTATTATGAAATTACTTTTAATCAGCAAAGTCTAACATGTTTTGATATGGCATGAAAAATGGTATGCATGAAGGAGGCCCCAAGTAGTCCAGTTTAGGGGAAACAGTCATTATTTTTATGTTATCATTTTGCATTTTCACACTGGATCTATTAAGGCTGGAAGAGTCTTTGAGAGACTATGGTCTTAAATTGCTCTTCATCTTTGAATTAAAATTCTCTCCTGCAATACAATTAAACTAAGTAACAGTTTAACTCAAGAGTAAAGATCACCACCCTAAAATGTTCTTTTTTAAAAAATAAAACTGACCAATTGTGGTGTTTTTTAAACACTAGTTTTGGCTTTCACTATGTGGCTGGATTGTTGATTACAACTCACAGTGACTCTATAAACAGCAGATCTGAACCCTGTCCTGTCCTGTGCCATCCTCACAATCTCTGACATACTTAAGCCCATTGCCGGCAGTCACTGTGCCAATCCTTCTAGTTGAAGGTCTTCTTTTTCGCAATCTCTTCCGCTTCCCAAACATGATGTCCGCCCTTCCAGCATGCCCAAAGGATATGAAAAAAAGCTTTATCTTCTTTGACTCCAAGAGGCACTTGGTTGACCATCTACAAGACATATCAGTTGGTTCTTTTAATAGTCCATGGGATATTCAGTAATCTTCTCCAGCACTGCTGTTCAGAGGCTTCAATTCTTCATCTGTAATTCTTATTCATTGTCCAGCTTTCAGCAGCATAGCAAGTGACTGAAAAGACCATGACCAGAATCAGGCACACCTTAGTCCTCTAAATTACATTATTGCTTCTCAAGATTTTGAGAGGCCCCTAACTCTGAAAGAGCTATAAAAATGTGGGGTGAGTGTTGTGGTACAAAGAACCATGTACTGGTATCCCACAGAGCTATTAGAAATGCCACTGTATTGGCAGAACTAAAGAATTGTTAACCCTAGCCTCGAGCCTGAGAGGTAGAGTAGAGGGAGGCCTGCTTGTGGCCCTGAAAACTGTGAAATGGGATGAAATTTTGCTATGTACAGTTTTACCAAAAATAAAACTAAGGAGTAAAACATTTGAGGTTTTAAATCTGAGTAAAGCAAAATAATTGTTTAAGAGAGGTCATGTGGGAACAAATAAATATTTAAGAAGAGATTTTTTTTTTGGATACTAGAACAAACACCTTAAAGAAACTGATAACTTATTTATTTCAAGCTTCCTAAAATTATATTAATGCTGTTCCTGAAAAAAAGAGTTTAAATTAAATAAATAATAGAACGAACAAATGTGTTTATATGTAAAACACTCACCCAGTAATGTTACAAAATTTATATATTTTATTTAACCTTTTCATAGCAAAATTATTTTCTACTTTGAGTTTTCTATTTAAACTATATATTTTTCCATAATGGAAAATGTGCTGTGACCAAAGGGAGAAATTAATACATATTTTTATACAGTCATACAATTAGGTGGGACACATATGTACCCTTCTGGTTGTAGGAAAAGTGGGAAAGGCACTTTTCTTCAGACTTGTACCATTGCAAGATTCCCCACCAGGAGGTACCATGTCCTAAAATTTAAATGTGTCTTCCTAAGAAAGTCAAGGGGCTGAAAACAATGGTGGACAATGTACTTTTCATAGTTCATGATGTATGTCCACTGCTATTATGTTGATTGCACTTCAAAGCAATCCTACAATGGGTTCTCAACGCTACAGATCTTTACAGGAAACTGCCTTTTTCCTGAAGAGCAACTAGTGGATTTGAACCTCTAATCTTTCAATTAGCAGCCCAATACATTACTCCATCTGCCACTAGAAGCTCCTTAATAGGCTATAAAAGGGTTAGTTAGGTACTGTTAAGTTTCAAAATTAGGCTGGACAAATGAACAAATTTCTATTTGCATTAAGCATTTTTATTCCTTCTTAACCAAGGTAACAATGAACTTTTATAGAAAAGTTTCTGTGTACTTAAAAATATATTAAGAAGTCAAGAGTTTGATAGTTTATTAGTGTGATACAAAAAATATTTAACTAGTTATAGGGTGTATCTTAGCCAAATGGAGTTGTAGTTGTTGTTATTATGTGCCATCGAGTCACTTGCAACTCCTAGCGACCCTATGTACAACAGCCCTAAACTCTGCTCTGTCCTGTGCTAATCGCACTGTCTCTGACACTCCCATCCATCCCAATTACCCCAGTCACTGAATCAATCCACCCTGTAGAGGGCCTTCCCCTCCTGTGCTGTCCCTCCACCCTCCCAAGCATGATGTCCCTCTCCAAGGACCAGACTATCCTTACAATATGTCCAAAGTATGTTATATGGAGCCTCAGAATCCTTGCCTCCAGGGAGCCACCAGGTTTGACCCTTTCCAGAATGAATCTGTTTGTTTTCCTAGCAGTCCATGATACCCTCAATACTCTTCTCCAGCACCACAGCTCAAAGGCATCAATTCTCCTTCTATCCTCCTTATTCACTGTCCAACTCTTTGATGCATAACAAGTGATAGCAAAGACCATGGCCTGTATCAGATGCACCTTAGTCTC
>NW_006399753.1:29090625-29111233 GCF_000299155.1 Elephantulus edwardii | reverse complement strand
GGAGCCTCAGAATCCTTGCCTCCAGGGAGTCACCAGGTTTGACCCTTTCCAGAATGAATCTGTTTGTTTTCCTAGCAGTCCATGATACCCTCAATACTCTTCTCCAGCAACACAGCTCAAAGGCATCAATTCTCCTTCTATCCTCCTTATTCACTGTCCAACTCTCTGATGCATAACAAGTGATAGCAAAGACCATGGCCTGTATCAGATGCACCTTAGTCTCCCGAGAGACACCCTTGCTCTTCAGCCAACTGGAGTAGTTACTCAAAAACAAAAAGCTCAGACTCACAGCCATGGATTTTTTGTTGTTTTCTGGGTTTTTTTTCTGACTCGTAGCATCTCTCTACTAGGTTTCTCAGACTGCAAATCACAATGAGAAAAAAGCTGCCCTCTTGTCCCAAGGAGTCATTGATAGCTTAGAACCATCAGAGATGTGCATCCTTTGAGTTAACAGTAAAACTATTCACAGACCACTCACAGGGGTTTCCTATAGTAATAACTGCTAGGACAACAAGTTCTTACATGTTATTTTATGTGGAATTGCTTCATCATTTTGTCAAGAGTCGTCTTTCATATGAGTAACAATAATAGTCCATCTCTTTAACACTGTTGTGCCAGGGCTTTTATCAGTTATCTCATCAATTAAGTTAAAAAGAATCAAAGAAGAGGAAAAAGAAAAGAAGGGGAAAAGTAAGAAAAAGAGGGAAAGAAGGAAGGAAGGAAGGAGAGAGAGAGAGAGAGAGAGAGAAAGACAGAAAAAAGGAAACTGTTTTGTAGATCTGAATCCATGCCCTTGACCCTCAAAGGCTCGCTTACTGACTTTGCCATATGTTAGTCACTTAAGGTGTTTGGGGCACAAAATTCATCAGAGATAAAGTCGACTGCACAATTACTGGAAAATGAAATATATTGAATCCTGATGTCCTAATTTCTCTGATCTTTTAAAACGTGCAACTGCTATCAGGTAACTCCTTGAATAGTTACCATCTAAAATGTCACCTCATGTGTAAAACAGTTCTCCTATTTTTTCATTAAGAGGCCTTATAGAGAGAGTGAAAAACCATCTCTACTGCAGTAAGTATGTTATTGTTAAAGATTATTAATTTCAAATAGTCTTTGCATTTCAAAGAAGATGGCTAAACTTGAATTGAAAAAGAAAATGGAAAAAATACATATTTACTATCTATATGATATACAACTGGTTCCATTGATGCTGGGATTGCTCAGCTTTTTTTTTCTTTTTCCTCCCTCACCTAAGTGGGAGTAATTATCATTTAAGAACAGAAGTTGGGCTTTTCACAACACTAATGCTCATGTCCACTATGAATAGTGTTGCCCCGGGAGTCATTTCCTTTTTTGTTTCCGTTAGAAAAAGATAATAATACTTATCTTCCTCACAGGGGTGCTGTAATATTAAATACTAATGCTGGTGATTTCCTTGGGCTAATTTTATTAGGACCATAACCAAATGATCTTACACATCAAGATGAAAATGATAAATTTTTCATCTTGCAAATTTTCAAACTAAGCACTCTCCCTACCCATTTATGACATTCAATATTCTTATTTTTAAAAAAAAGTCAGTATATATCAAAAGGCAGTAACATTTCTTGCAGTGGAAGAAAAAGGTGAAAAATAGTATTCTCTGGTTGAGAGGAGCCTTGTGCATACTTGTGTTGTAGTCTTCAATCTTCAAAGGAGGTCATTCATATAAATTCAGTAAAGACAGTAATGTGTGACTCTTATACTGCCCTGACCCCTATCCACCTTAAAAAGTATCTCTAACATCTCAAACAGTAAAATTCTGACCAAAAGGAACCTCTCCTGCTGCCAAACAGATAGATAGCCTAGGTCTGAACCCAATTTACAAAACAGGGACATCACTGTATGTTAGCCACTTTAATAGATTCAAGTTTATTTTCAGAATATACATCTACCTGCAGCTCAGAGCAAAGCAATTCTGGGCCAAGGGGGGGAACAAAAAAAAGAAAAATGCTGACAGGCCAATATGACAAAGAAAAGAAAGTGTCAATTAACCTACAGTGATAGACTCTTGGGGAAAAAAATAAAATAAAGGAGAGCAAATCCATTTATTCAACTTCAAATACTATTTCTGTGGGACTATTTCTCCTCCTCTAAAAATACCTTGATGTGGGAGAGATATTCATGCACAGCATGATGTAGAAAGCTGTCTGTAGCTCTGATCTAGTCACCCTGAGGTCTAATCCTATTACATTAGATGAAAAAAAAAATACAATGATGCATACAAGACCAGTGCTTCTTAAGAGACATTGAGAAATACATGAAGTACTTTAGGTGCTTGGCCTTAAGCGTTGCTAGAACAGTCTCAGGCTGCAAACAATCTATGAATCTAGAGATGGCAATAAACAGGATCACTTTCAGTTTATGAGCTGTTAAGCCTGTTTCGTAAAGTAGTTCATGGTGACTGACAGTTAAAACATTGGGTCATTTACTAGTTCCTGTGTTATGTGCCAAGTGGTACAAGGCCATGAAAAATGATGGTAGTCAGAGGAAAAAAATCTCACAACAAATGCTCTTCTTGTGCAGCCACCTATAGGGAAGATGAACTAAAGGTGGAGAGATAGTTCAGATCTATAAAGCTTTCCAAAAGCGAAGTCTCAGACTACTGAGTAAATAATCATATATAAAAATCAATCCCCAGTGACAACCCTCCATTGTCAATAGTACAGTAGTGTTTAGGGCAGTGTGGGTGGAAGAGCAGGAGGAGAGGTGGAGATCAACTTTATCCTGAATGGCTTACACTCAATCTTGCGGTAATTTAAGTTAATTAGTTCATGTTTATGCTGGCTCATTCTGGGCATTGGTAAGTACGCACAAAATATACTGTTCTAGAATGATTTCCTTGCGTGTTTTGTGATTCTGTGTGCAGCTTCATATGCAATATATGTGAGCAACACATGTGTTCTGAATGTCTTGATCCATTTTGCTGATTGAGCCTGAACAGGTTGTAATTTTATACTCAAAGCTGATTAAAATACCCGGTAAAATAAAGATAAATTAAGAAAGGAAGATAATCCAGTTGTTAGAAGCAGAGAAGTAATTCAGAGAGGTGACCGGTAGAGCTGTGTGGTGATGGAGTTCCAGGTAGATAAACGCTACAGCATTTCTACATTCCACGTAGTTGAAGCCAGAACTGCAGGTCCTTTGCATGGCAGGAGATGGAAGGGGATGTACATACCTGTCTGCAAGCTATAGCTAAAGAGCATTCAATTTGCTTCGTGATAATGAGCCATAACCATGTGAATAGCCCCATTCTGATTCTTATGAGTCCACCTAGTGCAAGGAACTTGGAGACGGTTTTCAGAACTCCTGAAACAGAAGAGTTTTTATCTATTATTATTTTTTGTGCATGATATCTCTGTGTTTCTTTCAGTTGTTTCTAGGATTTCCTCCTTCTATTTATAATCTTCCATTGTGTGTAAGGATAAGTTGTCTCTGTAATTTGTTTTGCCTTTTGATACATGCTTTCAACTTAATAATTTATGTGTTTCAAAATTTTGAAACCACACTGAGCAGTCTAATGCAAAACAGGAAAAGGAACCCTGTGCAATCCAACGCCAGTCCTCACAGGCTGCCGTGTTTGAGATTTGGGTTGCAGCCACTGCAAATCAATCTCATTGATGGTTTCCCACTTTCTCACTTCCCTTCTACTTTACTAAGTATGTGTTTCTGCAAGATCTGGCCAGTTTTGATAACATGTCCAAAATATTAGAGAAGAACTCTCACCATCCTTGCCTATATGGTGCACTCCAGCTACACTTTTTTTGAGACCTATTTGTTCTTTTGGAAGTACATTTTGTATTTTGGTTCTTTACCAACACGCACAATTCAAAGGCATCATGCTAATTTGGTCTTCCTTATTTTCACTGTCCAACTTTCACATACATATGTGGCAATTGGAAATACTGTGTGAATCCATCTCATCCATGGTTGCCCTCTCCTGTGTTGCCCCATTACCATTCCGAGCATGATGTTCTTCTCCAGGGACTTGACCCTCCTGGCCACATGCCCAAAGTATGTGAGATGGAGCTTCAAAATCCTTGCCTTCAAGGAGAAACTTGGTTTCAACCTTTCCAAGACAGACTTCTTTGTTCTCTTGGTGGGTCATGGTATGTTTGATACACTTCTGCAGCACCATAACTCAAAGGCATCGATTCTTCTTCTGAAGAACCATGATGTCAGTTTAGAGACTAAGGAAACTAATGTGAACCTGACCCAGGCCATGGTCTCGCAATTACTTGCTATGCATCAGAGAGCTGGACAAGGACCAAAGATGACAGAAGAAAAATTGGTGTCTTTGAATTGTGGTGCTGGAGAAGAGTATTAAAGAGTATTGAACATGGACTGCCAAGAGAACAAACAGGTCTGTCTTGAAAAGGGTGAAACTAAGCAGTTCCTTGGAGGCTAGGATTTTGATGTTCCATCTCACATATTTGAGCATGTTGTCAGGAAGGACCAGTCGTTGGAGACGGACATCATGCTTGGAATGTTGGAGGGATAGTGCTAGAGTGGGAGACCCCAGATGAGATGGATTAACACAGGAACTGAGGTAAAGAGAGTAGGTGTGTCAGAGACAATGAGACTGGCTCAGAATTAGAGCAGGGTTCAGAACTATTGTTCATGAGTCTAGTTGACTAGATTGTACATAACAATAATTAATATTGTTACATGATTTCTATATTAGCCACAATGTTGTTGATGAGTACCATTGAGTTGGAACTGACCCATATCTGATGCTCCAGCGGATTTTCAGAGCCAGTTAACTGCATAGGAGAAGACTGTCCATCCTTCTGAAGATCAGCTGATGGATTTGAACTGTGTGCTTTGGGAATTGCAGTGCAGTTTCTTACTTCTAGGCTACTAATTAAAAATTAAATCTATCATCATATTGTCATAAACAGTCAAGTTAGAGCTGACCCTCCAGTGAGTTTTCAGAGGCTGTAAATCACACAGAAGGAGATTGCTTATCTTTCTGCCACAAAGCAGCTTGCAGATTTGAACCACATACCATTGGGCTGGCAGCACAATTCCTGTTAATGTACCAGAGCTCCCTAAATGCAAGTGTGCCTCCCCATAGAGGACTCAATCTGTTCTCCCATGTCATAAGCTAGGATACTCACCACTAAAGAGGAGAATTTACAAATTATTAAAAAAGGAAAGCAGTGTAATTATTTTATTCCATAATTTCATTTCTAAATAAATGTAATATAGTGCTAAAATAGTAAGTTATATTTTAGAAATCAGGATAGTGAGACTTTATATCATGTAATTTGAGCATGCTATCAGGTGGAACTAGTCATGGCAGAAGGACCTCATGCTTGAAAAAGTAGAGGGTCGATGATAAAGTAAACCTTTAATGAGATGGATCAACACAATAATGGCAAAAATGGTCTCAAACAGCACAAAGGATCAAACAGTGTTTTCATTCTGTTATATAGTGGGGAGTTAGAACTGATTTAGCCATATTTAACAACAATTTGAAAATTTACTCATTAAATGTACTTTAAATTATTTTTTATTTAAAATTCTAGCTTTCAATTCTCATTTAGTTTTCAATGTGAAGGCATTTAAGGTTAGAAGATGGGTTGCATTGTGTGAAATGTTTATAAATGGTGTGCGTATGTGTGTGTGTGTGTCCATGTTATGTCAGACCCTGTAACAAATGGAGGTGAAGAAATGGCCTTTCTTGAGCTCTGGTGGCCTAGTGGTAAGAAGCTGTGCTGTAAGCCCAAAGATACATGGTTTGAATCCACAGTAGCACGATAAGGCAATCTCCTCCTGTGCCATTCACTGTCTCTGACATGAATCAGTTCTGACTTAAAAACATACACAACAACAACAACAATAATAATAATAATAATAATAACAATTTCTAAAGAAATCCAGCCCAGTAGTGTTAAAACTCACTTTCTAAATATGAATCTGTCTTCCTTCTTTTGTTCCCATACATTGTTACTGAGTATGTTTTTGAGGTTACATTGTGGGCATATTTCATACAAAAACTCTATATGAAGATGTTGGGCTGATTCATTTATTATGATAAATGGTTCTATTTATATTTAAGAAGCACCAATGGCACCGCGCATTTCATGTTGTGTTGCTGACCTTAGGGTAAGTGAGTCACTCAGAGGAAAAACATAAGTAGTCTCTTCCTACAAAGATTCGTAGCCTTGAAATGTGATGCAGGGCCAACTTGAGCTTTAGCAAATTAGTGGCCATGAGTTTTACACCATGATGCTAATCTGCTCCTTTTATCATTATGAAAGTATTTTCCTTTTATCATTTGGACATATTTCTCTTTATCTCTGAAAATATTTGTCTTGAAGAATGCCATGTATGGCAGTAGTATGAGTTGCTTTGGTTACTGCTTTTATAGTACATCTTCATTTTATTTTATACCTTGATTTGACCTGAGAGTTTAATTTTGTTTCTTAAGAAATATGTCCTTGATTCTATTTTAATGCATTTTCCCCATTGAATCAATTAAAAAATAATGTTATATTATACTAATAGTATACCTGAGCTTAAATCTACCATGCAAGGCTTACTTGCTTGTTGGCATGTTTAATAGAATAACTTATGTTCTCTCCTTTACCTTTTCTTTGTTTATTCCACACACACCCTTTATTTAATTTTCAAAAATCTCCAGAGGTTGTTCTGGTGGTGAAGTTCACGGAGAATTGGGTTGCAAACAGAAAGAGAGAAGAACCTTTTCATCAGTTTGAATCCACCAATTGTTCCACAAGAGAAAAATGAGAAATCTCTCCTTGTGTGATTTACAGCCTCAGAAACCAAAGGGAGGGTCAGCTATGAATTGTTTATGATTCAAGTGGCAATGAAGTTGAGAAGTTTCAGAGATTACGGCATGTAACTTTAATATATTAGAATTTAATATCAATTACATCCTCTTATGTCTCAGAAACCTGATATTTCTATTTTCCTTTATTTATAAATCTGAAATTTCTTATGGAACTCATAATATGTTGGGAGGATATAGATAATTAAGGAAATGAAGACAAAATCAAACAAAATATTGGCAGCTAATTTATGGCCCATGGTGTCCTAGTTTCCCTTCAACTTTTGTCTTCTGGTCATTTCTTATATTCCATTGGAGTGGAATACAGAATGACACTAAGATACCCAAACAGTGTAAGGTTGGTGGGGTGCACATTGTACAGCTTCTGGAATTATCTACTTTTATCACATATTATAGATGTGTCCCAAGTAAAATACTGTTGCTTCGACATCTCACAAAGGGAGCTCTGGTGGTATAGTTCACAGGGAGTTTCACCAGTACCCTAAAGGTGACTCTGCTTTGTTGGTTCAAATCCACACAGTGGCTTCTCAGAAGAAAGATGTGCAATCTCCTCCCATGTGGTTTACACTTTCAGAAAACCTGCTAGAGGCTCCACTACGAGTTAGTTCTGACTCCATACCAATGAGTTCATACCTAGAACATCCACTTCTGCTGGAACTGCCCAAATAATTATTAAAGCAGGTTTCATTTGATTGAGTGACCTGGAATTGAACTGCAACCATTTTCTATTTCAAATATGTCGACAGACACTTGCACTCGCTATCTAGTCAGATGTGCGTTTTCAGTGGGGTATTTCCACAGTGTCTGTGACAGAAGCTGCTGAAGCAGCAGAAACCCGGGAGTTTCTGCAGAGTAATCAGGGCTAGGCCAGAGGAGTGCATTCTTCGGGAGACATCAGGAGACATGGCTTCAGCAGCCAGTGCACGCTTTCTTATACTCAGGAGCATGAACTGGTGTAAAACTATGTCAGGCAAGTGCTCTTGTGCCACACGGCAATTGACCAAAGACAGCAGAATTCTGAATCAGCAACAATGTGAGAAAAGTAAAACTTTTCTTCTGGTGTCAAAGTCTGGACAGTCCTCTAGGATAAGACCAGTAATTTCAGTGGCATATGTCTAAACTAATTCCGATCTTTCAAACACCAGTTAAAATTATGGGGCAATATCAGTAGAAATCTAACCTCTCAAGGACACATGCATAGGGAAGCAGATGGCTTGCAACAGACTGTTTAATCCCAAATCAAATAACAGAATCAGCACTTCAGGATGACTGCTTATATAGACACTTTTGTCAGATAATGTGGCTGAGAGCCACACTTCCAACACAATAAGCTCCATAAAGACTTTGCGATACACTCATTGATCAATGGCAAATTCATTAAGCGTGTCGAGCACACAGTGAACTGAGCAGGGCACTGAGAAACACTGCCCAGGACTAACGTGAGTGTACATTGAAAGATAACAAGGCACTCATCTTTTGGCATCTCAAGTCTATTTTTCTGCTTATTGTTTTCATTTCTTTATACAGACTAATGGAAAACATAAGGAAGTTTAACAATGAAGGTTGGAGATAAGGAATATCCTTTCATGAGGTGAAGTAATTGAAGACAGTGGGGAGAATGTTTCAAAATTAGCCACTCCTGCTATGTATTAGCTGAATAAACCTTCCCAGCCAGGGATATTAGCCTATATCCACTACACCTTATGAGTAAGGTTTCCCTCTGATTTCTGACATAGTGATTCCTGCTTCTACCTACTATTCTGACTGTAAGACAAGCCCAGATTTTGCTCTCTATTTTAAGGAAAACTCTTAAATAAGTAAAAGTTATAGCATAGCATTATTTTCTTGAAAAATTTGCCTTCAGATCAGAATAAAACATAGATGACAAGGCACAGTTATTGGACATTGTCTTTGACACATTATATGAAATTAATGTTTCCAAGGCAGTGAGAATTTAACTTGATTAAAAGACATGCATGAAGCATTTGAGAAATTAATTTGAGCATTTAATTGTGCTCAAATGGGCCTGTGCATGCATGTGTGTGTGTTTATAATATCTTAAGAAACTAAAGTTTCATAGAATGAACTTCTCTAATTTGGTAATCAGGGATATCAAATCAGTTGTACCCTTAACAAACAGTAATTCTTGCTTTCTTGTGAGTTCATTTTGAAGGGAAGTCATGTTCCTTCCTCTGGTTTCTATGTGCCAGTACATGCATAGACTTCATAGCAGCATAGGAGTTGGAATGGAAGAAGAAAGATATGGAAGCAAGAATGTGGAATATTGCAATAGTTGGAGCAGAAAGAAAAGTATATAAAAGGTAGTGGATTGGGGTCCTGGTAGTGGGAACCAAAAAGAGGGAATCGGTCTTTTCAAACATTATAAAAGAAAGAAGTGGCAGGACATAGAAAGGTCCTAGACACAAGGTAGAAAGAGAGATAATCAAAGATGGACTCAAGGTTGTAACCCTGGGTGATAGGAGAGTTGTCGTGCTGCTAGCAATAATGGAAAGAAGAAGGGGGGAAATTATAAGCCTGGTCTATTATTATGGCATTTTTTAACTGTAGGGGCACAATAAAGGAGGTTTTATATGAGAACTGAAAAAATTCAGAACCAAATAACATTTTATAAAATGTGAAGACAATTAAATCTTTCTCACTCATATGTCAAAGACACTCTGTTAAAATAGGATTCTGCTTATAAATTGATACATTTAAAGTTAATTGTTTTGATTGCATAATGCTTTTGCTTTCCTCCTCAATATTATTCATTGCCATTTTAGTTTCCACAATAACAGAAAGGCACAAATTATTTATAATGTATATAAGAGGTATGTATCCAAACAATTACACATCCATAAATGCAAATATATGTCTTTTATATGCAAAAAATAATTTTAATCCACAAATGCTAATTATGATAGCTGAGAAAGCTAAGGGAAGATTCTGAAAATGCAGCCTTGTCAAAGAGTTCTATTTCAATATATTCAGCTAATATAGATGAAAATTGCAACTATAAGCCCTCATCTGTTTGAAAAAGCTCAGAGATTTTCAACACCATAGAAATGCTATCCCTAGCCCTTTCAAGCCTGAATTATTTTCTATTTTCAATTTTTTCCCCAATATCTTGTATTTTCAGTATGAAAGACATGCTAACATGAAGGGAAGAACTTTTTTTTTTTCATGAAATGTGCATATGCTACAAAAATGTGGGACACATATGTCCCAACGGATTCTCCTAGTAGAATTGGTGAGGTGAGGTGAGTCCCATTTCTTCAGATTTCTACAGTTATGCTCTCCCACCCAGTGGTGGCAGGTACTACAACTGGGGCAGCAAGTTCCAAAAACAACTGAAGGCCTCAAAATGTTCAGGGATGGTATATGCCCCGTGGATTATAAAATCATTAACTCAAGTACTGTTTATGTATCTGAGAAGTGGCAAATTTAACAAAGCCTGAAATAATGTTTCCTATTTCTATTCTAAGTGAAATACTTTAGTAAGTAAGCATGAGTGTTCAATAACTCTGGAACTGCAGACAATGAAAAAGGCTCATATTTCATAATATATTGATAAGCAGATCATTTACAAAACAGTAATGGCATTGTTGAATACTGACAAGCTAACCCAGTCAGAATAGAGACAGTTTGAGTGCCTTTTTCATTTTGCATTTGTTTATTTTCTAAGACAGTACCAAACAAAATGTTAGTGTATACATATTCTGTAAATTGTAGGTACTTTGTGTAGATAATTTAACATTCAAACACATTATGAAATCTAAACACATTAGCAGATCTAAACCATTAGTACTGGCACAATTTTTAACAATATCCAGGGAAATGAATCCCCAAATAACGAAATGAAAAAGAGGCACAGCAACAAGCTTTCTTTGAAATTAGTTCAGAGGAAAGAGACCTGAATCAGAAAATTGCATTTCATGCTACAAATTCCATCTTTATCATGTCTTTTATAATCAAAGCTGCGTGTATAATTTATAATTTAGCTGGATACTGTGGAAATTCCCCCCTGCTGCAGAACAGTGCTTGAGAGCATGGCTCATGGTTAAGCAGACATTGGTTTAATTTCTTGTTTGAAGCTTATCAGCTGGATGAATTTAGGTGCATTTTGTAGTCACATGAGAAGAGAGAGAAAATAATGGCAACTAAGAAATTACAAGTGGTTAATCCACTGCCTGCCACATATTCAATAAGCATTAGGCTTTTTATTACCATGTGAATTCAAGATAAAAAGAGGGAAGACAAAGTATTACAATGAAATGTGAAAGGAGCTGAAGTCAGAAAATCAAAAGGGCCAAACTCACTGAGCATTTTTTATCCTTAAGGAACTGAAGAACAAATTCAAACCTCGAGTTGCAATATTTAAGGATGCTTTGGGCAGAATATTAAATTATAAAAACAAACAAACAAACAAAAAACAAAAACAACGGAAAGAGTATAGAGTCATTGTACCAATAGGAATTGACAGGCACAGAAGAATTTTGTGAAACAACATAAGAGCAAGAGCCTTTGTTGAAGAAGGAAGAAGTTCAAGCTGCTTTGAAAGAACTGACAAAAAATAAGGCCTCAGGAATTGATGGTATACCAATTGACACATTTCAGCTAACAGATACTGCCTTAGATGTGCTCACCAAGTTGTGTCAAGAAATCTGAATAACAACCACTTGGCCAACTGACTGGAAGAGATCTATATTTGTTCCCATTCCAAAGGAAGATGACCCAACAGAGTGTGAAAATTATCAAACAATATCATTATTATCACATGCAAGCAAGAGCCTGCTAAGATTATCCAAAAACGATGAACAGCACATCAACAGAGAACTGCCAGAAGTCCGGGCTGGGTTTAGAAGGGATCGTGGTACTAGGGATATTGTAGCTAATGTTAAATGGACTTAGGCTGAAAGAAGGGAGTACCAAAGAAATGTCTATCTTTGTTTCATTGATCATGTAAAGGAGTTTGACTGTGTGGATCACAACAAACTGTGGCTAACTCTGAGAAGAACGGGAATCCGAGAGAACACTTGATCATGCATATGTGAAACCTATACTTGGACCAGGAGAGTCATTAGAACAGAGCAAGTAAACATGGCATGGCTCAAAATTGGGAAGGGTATACTCCAGGTATCTGTCTTATCTCCATACCTTTTCAATCTATACGCAGAACGGATTGTCTTGGAGGCTGGGCTGTATGAGGAGAAATGTAGTATCAGAATTGGAGGAAGATTTAGCAACAATCTGCGTTATGCAGACGACACAACCCTTCTTGCTGAAACTGAGGAGGACCTGAAGCACTTGCTACAGAATCTCAAGGACTGCAGATTTCAATATGGATTGAGGCTCAATATCAAGAAAACAAAGATTCTCATCACTAGGCCAATTGGCAGCATCATGATGGAGAGTGAAGAGATTGACACTTAACTGCTTTAGTTTGCTTGGCTCCACAATCAACACTCTTGGTATCAGCAGTTAAGAAATTAAAAGATGTATTGCGATGGGAAAGTCTGCTGTTAGGGACCTCTCCAAAGTACTGAAGAGCAATGATGTCAGTCTGAATACTAAGGTGTTCCTGATACAGGCCATGGTCTTTGCAATCACTTGCAATGCATCAGAGGGCTGGGCAATGACTAGGGAGGATAGAAGGAGAGTTGGTGCCTTTGAGCTTTGGTGTTGGAAAAGAGTATTGAATATACTATGGACTGGTAAGAAAATGAGCAGATTCATCCTAGAGAGGGTTGAATCTGGCTGCTCCTTGGAGGCAAGGATTCTGAAGCTTTGTCTGACATACTTTGGACATGTTGCAAGCAGGGACCAATCCTTGGAGAGGGATGTGATGCTTGGGAGGGTGGAGGGCCAGCACAGGAAAGGAAGACACTCTATGAGGTGGACTGATTCAGTAACTTGGGTAATCAAGGTAGGTGTGTTGGAGACAGTGAGATTGGCACAGGATAGAGCAGGGTTTAGGGCTGTTGTACATAGGGTCACTAGGAGTCGCAGGCAACTTGATGGCACCTAACAACAACAACATTGTCAAAATTATTATATATGAGAACATCTAACTAAAAGCAGTATTGTGGTCTTTGCCCAAACACCAAATTAATTTTTTCTTGAAAATTTTTTTTGATTCAACGTACAAATACTCAAAAGGAAACTAAAATTACATATAATTAGAGTCTCAGTTAAGACATTAAGTTAATATGTGATAAGTATAGATAACAGGAATAAATTGTAAATGAGTATTCATAAGAGTTAAACTGTAAGGCTAACATGTTTTTCAGTTCTATAATTTGATGATTTCAGGAGTTATACATAAAATAAAATCACTGCAACATTTTAATATGTTTTCTCAGGAGAGAAGGCTTTGACTTAAAGCAATAGCTTAGAGCCTTGTATTTCTGTGGCTTTGATACTCTATAAGAATTGGTGTTATGTGCTGTTGAACTAACTGATAGCTGGAATCAACACATCGCTGATCCTCTCGTAGATTTTCACAGGCTGTAAATTATATGGCAGGAATTGGCCCATTTTTTCCCCATAGAGTGCCAGGTGAACTCAAACCATATGCTATTGGGTTAACAGTACAGCTCCTTATCACTAAGCCAACCAGATTCCCCTGGTGTAGGAAGAAAGTTGGCAAAAGAGGTTCCCCAGTGTTGC
Source organism: Elephantulus edwardii (assembly GCF_000299155.1). Lineage (NCBI taxonomy): Eukaryota > Metazoa > Chordata > Mammalia > Macroscelidea > Macroscelididae > Elephantulus > Elephantulus edwardii. The sequence goes on along the minus strand of NW_006399753.1, from coordinate 29,097,705 downwards.
AACAGTTAGGAATTCAGCTACTAACCAAAAGGTTATTGATTAGAATTTATAAAGCTACTCTGCAGAGAAAAGATGTAACTGTCTGCTGTTGTAAAAACTTACAATCTTAAACCTTTGGGGAAGTCATACTGTATTTTAGTTTGCTATGAGTCAGAATTGACTCTACAGCAATGAATTTGGTGTTTGGCAAGTCCTCACATCATATTATGGCAATCCATCAAAATTGCTGTCTCTGTGTTCTTAACAGTTATGACTTCCAAATCTTCTTGTTGTTTTTGTTGTTGTTGTTGTTATGTGCCATCAAGTTGCCCGTGACTCATAGTGATCCTGTGTACATTAGCTCTGAACCCTGCCCTGTCCTGAGCCAGTCTCATCTTCTCCCACAGACCGAATCACATTTCTTCGGTAACTGAATCAATCCATCTCATTCTGGGTCTTCCTCTCCTGTGCTGTTCTTCCACCCTTCCAAGCAAGATGTCCTTCTCCAAGGACTGGTCCCCCCTAGCCACATGGCCAAGTATGTGAGATGGATCTTCAAAAGCCTTGCCTCCAGGGAGAAGCCTGGTTTCACCCTCTCTAGGACAGATTTCTTTGTTCTGTTGGCAGTCCAGTGTATGCTCAATACGCTTTTCCAGCACCACAACTCAAAGACATCAATTCTTCTTCTATCTAGCTCTCAGATGCATATCAAGTTAATAGCAAAAATAATGGCATAAATCAGACACACCTTAATCTCCAGACTGACATTGTTGCTCTTCAGTACTCTAAGTTATTTACAATCTCAGTCTTTTCTCCATCTATCATGAAATTGCCAATTGGCTTTAGTTAAACAAAAATCTTGGCTATGCCTTTCAAGTTTCCCTAATATCTTTGGATTCAAAGTGGTTAACCCTCAGAACTTCTTTTTCAAATAGGTGCAGATAAATCACTGTTTTTTCAACATGTTCAGCTTTTTTGATCTTGATGGGGCAGAAGTGATGACTGGAATTTAATTCAAAATTCTTTAATATAAATAAGACATAGTTTCAAAAAAGGTGATTTAACAGAACATGGAAATTATCAAATAATATCACTAGTATGATATACAAGTAAAATCTTGCTGAAAATTATTTAAGAAAAGTTACTAGAAAAGTATACTTATAGAGAATGGCCAATAATACAAGCTGAATTCAGAAGAGGCCATGGTATTAGGGATATCAATGCTGGTGTCATATAAATTACAGATGAAAGTAGAGAGTACCAGAAAGTTGTCTATTTGTGTTTTATCGACTATGCAAAGGTAATTGATCGTGTGGATAACAACAAACCGTGTCTAACACTGAGAAGAATGAGAATCTCAGAATACCTGGTTGTGCTTTTCAAAACATACAAGAGGCAGCTATTGTCCAAACAGCAAAGAAACACTGCGTGGTTTAAAACCAAGAAGGAGTGTGTCAGGGATGCATCCTGTGTCTATACCTTTTCAATATATATACACTGAACAGCTCATTCAGGAGGCTGGGATTTTTAAAGAAAAATGTTGTATCAGGGTTGGAAGAAGACTCATTATGCTGGTAACACAAACTTGCTCACTGAACCTAAAGAGGATTTGAAGTCTTTGCAGCAGAAGCCCAAAGACTACAGGCTTCATATGGATTGCATCTCAACATCAAGAAAACCAAGATCCTTATCACCAGGCCAATAGGCAGTATCATGATAGATGGAGAAAGGATTGAGGTTGTTATTAATTCCATCTTTCTTGGATCCACAATCAACACTCTTGGTACCAGCAGTCAGGAGATCAAATGACAAGTTATATTGGGAAAATCTGCTGTCAAAGATCTCTTTGATCCAGGCCATGGTCTTCTCAACTGCTTGCTATGCATCTGAAAGCAGTACAATAAACAAAGATGTCAGAAAAATAGATGTCTTTGAGTTATGTTCTGGAGAAGAGTACTGAAAATATTATGGACTGCCAAGAGAACAAAAATCTGTCCTGGAGAGGGTAAAACCAGTTTGCTCCTTGGAGGCAAAAATTTTGAAGCTCCATCTCACATACTTTGGGAATCTTGCCAGGAGTGACTAGTCTTGGGAAAAAGACATCATGCTTGAAAGTGTAGAGGGTCAGCATAGATGAGAAAGATCCCGGATGAGATGGATTGGCACAGTAACTATGGTAATGGGGTCAGGTGTGTCAGAGAGAGTGAGGTTGGCTTGGGATACAGCAGAGTTTGAAGCCATTGTTCATAGGGTTGCTGTGAGTTAGAGCTGACTCAATAGCCTATAACAACAACATATTATCTACACTTACATAGTTATTAGTCTAACACAAAAAAAAACCCTAGAAAAATGAGAATATGTGCACATTAACATATGATCTAAAAATGTTACAGAGGGTAAAGATAATGAAGAACACAAAACCAAACTAATACCTGAAGAGTTAATAAGAGTTAGATAGTGGACGAGGAGCTCTGGTGGCCTATTGGGTAAGGAATTGACCTGAGAAAAGAGTTGACCTGCCAACCTAAAGGGAGGTTGTTCAAATCTGAAAGATGGAAAATCTCCTCTCATGTGATTTACAACCTCTGAAAATCTGCTACAGTGTCAACTATGAGTCAGGACCAACTTGAAGGCAAAGACAGAGAGTGAGTGGGTAGAAGCTTGAGACAGCAACATGTAAAGAGGCTCCAAGACAAGGGAAAAGCTAGATATCTTCAAGGATGTGCACTGTGGACTCACTGAAGCTTGCTGAGTATTGGCAGAAGTGGTTCCGGATGGCTTTGGAGTAGCTGGGCAGGAGTCACTCAGAGCAGATTTATTAGACGATGTTAACAAGTGCTTCTTCAAGCATCTATGAGATCTACTGAAGGGTTTCAAGTAGCAAAGCGAAAAGATCTTGCCACACCAGATTGTACTTGTCGTGGTGTGAAAAACGGATTAAATTGAGACCAAGAAAAGGGAGGCACCAGTTAGGAAGCCACAGCATTAGTCTGGGCAGCAGGAGACTGCTTTAAAGACTGACTGTAAGAATGTGACAGTGGAGATGGAGGGAAGTGAGCCAATTCCCAGTATGTCTTTTGAAGTGAAACATGAGGATGTGAGAAAGGAAGGAATTCAAGGTGACTCCAGATTTATGCTTTAAACAACAGGGTGAGCTGTGATGGTATTTCCTGAAATAGAAGATACTTCAAGAGGTGGAGCTTTGGAAAGGAGGAGTTGGAGCTAGGTGAGGTGAGGGAATCAGTGGGTCACATTTGGGCATATTCATTTTTATAATGTCAAAAAACAAGCAAAGTGAAGTAAAGATTTGGAGTCACGGGTCTTTAAAACTATGATGATGGATGAATTCTCCTAGAAAGAGAATGTAAAGTGGAAAAGAAATATGTAGTTAGTAGCAAGCAAAGCTCCCACCAACCAGTGGTGGAAGACCCTTGGGAAGAAACCTATTACCCACACCTGTTCTAAATTATTCCTAGGTTTTCTTCTTTATCTAACATTGTACACATGAATCTAAATTTCTCTAATAGCTTAGGGAATATATGAAATACTTTTATATTGTTTCTTTAGCTGAAGAAGACAGCTGAGCCAAAGCACCAGGGCGAAACATCTGCTGTATTCCAGGCACTGAGCCCTAGGCTTTGGAATACCAGAGGAATGGGAAAGCAACTGAGAAAACAAACAAGCAGGAGATCAAAGGGAAAGAATGTAAGAGAGAAAAAGACACAGGGAAGAGGTCAGTGCAAAAAGCAGCGAAAGTATGGAGGAGAGGAATGGATCACTAGATATCTGTGGATTCTATCAAAATCATTGTGGTCATTCACTTCAGATCACATCCTTCTGTTTATTTTTTTCCCCTGAGTCTAAAGCAAAATATTGGAATCTAATTTCAATTGTTGTCAATCCAAATTATTAACTATGTAAAAAGGCAAAATTTTACCATTTAAGAATTTATAGTACATTAAAGTTGATGATTTCTTTTTGGTAATGTTTTCTGTCTGAGGTGCAAGGTAGGTGTAAACTTAGCTTTATACATACAAAATAAAGAATTGTTGTTCTTATTGTGTTACATCGAGTCAGAACAAATTCATAACTAATTCCAGTGGTTTTCAAAGGCAGTACGGATTGCCCATCCATCTCTCGTGAAACAGCTGGTGGATTTGAACCGCATGCCTTTGGGATTGGAGTGCAGCTTCTTACTACTAGGCCACCAGAGATCTCAAGAAAGGAATAGAGGTGTTTGTTTTTGTTGTTTGCTGTCAGTTTTGTTTTGTTTTGTTTTGTTTGTTGGAGGTTTTACCAACTGGTAATTCAAACAAGAAAAACTTCTCCATGAGAAAATTCTAACAAATATATACCAAAATATTAGCAATGACCCCTAATAGTCTAGTGCTTTTATTTTTTTTAAAAAATATGTTTTATTAAAAAGAGAGCTCTCTTTCTGGAAAGGAAGTTGCACTGCCAACTCAAAAGTTGTTGTTGTTAAGTCCCGTCGAGTTGTAGACGACTCATAGGGACCCTATGAACCCAAAGATAGGTAATTCAAAATTATCAGCAGTCCTGAAGAATAATGAGATTTATAGTCTGCAAAAACCTACAGGAGCGTTAGATATGAGTCAGTTCCAATTTAACAGCAATGAATTTGAGCAAATTTAGGTTCTTTTTTTTTTTTTTTAGTTTGCTAGCTAATGTTGTTTGTCATCATAGTCATACTCTTCATTGTTGTAAAGATATCAGTCTAGAGACTAAAGTGCACCCAATTCAGGTCATGGTCTTCTCAATTGTTTTTTGTTTATCTGAGAGCTGGACAATGAAACAGGATGACAGAAGAAGAATCAATGCCTTTGAGTTGTGTTGCTACAAGAAAGTACTGAACATATCATAGACAACCAAGAGAACAAACAGACCTGTCCTGGAGAGGATTAAACAAGGTTGCTCCTTCGAGACAGGGATTTTGAAACTCTGTCTCACATACTTTGGCCATGTTTTTAGGAGAGACCATTCCTTAATAAAGAACATCATGAAAGGCTGGAAGGTCGGAGCAGGAGAATAAAACCCTGGATGACATGGATTAATTCAGCGACTAGGCAACGGGTTCAGATGTGTCAGAGATGGTGAAGCTGGCTCAGGATAGGGCAAAATTCAGAGCCATTGTTCATAGGGTTGCTATGAGTCCTAGTTGACTAACGGGCACATAAAAACAACAACATGATGCTAATAAAGCAAGATTAAAGGTCATTCTGTACATTTATAATCCTTCTGATCTGATAAAGGGAAGGCTTCTCAGGGTTATGGCCTGCTCTGTATGTATGTTCAGACCATGACAAAACCAAAGTTGTTGTTGTTGTTTTTGTTGTTGTTGTTAAGTGCTATTGTGGCTTTTATTGGCCCCTATGTACAATAACCCTAAACCCAGCTCTATCCTGAGCCAACCTTATTGTCTCTGACACACCTGCCTTCATTATCTCAGTCACTAAATCAATCCATCATTGTGGGTCTTCCTCTCTTGTACTGTCCCTCCACCCTTCCAAGCACGATGCCCAATGTATATCAGATGAAGCTTCATAATCTTTGCCTTCAAGGAGCATCCTAGTGTCACCCTCTTCAAGACGAACCACTTTGTTCTCCTAGAAGTCCATTGTATATTTAATACTCTTCTCCTACACCACAGCACAAAGACTTCAATTCTCCTTCTATCATCCTTAGTCATTGTCCAGCTTTCTGATAGTAATTGCAAAGACTATGGCCTCCAGACTGATGTCCTTGTGCTTCAGTACTCCAGAGAGGTCCCTGACAGCAGACTTTCCCAATGCAATTTAACTTTTGAATTCCTGGCTGCTGGTACAAAGAGTGTTGACTGTGGAACCAAGCAAACTAAAACTGTTAATAATCTCAACCTCTTCACCATCCATACTGATGCTGCTAATCAGTATTCTCAGCCCAGGGGTGAGAATCTTTGTTTTCCTGATGTTGAGCTTCAATCCATATTGAAGGCAGTCCTTGATCATCTTCTAAAGCAAACGCTTCAAGTCCTCCTCAGTTTCAGCAAGCAGAGTTGTGTCATCTGCATAATACAGGTTGTTTATGAGTCTTCCTACCATCATTCACATATATGAACCAACAACTAGAGCCAAAGAGGAGGAAATAGAAGATTTCTAAAAACTTTTCCAGTCAGAGATTAATCAAACATGCAATCAAGATGCATTAATAATGGGTGACTTGAATGGAAAAGTTGGGAACAGGGCAGAAGAATCAGTGGTCGGATAACATGGACTTGGTGAAGGAAATGAAGCGGGAGATAGAATGATAGGAATCTGTACATTCAATGATTTATTTATTGCAAAAACTTTTTATAAGAAATACAATTGCAGGCTATACCAATGAATTTTGCCTGGTGGTATATATAGGTATCAAATAGATTACATCTGTGAAAAGAATCACTGAATAAGTTCAATATCAGCTGAAAACTAATTCAGAAGCTACTTATGGAAGAGACCACCAACTACTCATATGCAAGTTCAAGCTGAAGTTGAAGAAAATAAAATAAAATTACAGGAACCAAAATTTGATCTTGACTCTATTCCACTCGAATTTCAAAACCATCTCAGGAACAGGTTTGAGGCCTTGAATATTCATGAGCAAAGACCAGATGAGTTATGGGAGGATATCAAGAGTATCATCCAGGGAAGACCGCAGAAGGTCATTACAATGACAGAGGTGGAAGAAAAGACCAAGACTGATGTCAGACAAGACTCCAAATATTGCAGTAGAACACCAAGAAGCCAAAGAAAAGGGACGAAATCAAGAAATTAAAAAGCTGAATAGAAGGTTTCAAAGAGCAGTGCGGGAAGACAAGGCAAAGTATTATAGTGAAATGTGCAAAGAGCTGGAATCAGAAAATCAAAAGGGCCAAAACTTGCTCAGCATTTCTTAAGCTGAAGGAATTGAAGAACAAATTTAAGCCTTGAGTTGCAATGCTTAAGGATTTTTTGAGTAGAATTATTAAATAATCCACGAAGCAAGCATTAAAAGAAGATGGAAAGAGTATTCAAAGTCACTGTACCAAAAGGAATTGACTGACACAGAATTTCATAAAACAACATA
>NW_006399753.1:29084653-29088085 GCF_000299155.1 Elephantulus edwardii | reverse complement strand
CCAGTCCCCATGACCTTATTCATTTTGATTCTATGGCACTAACAGAAATATTTGACAAACAAATTCACAAAATACTAGAGGAGCTATTCAATTTGTAATTTGTTAATATATCTCATAGGTGCTTACACCTTTTTGACAGTCAAATTAGTTTCAGTTGTGAATTTAGGCATCATTAGTATTATTACATAATCACAATTTGCAGTGCATTGTACATATTCACATTCATGTTGCTATGCTAAGTAAAAATTTGGGGGTTGAAATCTTTCCACTGCTCCATGGGAGAAAATTGGTGTGCTTTCCTCTATGTAAATATTAACACCCTTGGAAACCCAGTGAAGGGAGAGGTTACTGTGAATTGGAAGTAGCCTCACTACAATAGATTTTTTTTTAAATTTTATTTTCTTTTTCCTTTTAGAATTCTTGGAAGTACAGTGGTTAAAATGTTGCTCTGCTAACCAAAAGGTTGGCAGTCTAAACCCAGCAGCCTCTCTTTAGATAAGATGTGATATGTTATTGTTGTTGTTGTATACTATCAAGTAGGAACCTATCCATAGCTGACCACTCAGTGGGTTTTCAGGGGCAGTTAATCGCACAGAAGAAGATTGCCCATCATTCTCCTGTAGAGCAGCTGGCAAATTCACACTAAGCACCTTTGGGATTTCATTGCAGATTCTCAGCATGGATAGTGCTACTCTATCTTATAATGTTCCTTTGAATCAGAGTCAACTAAACAGCAGTGGGTTTGCTTTTCTTTTATCAACCATGTGTGTGACAAGAAATACTTGCCTAAAAAAGTCCCATGCTGCTTATTAGAAAAGTTTCCTCAGTGTATTTTCCTTGTCTGGTGCCCTACTGGTGCGAGGACATGTTTTGGAGCTCTGACCTAACAAAAATACTGTCAATCTGTGTTGAAGAAAGCCTTCTAGAAATGATTTTCAATTACATGGCTACAAAGTCTACACTTAGCATTCTTTAAAGAGTGTGTGAATTGTGAAGAGTTTGTTGTTAGGTGCTGTCAAGGCTCCATGGAGTTGAGTACAACTCAGTGACCCTATAAACAACAGACCTAAACCCTATCCTGTTCTGTGTCACCCTTATTATCATTATTATTATTACGCCCATTGCTACAATCAGTATGCAAATCCATTGCATTAAGCATCTTCCTCTCCTTCACTGACATTTCCAAGCATGATGGCTCTTCCAAGAAATAGCCTATCCAAAGAACCTACCCAAGATATATAAGATGAGAGGTCACACCATCCTAGCTTCTAAGGAGCATTCTGGCTGCATATCTGGTTGTTCCGTTGACAAGCAATTGAATATTCAGTACTCATCTCCAACACCACAACTCAAAGACATCGATTCTTCTTCTGTTATGCTTAGGCATTGTCCAGCAAGTGATTGAAAAGACCAGTTTAAATCAGACACACTTTAGTCTTCAATATGATATCATCACTCTTTACTTTGGAAAGATCCTCGACAGCAGATTTTCTGAATATGACATGCATCTTTTGATTTCTTGACTGCTGATACCAAAGGCTGATTGTGGAGCCAAGATTAAATCCTTGACAATTTCAATCCATTTTCCAAATTCAAGACCAATGTTGTCTATTTGTCCAGTGCTGAAGATTTTTGTTTTCTTGATGCTGAGACGTACTCCATAATGAAGGCTATTGTCTTTGATCTTCTGCAGCAAGCAAGGTTTTTTCACTTTCATTGAGCAAGGTTGTGGTATCAGCATATGATGCCACATATGATTTGACTTTCTAAATGAGTCTTTTACCTATCCTGATACCACATTCTTTTTCATACATTCCAACTTCCCAAATGTTTCCTTCAGCACATAGATTGAATAGGTATAGAGAAAGAATAAAACTTTGGCACACATATTTCTTGATCTTAAACCATGCAGAGTTCCTTTGCTCTGTTCAGACAACAGCTTCTTGATCTAAGTATAGTTTTCTCATGAGCTCAGGATTCACTTTCTTCTTAACATTAAACCAAAATTTGTTATGATCCACAAAGTCAAATGAACTTGCATAGTCAGTAAAACACAAATAGGTATCTTTCTGGAATTCTCCGCTTTCATGCAGGATCCATCCGATATTAGCAGTGTTATCTTTGGTGCTATGGCCTCTTCTAAATCTGGCTTGAGTTTCTGGCAGTTCTTTGTTGATGTATTGTTATAGCCATTATTTTTAATAATCTTCAGCAATATTTTGTCTGTGTAGGACATTAAAAATATTGTTCAATAACTTCTACATTCTGTTGGATCATCATTTTTGGAGATGGGAAAAATATTATATTACATTCTTTGTTGTTATTGTAAGATTTCACTGTGTCAAGTATGGCTCATAGTAACCCTATGAGCAGACAACCTGAATCCTGTACCATCCTCATCATATCTGATAGACTTGAACCCTTGGCTGCAACCATCATCATGTCATTCCATCTCATTGAAGGTCTTCCTCTCTTTTGTCAACCCTTCATCCTTGCAAGTACGATACCACTTTCCAATAAATGGCCTCTCCTACCAGCATGCCCAAAATATGGGAGCTGAAGCTATACCATCCTTGCCTGTAAGGAGCAATATGCCTGCACTTCTTCTAAGACACATCTCTTTGGTATGTTGGTAATCCATGGTATATTCAATGCTCTTCTCCAGCATCACAATTCAAAGGCATCAGTTCATCTTTTGTCATCCGTATTCATTGCCCAGCTCTCAAATGTATAAAAAGTGATCGAAAAGACCATAGCTTGAATCAGGTGCACTCTTCAAACTGACAAAAACAAAAAATTATTTGTCAATATTTTGTAGAGGTCCCTAACACTAGACTTGCCCAAAGCATTCCTTCTCCTGATCTCTTGAGGGCTGGTACCAGCCCAATTGCCCTTTGATTTGTTAATTTGTGAGGGAAGTTAATCAGTGAAAAATTACTTTCATGAAAACGATCTAGAAATTGACATATTCTTAATATATCCTTGAACTGTCCCAGTAATCAAAGCAGAATATTATCAAGATGGAAGTATAATTTCCTAGAGGAATTTTTCTGTACATCTTTATTTGACTAGAATGTTCTAGGTTCACTGGCAGAGAGTAGGATTCTGACTCACTGTAGTCTTTCATCAAGCTCCAATATAATAAGATTGCTGAATTTTCTTCATCAGAGCTACTGGTAGCTTGGAACTCTTAGAGATATGGAGCTTTATTTAGCAGTGCAACATGCTGCAGATTATATCACCAGATCTCTAGTAATGGTCTAGTACATGTGTTAAAATAAGACTTTCATGTGCTTGTTAGCCATCTGAATGTCTTCTTTGGTGAAGTGTCTGTTCATATCCTATGCCCATTTTTCTATTGGATTATTTACCTTTATCTTGTTGTGGTTGCTCAAGTATTTTATAAATTCTGGATATAAGTCCCTTATCTGA
>NW_006399753.1:29081541-29083604 GCF_000299155.1 Elephantulus edwardii | reverse complement strand
TAGTGTACTAGGGGGAAGGGTTGGGAGGGGAGAAAAGTGCAACAATGAATGAATGGATATCCAAAGTCTCTGTAAATTTTCATTGAAACTAATAATAAATTAAAAAAAGAAGACGGGAAAAAAATAAGACTTTCAGGACTCATTCCAGTTCTTGCACCTCTGAACCTGGAACCTAAAGATTGTGAACTGTTACAGTTGCTCCAGAGGTTTTCTGATGACAATGAAAGTTTGAGAACCACTGTTAGTAAATTCATTTAATCACCTATACTGGTCAAAACAGGGAAAGATTTAACCTTTTCCTCCCCCCCCCCCCCCATGATGTATTGTGTGTGATAAAGATTTCTGGTAATAACACAGTTTGAAAATTAAAATAGAAAAAAAATTCTACCATCCTTCTGCCTCCAGGTCTATGTTAGATGACACGTCTTACATATTCAAACTCTTTTAAATATGGCTTCAGCTCCTGCCTGTGATGTTAGACAGGTAGGCCTGACAGGTGGTGGACAGGGAGCCCTTCATTAACACAGATGGTTGTTCCCATTCCTAACACGTGCCAACACCTGCAGTCCCAACCAAAATGTACTCCTTTCACTAATTCTACATTTTTAAAATTTAAAGAACATTAAATTGAAACGCAGTCACCATATATAGTACATATGACATTTTTAAAATGTAGCAATACTTGCTGGAAAATTCTCAAGGCCAAATCTTGCCCTCAGACATACAGCTTCCTCCCACTAATGTCATATTAGGGCCTCCTCACTATATTCAGCTAATTAAAGACAACAAATCTTACAAAGGTTGAAATGAATGTTCTAATCAAATGTAGAATAGTTTTTCCTCACTAAAAAAAAAAAAACACCACACACACACACACACAAAAAAAACCCAGAGCCCTGTGCATATGCATATAAAGAAAGTGAAAAGAGACCATGGGGTGGGGACATTTGAAACATTTTGTGTAAAATATTAAAAATAACCTTGTTCTTTTATCTAACTTTCTTGATAGGGAAGAATTTCACCTCTTTCCTATTGTGTGATTTATGAGTTTTTAATAATTCCATCAGCACTTCAAAAAAAGGTATTTTTCTTGTTATTTCACCTATATAATTCATCTATGATAACAAAATAAACCACCTGAGTGGATGAGCATGCCTCAGAAATGATGTGGTTTCAGTCCCAGATTATTGTAATAAGGAGAATAATTCAACAAAGTGAGGTGAATGAATTTCTAGTTTCTCAGTGCACATAAAAGTTACGTTTATATTACATTTTAGTCTACTAAGGAAGCCCTGGGGGTAGAATAAGTTAATAGTTGGGCTTTTTTGACCAAAATATTGACAGTACAAACCCACTAGTCTTTCAGAGGGAAAAGAAGTAGTGTTCTCCTGTTAAAATTTGCAGTCTTGTCACCATGAGTTACAACTTACTAGATACAGTAGGCATGATGTTTTGGTCTTGGTAGTTTACTAAATGTACGGTAATATTATGGAAAAGTTAGAAATGTTGCAAGAATTATCAAAGTGTAGCACAGAAACACTAAGTGAACACACGCAGTTGAAAAATGGCAGATAATAGACTGGCTCAACACACAGTTATCTCAAAGCTTCAATATGTGAAAAACACAATAAATAGAACCACCAAAAAGTTTCCATAATTTCCTTATATCTTCAATTACATTAAAAAATATTTAACAATTCCTATGTGTCAAAGTTCTCGGGTGTTTTTTTCTTTGTTTTTGTGATCACATGAAACCTATACTTGGACTAGGAAGCAGGTGTCAGAACAAAGCAAGGAATCACTGCATGGTTCAAAATCAGGAAAGAAGTACGTTAGGGATGCATCCTGTCTCCATACTTTTTCAATCTATATGTGGAACAGATCATTCTAGAGGCTGGACTCTATGAGGAAGAATACGGCATCAGAATTGGAGGAAGAATCATCAACAACCTGTGTGATGCAGATGACACGATCTTACTAGTTGAAATTGAGAAGAGCCTGTATCATTAGATATAGAAGGCCAAGGACTTCAGTCTTCAGTCCAGTCTTCAGTGTGGATTGTA
>NW_006399753.1:29074618-29081071 GCF_000299155.1 Elephantulus edwardii | reverse complement strand
AAAAAAAGCTAATTGTAGGGGAGGGGTGGGCAGGGAGAAAAGTGCAACAATGATGAATGGAAATCCAAAGTCTCTGTAAACTTTCATTAAAACAAAAAAAGAGAGAGAGAGAGAGAGAACAAACAGGTGTGTCCTGAAGAAGGTGAAACTGCATACTCATTGGAGAAAAGAAATTTTGTATTCTGTCTCATACTCTGAGCATGTTGCCAGGAGGGACCAATCCTTGGAGAAGGACAACATCCTTGAAACGCTGGAAGGTTAGGGTAGGAGAGGAAGACCCTGGGTGAGTGACGGGGGTAATGGGGGCAGGTATGTTGGAGACAGTGAGATTGGCTCAGGATAAGGCAGGGTTCAGAGCTAGTATGCATAGTGTCACAGGTGACTCACTGGCATATATCACCAACCAGTGTCAAAAGATGAGCCACTTTGGAAAAATCTGTTGTTAAAGACCTCTCCAAAATGCTAAAGAGCAAAGATGTAAGTTTAAAGAATAAGGTGCCTGTTTCTGGTATCTGGTAACAAAAGAATTAACTTTTATGAAACCTAAAAAAAAAATATATATATAGCAAGTGTCAAGTATTATGCAGAGTTCTTCAAAGTTCACACATTCTATTGAAGCAACATATTTCCTTGATCTGATAATATAATATATATAGCTTGCCTTCGGAAACTCTATGAACCTGGAGAGAGGATAAAAGACACACAAGTGTTGAGGACTCTCTCCTTCATAGGGTCGTTATGAGTTGCCTGTGATTCGAAGGCAAATAACAACAACAACAACATGTTGATCTTATTGATTGCCTTCCAGTAGAGCCCCACTCAGTGACCCTGTGAACAACAGGCCTGAAGCCCCATCTACAACTATCAACATTTATCAAAGTTCATAGAGTTTCTGGAGGCAAGTTGTTAGGAAGTGGATACCACTTCTGCTTCCAAATTTTATATATGTGAAAAGTCTTTCCATGTTGTTTTGCCCATTTTGTAACTGGTTATCAGTCTTTTTGTTTTAGAGGGCACTGTAGGATCCTGTAAACTTTCTTGATAAGACCCTTGTCTGAGATGGTAGTGCCAAATCTTTGTTCCTAGTCACTGGTTTTCTTTTTACCCTATTGGAAAAAAGGTTTGATGAGCACAGAGACTGCATCTTAGGAAGGTCCTATTCATCAATTTCATCCTCTTCAGATTGTGCAATTCTGCCTGTGTTTGGCAGTCCCTTTATACTGTAGACTATGCCTTCTAAGCTTGATCCCAGTTTGTCTCTTATGAGCTTTATGGTTTTGGGCTTAACTCCCAGGTCTTTGATCCACCTTGAGCTGATTTCTGTGTATGGTGTGAGATGTGGATCCTCTTTCAGCTTTCTGCAGGTAGCAGGCCAATTCTGCCAGCACCATTTGTTGAAGAGGTTGTCATTTCCCCATCTAATAGGCTTTATTTCCTTGTCGAATATCAGTCGACCATGGATAGATGGGTTTATTTTTGGATTCTCAGTTCTGTTCCACTGGTCTATATGCTTGTACCAGGACCATGCTGTTTTGGTTACTACTGCTGTGTACTAGGTTTTGACGTCAGAGAGTGTTATGCTTCCCACTTCATTTTTGTTTTTCAGAAGTATTTTGCTTATTTGGGGTGTCTTCCCTCTCTAAATAAACTTGACAATTTTCCTTTCCATCTCCTTGAAAAAATAATTTGGTATCTGTATTGGGATTGTATTGAACATGTAGATTGCTTTTGGTAAGACTGTCATTTTCACAATGAAATCTTGCATTTCATAATGAGTCTTCCTATCCATAAAGAGGAAACATTTTTCTATTCATTTAAGTCTTTTATTTTGTCTTGCAAAAATGTTCTGTAGTTTTTCTTGTATAGGTGTTTTCTGCCCCTAGTTACATTCACTCCCAATATCTCAATTTGTGGTTGGCTATTGTAAATGGTATTACTTTCTTGGTTTCTTTTTCTGAGTTCTCTTTGTTACTGTAGAGGAATCCCACTGATTTTTGGACATTGATCTTGTATCCTGCCATGCTATTAAATTGATCTACTAACTCCAATGGGGATTGAAAGAATTGGCAAAAAATAAGGCCCCAGGAATTGATGGTATACCAATTAACATATTTCAACTAACAGATGCTACCCTAGATGTGCTCAGCAAGTTGTGCCAAGAAATCTGGAGGATAACCACTTGGCCAACTGACTGGAAGAGATCTATATGTGTTCCCATTCCAAAGAAATATGATCCAACAGTTATGGAAATTATCAAACAATATCATTAATATCACATGCAAGCAAGAATCTGCTGAAGATTATTAAAAAATGACTGGAACAGCACATTAATAGAGAACTACCAGAAGTGCAAGCTGGGTTTAGAAGGGGACATGGTAATAGGGATACTATAGCTAATATTAGATGGATCTTGGCTGAAAGCAGGGAGTAATCAGAAGAATGTCTATCTGTGTTTCATTGATTAAACGAAGATGTTTGATGGTGTGGATCACCAGAAACTGTGGCTAACTCTAAGAATGGGAACCCCAGAACACTTGATGGTGCTAATGCAAAACCTATACTTGGACCAGGAGGCACTCTTCAGAACAGAGCAAGAAAACATTGCATGGTTCAAAATTGGAAAGGGTGTATGCCAGAAATGTGTCCTATCTCCATAACTTTCAATCTATATGCAGAACAGTTTATCTGTGAAGCTGGGCTTTATGAAGAGAAATGTGGCACCAAGATTGGAGGAAGATTCAGCAACAATGTGTATTAGGTAGATGACACAACCCTGCTTGCTGAAACTGAGGAAGATCTGAAGCGCTTGCTGCAGAAGATTAAGGACTGCAGACTTCAATATGGATTGAAGCTCAACATCAAGAAAACAAAGATTCTCACCACTGGGCCAGTTGGCAACATCATGATAGATGGTAAAGAGATTGAGGTTGTTCATAGTTTTAGTTTGCTTGCCTCCACAATCAACACTCTTGGCACCAGCAGCCAGGAAATTAAAAGATGTCTTGTGATGGGAAAGTCTGCTGTTAGAGACCTCTCCAAAGTACTGAAGAGCAATGATGTCAGCCTGGAGACTAAGGTGGACCTAATACAGACTATGGTCTTTGCAATCACTTGCTATGCATCAGAAAGCTGGACAATGACTAAGGATGATAGGAGAATTGAATATACCATGGACTGCTAAGAGAACGAACAGGTTCATCCTGGATAGGGTTAAACCAGGCTGCTTCTTGGAGCCAAGTATTCTGAAGTTTCATCTGCACTAATTTGAACATGTTGCAAGGAGGGACCAGTCCTTGGAGGACGTGATGCTTGGGAGGGTGGAGGGACAGCACAGGAGAGGAAGACCCTCGATGAGATGGCTTGATTCAGTGACTTGGGTAATGGGAACAGGTGTGTCAGAGACAATATGATTGGCACAGGATAGAGCAGAGTTTAGGCTGTTGTACCTAGGGTTGCTATGAGTCCCAGGTGACTCAATGGCGCGGCGCATAACAACAATGACATTGGAGGGGCTGGAGAGAATTATGCTAAGTGAATTGACACAGTGTCATAAGGACAAAATATGAAGATCCAAGGGCAGAGGAGCTTAATCATAGGGTCATGCAATTTGATGGTTGGAAGGAGGAATGGGAAAAATAAGGGGGAAAGATCTGGTGTGAAAACCAATGTATACGAATTTTATAAACTTTGTATGTAAACCAGTATTAAAGCAAACAAAAATTTATTACAAAGAAAAAAAGAGCAAGAACCATGTGGGAACAGCCATATCTGGCCTCTACTAATTCCAAAAAAATAGAAATGTGTCCATCAACAGCATCTGCAATCCAAAACCAATTCTCATGAGGTCAGACACCCTCCTGAATCCCTTTCTAGTCATTTCAACACCAATCATACTGTTCCGCTGAGTCCAAAATTCACTATTAAAGCTCACAGACCATACCAAACCATATTAGGGAAGTCAAAAGGCAATAATTCAGGTTGGTAGCAAGATACAATCACTCAGTTCATAAAATTCATGAAATGTGTTCTCAGGCTCCTCAGCCTTCAGCTTTATGGCTCTCAGCTGTTGGCACAAAGCTCTCAGTCCTGCCAATTAATGCTATTCCATCGATCCCCCACTCCAGTTATCCAACCAACTTGAGCAAAGACTCTTAGCACTGGTTCCATGAGGTGGCATTCTCAAGGTCAGCTCCATCTCATGTCAAGTTTCTAATTCTCTTCTGTAGCAGTGATAGTTGCTGCTGTGGATCTACCTAATGCAAGAATCTCTGGTCCCAAAGGGTACACTTCATTCTCTTGCTGTTTCTTTTCTGATAGGGAAATTCTCAACATTTGCCACTGAATCTGTTCAATTTAGTTGTGAGAATAACCACTGTCCTTGTGGCTATCCACACGGAAAAGTCATGCCCTCTTCACTTATTCTCATCCATCCACAGGACAAAATCAAAGTCGGTAGCTAAAGAAGCCATTTTGAACAGTCAGCCTTAACACCACACAAAAATAGTGTGGAGTTTATATTTCAATATGGCTTTCCTAGCCACTGAACTTAACTCTGTCATGTGGGGGGCTGGGAATATGTAAATAGCACATGTTAGCCTATCCACAAGGGGATTGACCAGTCTCACCATTCTGCTCCAGTAAACTGAGCAGCTCTAGTGGCAGATTAGATCTTCCTCACCAGCGAGGAAGAGAAGCAGCAAGAAAAGATAAGATGACCCTCAGGACCAGCATTCTTGTTCCAGCTATACCGATAGCAGCCGCAGCCACAGCCAAAGGAGAGGACCAGAGAGACCTGACATGAGACAGAGCTGGCTGCTACCCACCTCGAACTATAGCTGACCCTCCAGAAGGTTTTCAGAGGCATTAAACTGCATAGGAGAAGACTGCTTATCTTTCTCCAGCAAAGTAGCTTATGGATGCAAACAGTGTGCCTTTAGGTTGCCAGCATAATTCCTTACCACTAAAACACCAGAACTCAGAAAATCATGTCATTGTTGCTAAGTGCTGTCAAAGTGAGTACAATTCATAGTGACCATAAAAATAACAGATCTAAACCATGTCCTATATTACACCATTTTTTTTTATCTTTGACATACTTGATCCCTTTGCAGCAGCCACTGTGTCCATTCATCTCGTTGAGAGTCTTCCTTTCCTTCTCTAACCCCATTTTTCCAATTATTATGTCCTTTTCCAAGGAATAGCTTCTCCTAACAACATGCCCAACGTATGTGAGACAATGTTAATATAACCCTTAAGAAACACTCTGCTCACCGTTTCTCCAAGATATACATGTTAGCTCTTTTGGCAGTCCACAGGACATTCAGCATTCTTCTCATCCTTATTCATTGTTCCACTCTCAGATGCATAACAGGTGATTGAAAAGACCATGGCTTCAATCAGCTGCACCTTAGTCTTTAAGCTGGTATTATTGCTCTTAATACTTTGAAGAAGTCTGACTTGCTCAGTGCAATACATCTTTTGATTTCTTGACTACTGGCACCAGTGGTGCTGATAGTAAATACAAGCAAGATGAAATCAGTGACAACTTTAATGTGTCTCCATCTAGCATGATGCTGCCTATTGGCCCATTGGTGAGGATCTTTGTTTTCTTGATGTTGAGATGTAATACATATTAAAGGCTGTAGTTTTTTATCTTCTGCAACAACTGCTTCAAGTCTTCCTCACTTTCTGCAAGCTAGTGTCATCTGCATACTAAAAGTTGTTGATAAGCCTTCCTCTAATCCTAATGCAACATGCTTCATCATAAAGTCCAGCTTCTTGAATGATTTGTTCGGCATACAGATTGAAAAGAAATAGAGATAGGTTACAGAACAGATACCTTGAAGTTGAAAAAAATGAGAAGAAGTCCACAAGAGCCAAAATATGGCCTTGAATCTATCACTCCTGAGTTTAAAAACCACCTCAAGAATAAGCTTAAAGCACTGAACACTAATGACTGAAGACAAGATGAGCTATGGGATGATATCAAAAACGTTATTTTGAAAAAAGCAAAAGGCCATTACGAAGACAGAGGAGAAAAACCAAAACAAGTATCAGAAAAGACTCTGAAAATGCCATAAAAGTGTTGAGAAGCCAAAACAAAGAAAACAGACACCAAATTAAGAGATATGAAAAGATTATAAAGGGCAGTTTGAAAAGACAAAAAATTATTATCATGGAATGTGCAAAGAGCTGGAATTAAAGAATAAAAAGAAAAGAACTTGATCAGCATTGCTCAAACAGAAAGAACAAAAACAAATTCAAGCCTTGAGATGCAACATCAAAAGTTGCTTGGGGCAAAATCATGAATGATCTAGGAATTATCAAAGGAAGATGGGTGTAACACAAAGAGTCACGTCCCAGAAAGAATTGTTTGACACAGAAATATTTCAAAAATTATTTTGTAATGATGAGTCGATTTTGATGAGGGAAGGAGTACCAGCTACATTGAAG
>NW_006399753.1:29058843-29074125 GCF_000299155.1 Elephantulus edwardii | reverse complement strand
ATCGTGCTAATGTGAAACCTATACTTGAATCAGGAGACAGTTGTCAGAACAAAGCAGGGAAACACTACATGGTTCAAAATTGGGAAGGGTGTACAACAGGAATGTGTCCTATCTCCATATCTTTTCAACCTGTATGCAGAACAGATTATCCAGAAGGCTGGGCACTATGAGGAGAAGTGTGGCATCAGGATTAGTGGAAGATTCATCAACAATCATGCAGATAAAACAACCCTGCTTGCTGAAACTGAAGAGGACCTGAAGTGCTTGCTGCAAAAGTTCAAGGACTGCAGCCTCCAATATGGATTGAGGCTCAATATCAAGAAGACAAAGATTCTCACCACTAGGCTATCCAGCATCAGGATGGATGGTGAAGAGATTGAGATTGTTCACAGCTTTAGTTTGCTTGGCTCCACAGTCAACATTCTTGGCACCAGCAGCCAGGAAATTAAAAGATAAATTGCATTGGAAAAGTCTACAGTTAGGGGCAGTGAAGAAGCAATGGTGTAACTCTGGAGACTAAGATGCACCTGATACAGGCCATGGTCTTTGTCATTACCTGCTATGCATCAGAGAGCTGGAGTAGGGATGACAGGAGAATTGATGTCTTTGGGATGTGGTGGTGGAGAGGAGTACTGAATATACCATTGACTGCTAAGAAAATGAACAGGTTAGTCCTAGAGAGGGTGAAACTCCTTGGAGGCAAGAATTCTGAAGCTTCGCCTGAGATATTTTGGACATGTTGTAAGGAGGGACCAGTCCTTGGAGAGGGATGTCATACTTGTGAGGGTGAAGGGACAGCACAGGAGAGGCAGACCTCTATGAGGTAGATTGATTCAATGGCTGGAGTAATGGGCGTGAGGGTGTTGGAAACAGTGAGGCTGGCACAGGACAGAGCAGGGTTTAGGGCAGTTGTGCATAGGGTCACTATGAGTCGCAGGTGATTCAACAGCACATAACAAAAACAGATCTGACTCAGCTAAATTAAGTGGTTCCCTATATAAGTAGCTCCTTAATGATACAAGTATGTGAAATGGAATTTTAAAATTCTTGCCTCCAAGGAGCAACCTGTTTTCACCCTCCCCAGAGCAGACCTGTTTATTCTCTTGGCTGTCCATGGTATATTTAGTACTTTTCTCCAGCATCATTACTCAAAAATATCGATTCTTCTTCTGTTATCCTTATTCATTATCCAGCATTCAGCTGTATAGCAAGAAATTGAGAAGACCATAGTCTGAATCAAGTGTACCTGAGTCTCTAGACTGATAGAGAGATAGAGAGATAGATTTAGACATACAGGTATATGGGGGTGTGTGTGTGTGTGTGTGTGTGTGTGTGTGTGTGTGTGTGTGTACGTGTGCACGGGCTCTGGTGGACTGCACTATCAACCAAAGGCACAAAGTTCAAATCCACTAGTTACTCATGGGAGAAAGATGGGCAATCTCCTCCCACATCATTCACTGCCTCTATCATATATAACATACATATGTTTGACAATTGTCTATCCATTGCCTTATCTATCTTGATCTATCTACACATCTACACACACATACTCCATATGCTTGTTTGTTTGGTCCATTTTGACTCTTAGACCATCTAATCAGTTTCCAAGACTGTAGGTCCCACGGGAAGAGACTTCCCATCTTTCTCCATAAGAACTTCTGGTGAATTCCAGTCACCAGAGAAGTGAGGCTTTTGATTTCGCAGCAAAACACTCTAGGGACTACCCCACCAGAGTTCTCCATAAACCACATACATCCACACACACATTGTGAAAGTATATATACTGATGCTAACTACATTTCTCCTCTTCCCACTTTAATTCTTTCTTATCTCTTATGTTGAGAATAGATCAGGACACTTTTATTATAAATACGTCTTTGAGAGTAAATTGCAACCATCTTTGCTATTTCCTCAGTTTCTATCTGACCAATAAATATGTACTCAGGTACAGTTTCTAAATTGTTATGGAAGAAATATACATGTTTATTATTCCTGTAACTCAACCCCTCTTACTATATATTCACATTTTCTTTCTAATAAAATATATTTACTGATTACTTGTTTCTGACATGGAAACAACTCTTTTATTTGTTGTTGTTGTTGTTGTTGTTAAGTGCTATTGAGTTGAGTACAACTCCTAGCAACCCTATGAACAACAAATCTGAATCCTCTCCTATCTTGTGCCATCATTATCATCTCTGGCACATTTAAGTTCATTGCTGTAGACACAGTATAAATTCATCTTGTTGAGGGTCTTCCTCTCCTTTGCTTACCCTCCACTTTTCCAAATATGATATCCCTTTCTAAAGAGTAGCCTCTGCTGGCAACTTACCCAAATTATGTGAGAAGAAGTTTCATCATCCTTTCATCCAAGGAACACTCTGGTTGCCTTTTCTCCAAGACGTATCTATTTATTCTGTTGGCAGTCCATGGGATATTTTTATCCAACCTTATAACTCAAAAACAATATTTGTTCTTCTTTTTCTTCATCATTCAGCTCTCAGATGCACAGCAAGTTAGTGAAAATACTGTGGCCTGAATCAGGTGCAACCTTAGTCTTCAGACTAACATCTTTGATCTTCAGGACTTTGAAAGACTTTGACAGTAGACTTTCTCAATGCTGACTGCTGGTACCAATGATGTTGATTGTGGATCCAAGAAAGATGAAATCTTTGACAATTCCAATCTCTTCTCCATCTAATACTATATTGCCTATTGAATCAATGGTAAGGATTTTGGTTTTCTTAATATTGATATGTAATTTCCATTGAAAGCTGAAGTCTTTGATCTTCTGATATGCTTTAATCATAAGGGTGGTACCCAAAACAGTTTGTGATAAAACTAAAATGGTTCATACAGGAGCAAACCACTGTGGGGGATGTAGAGAGACATTGCACTCATAAGCAAGTACCCTCTTTCTCCATTTGTCCTACCCTAGGACAGTCATAGAGGTTGACAGGGTCCATGGCCACATGAACAATGCCTTAAGGACAACTTCCTGCTTATCAGCAAAGAGCTGCTTGGTTCACAAGTGGCAGTTCCATTAAATGTGGACAGCACATTGTGAAAAGTGACCGCATTAAGACCCTTATTGAGGAAGGCAAGAACAGATCAGTACAATGGGGTAAACTAGGTACTTTCTTCCTAGTAGTGTCTGAGGAATTGGGCATTATCCAAGTGGTCAGGAAAATAGGCCATGGAAAACTGGACTATTAAAAGGACATAAGTGAGGAGGAAAGACCGATTAAGAGCACACTGAGAATTTAGGAGTACATTAGAGCTGGATATGTCAATGCCATCAAAAGATTCCCTTCCAGGATCAGTGGGTGATTGGAATCAGCAGGTGGGCATGTTGGTGGACTTCCTTGAGGGGGCCAATTGGGTCTATAAAAAGAATGAAGATGGGAGTTCTGCAATATTGTAGAGATTGGCTGAAAATAGACATATTTCTTTTTCTCCCTCTGAGGCACAACATACCAATAAAGATTGCTTTGATTGCCAGAAAGAGAGACAAAGATTGCAGATGGCTATGTGACAGATTCCCATGGAGAAAGGTCGTACATATTATTGGCAAGTCTATTATATTTGCACCAGGTGACTACAAATGGATTCCTATAGAAGTAGATATGAGGGAGAGAACTGTATAAAAGGAATATATGATTAGTTATTATTGGCATGACAAGAGTCTAGAATAATACTTGCATAATAAAGGGGGGGGCGACTGTATAAGAATAAAAGAACTTTATCCCCAAAGAAAAAGTGACTTGGGGGGAGAGTGGACAGGGAAGAAAATGTGCACAAAGAATGAATGGAAGCCCAAGTTCTTTATAAACTTTCATTAAAATCTAAAAAAAAATTAATAAAAAAGAAGTAGATATTCTGGACAGGTATTGCAAATCCTTATTTTGCTGCCTGTGATTTGGATTAGAACAGTAGCTGAGCTAATGTCCCTTCTTGAGATGGAAAATTTAGGTTAAAATAAATTGCAAATGAGAGGAAGGAGAAATAATAGCTGAGGATAAAGGAATGAATAGATGCATCATACAGCTAGGGAAATAGAATATTCTGTTGATACCTTGAGATAGAGTTGGAGGAAGGGAATAATTTTCTCCAGATAAACATTAGAGACCAGAAAAATGAAACCAAGATACACTTAATGTTTTAAGATGAAGTATGTTAAACTTTATGGGCTTATTTGGAAATACTTGATAGATAGTGATGCTTAATCTATGTTGTAATGGTAAGATATGCTGTAACAACATACACGGAATGTTTTAATGTTAAGATATATTATGAAAATTAATACTGAATATTGAAATGTCAAGATGTATAAACATTACTGAACATTGGTAAGTCAAAATATACTGTAAAAATTAATGCTAAAGACATATAATGCTAAGACATTCCAATTATTTATTCATTGCAAATACCTTGTACAAGAATCAAATGATAGCTATAAACATGGACCTCATCTGATGGTATACCTAGGAATCAGATTGATTATATCTGTGGAAAGAATCACTGGAGAAGCTCAATATCAACTGTGAAAACTAGGCCGGGGTTGATTGTCAACAAACTATCAACTACTCAGATGCAAATTCAAATAAAAGTTAAAGAGAATTAAATCAAATCCACAAGAACCAAAATTGGACCTTGAGCCTATCTCACCTGAATTTATAAACCATCTCCAGAACAGATTTGAGGTCTTAGACACTAATGAATGAAGACCAGATGAATTGTGAGAGGAGGTCAAGAATATCATCCATGATGTATACAAAAGGTCATTACAAAGACAGAGGAGGAAGAAATGACTAAGACAGATGTCAGAAGACATTCTGAATATTGCACTAGAGTGCTGAGAAGGCAAAGAAAAGGGAAGAAAACAAGAAGTTAATGAGCTGAGCAGATTTCAAAGAGCAGTGCTGGAAGACAAAGCAAAATATTATATGGAAATGTGCAAAGAGCTGCAGTCAAAGAATCAAAAGGAACAAACTCACTCAGCATTTCTTAAGCTGAAGGAACTGAAGAATAAATTCAAGCCGTGAGTTGCAATACTTAAAGATGCTATGGGCAGAATATTAAAGGATCCAGGATACATCAAAAGAAGATGGAAGGAGTACACAGAATCACTGTACCAAAAAGAATTGGCAAATAAAGAAGAATTTAATGAAGAAAGCATATGACCAAGAGACAATGTGATGGAAAAAAGACATTCAAGTTTGATGGAACACCAATTGACGCAGTTTCAGCAAACAGATGCAGACTTGAATGTGCTCACCAAGTTGTGCCAAGAAATCTGGAGGATAGCTATCTGGCCATCTAACTGGGAGAGATCTATATTTATTCTTATTCCAAAAAGGATACGACAGATTATGGATACTATCAAACAATATCCAGTTGGCCTAGTGGACCAAAAGTGTCTCTACCAACCCAAAGGTGGGTGACTCTAATCCATGGCCCTATGGCCTGTCTTTAATTATTTTTGGTGCAACATTCCTCTAGGTAGTATATCCCTAATGTGTCCACTTGCCGTACAGAGGTAACTTGTGGCTGCTATGAAGCTGAACACTGTGACACTAAATGCGATAATGGTTACCCATGGTGGACAGTGTTTGGTGGCACTCCCCGGTTAAACTTGGAAGCAGGAGTGGCATTCACTTCCATAAGCCTACGGAAACCCTATGAACCTGGAGAAAGGATGAAAGGCACATTAAGTGTTGAGGACTTTCATTCATAGCGTTGTTAGGAGTCACCTATGACTTGATGGCACTTAACAACAACAACAACAATAACATTAACATCACATCCAAGATTATCCAAGAATGACTGGAAGAGTACATCAATAGACAACTACCAGGAGTATAGGGTGGGATTAGAAGAGGTGTTGGCATTGGGGACAGCACTGCTAATGTCAGATGGAGCTTGGCTGAAAGCAGGGAGTACCAAAAGAATGTCTATCTGTACTTCATTGACTATGCATGCAGTTCTAGTCAACTCATCTCCAATCATCAATTGCTAGGTTCAGATGGGCACCAACTGCAAACTCAGTAGTCCATGCTTCCTCCTGTGTTCTAGATCAACTGGTTTCTTCACTCAGTTTTAGCCCACTTGAGACCAAGTCAACAAGGCAAGGGTCCTCATTTGTTCCAGTTCCTCAAGCCAGCAACCCTTTTTTTCACTTGTACATATATCTGTGCATGCTAGGTCAACAGTACTGATGAAACATGACCAAACTTAGCCCGGCTCTTCAATGCTAAATGTCTGTAATCTAAATGTAAAATGTTTTCCATTAAAAATCTCAGGTAGATCTACAAATCCATTTAAATGCAATTCTTCTCAGAATACTGGTTGAGCTTAATCTTCCCCAAGACTAAGCCCTATGCTGTCTAGTTCCATTGCTTTCAACAAGCATTGTCCTAGGGCAAATCTTCTCTTTTAGTATAGCCAATCACCGCTAGAGGCTTGCATGCGTTCTAAATACAGTATTTCATCATTACATATAGTATTCATTTTTACCATATATATTAACATTGCAACATAAAATAAACATCAGTATTTATCATGTACACCCAAATAAACACATAAAATTGAAACCATTTCTGTGTAAATCATTAAGTATATCTTGGCTTCACTCTTCTTATCTCTGATGTTTAGCCAAAGAAAGTTATTCCCTTGATTTTAGTCTTTACTGAGGTATTAACATAATGTTAGATGCCCCTCCCTACATGGCTCATGTATTAATTCCGTTACCTTTGGCTATTATTTCTCCTTTCTACCATGTGTCATTTATTTTTACCCAAATTTTTGCACCTTGGCAAGGGACAGCAGGATCAGATTGCAGTTAGCAAGAACAATCTAGCAACTGCTTCCCCTTTAGTCGATTCCTGTTCCCATAGGCATGGTACCAATGGACTGTCTTGGACACTAGACAGGATGTAGTATTCACTGTTAACCCTACTTTTTCAAGGTACAATGCACCCTACTAGACCCTTGGAAATTCTTGTATATAAGTTTAGGGTATTGTTTCAGGTGGTTTGCTCAGGAACAAATCCTGCTTCTGATATCCATAGTTGTATTCTTGGACCTAAGACTGAAGGATCTGTAAAAGAGAAAACAATTTTCAGCAATTTGGACAAGAACTGTAGAGTAGCACCAGCATCTTCCCCTACTGCTTCTTCTCCAGATATCCCTGAGAAGTATAGACATCTCTCCAGTGGTGAATCCCTTTTTGCTACTTTCATATTTGAGTGTGAGCACACACTCCTGAAGGCAAGTCATCCAGCCCTTCTTACCTTTATTCCTCCCCTGTTTTAGATAACAAATGTTTCAATTGCCCATTCAATTCTCTATCAGATCCTTACTCTGAGGTTGGTAGGCAACATGATATGTCCACTTACTATGTTTCTTGGAACATTGCTGGAACATTTAAAGTATCTTCCTTGTTCTAAGAAAATATAATTTGGTGGTCAAAACTGTTAGGGAATCTTTTATTCCAGTCCTTTAATTGTATTTTGACACTTGCATCAGTACAGTATATGTAAGGACCAGTCTGGTAAGTATCTATTCCTATGAGGACTTGTTTGTAGCCACCTGGTGTAACTAGTGCCATTGGTCTGATATAATCAACTTGCCAACTATATGCAGGGCCGGGCCTTCACCCATGGGAATCTATTTCATAAGCATCTGCAACTTTTTTCGTTCTTACTGGCAAGCAAAGCAATCTTTGTTTTTTGTGTTGGGATTTTTTTGTGTGTGTTTGGGGGTTTTTTGTTTGTTTGTTTGTTTGTTTTGCCTCAGAGGGAGAAAGAGGAATATGTCTAGATTCAGGCCATCTCTGCACTGCTGCAGCACCCTCATGTCCATTCATTACATGGACCCTGGTGGCTACTTCAAGGGAGTACACTAACATGGCCATATGCTTTTTTAGATCACCCTCTGAATCTGATCCAGGCAGGCAGTTCTTTTGATGAACATTGTTTTCCATAAGTATGTTCCTCACATTATTACTGTTGCATGCCATTGAGTTGAGTACGACCCAAGGCATAGGGCTTAGTCAGGTAGATTAACAACATGTCTTCCACTGGTATTATTTTAATAATCCAGTTTCCCATAGCCTGTTTGCCTGACCCTGTAGCTAAGCCTTCCTTCAAGTTAAGAAATGCTAAGTAACTTTGGCCCTTTTGGTTTTCTACAGCTCTTTGCACATTTCATTGTAATACTTTGCTTTGTCTTCTCATGCAGCCCTTAGAAATGTTCTGTTCAGCTACTTAACTTCTTGATTTCTTTAATTTGTTTTCTTGGTGCTCTAGGTGCAATATGCAGAGTCTCTTCTGATATCCATCTTGGTCTTTTTTTCTTGCTGTTTTTGTAATGAACCTCTGCATTTTTTGTGGATGATATTCTTGATATCCTCCCACAGTTCATCTGATCTTCATTCATTAGTGTTCAAGAGCTCAAACTTGTTTCTGAGATGGTTTTGAAATTCAGGTGGGTTAGACTCAAGGTCAAATTTTATTTCTCATGAGTTTTATTTCAGTTTCTTTAGCATTAGTTTGAAGTTGTACATGAGTATCTGATGGTATGTTTCACAATCAGCACCTGGCCTAGTTTTCACTGCCAGTATTGAACTTCTCCAACAATTCTTTCCACCTATGTAATTAATCTGATTCTCATGCATACGATCAGGTGAAATCCATGTGTATAGTCTGTATTTATGTTTCTTATAAAAGGTATTTACAATGAATAAATCATTGAATGTACAGATTTCTATCATTCTATCTCAAGCTGCAGGCAACTCAATGGCATATAACAACAGGATGAGTAAAAATACGCATATATGAACCCTCACCATCTCCCAATTCCTCAGTCACTGATAGCAAGATAGTATGCAGTTCAGCCCACTATGCAGATCTGTTCTTCCTTCATCAAACAGGGCATTCTCACCTACTAGTGTCAATGTGGCAGGTTTATGCATCAAATGTTTTCCATGTACTCAGGAACTGCCATCTGTGAACCAAACAACCTTCTACTGATCAGAAGGAAGTTGTTCACTGGGCACTAGCCATGTTGCAATGTCTCTGGTAGCCTCTTTGGAGGTCCCAATGAAGACCAATGGAGAAAAAGACATCTTGCTTGTGGGAATTGTGGGTGCCTCCCTGCATTCTCCCAGTAAATTGTTGCTATAGGAACCATTTCCATGTTATTGCAGAATGATTTGGGCCATCAATGTCTTTATTAGAGTGTTTCTCTGATATTACACAAGACAATGGTTATTTCAGGTCTCATAATAATTTTAAGTCCTTCTGCCATTAACACAGTCTCTCTCAACAAGTATTCAAGAGCAGGCAAGTGATTGACTTCCAAATGCCATGTATCATGTAGCAGCATCAAGAAATTACCTTTTCTTACCATAAGAATGGTAAGACTGAGAAAAACTGCATAGATTGTATATACTGAATTGAAACAGAAGAGGGAGAGAACAGTTTAAAAGTGATATATGATAGTATATTATGATTATCATAGAAATCCAGAATTAAGGTGCATAGTGGAGTGCATTTGGGGCGGGGGGGGGTCAGGGTTGGCGTGGGGAGGGATTGTATACCAACGAAGAAGAAGTTTATCTTTTGCTTTTCAAAGAGAGGAACGAACTGGGGGGAGGGGGATAAAGATAAAAGTGCAACAATGAATGAATGAAAATCCAAAATCTCTGTAAATGTTCATTAAAATTAATAAAATAAAATTAAAAAGAAGAATGTGTATTCTGCTTTATTGACTGTGCAAAGGCATTTGACTATGTTGTTGTTATGTGCTGTCTAGTTCCTCGCAATCCTATGTAAAATATCTCTGAATCTTGCTTTATCATGAGGCAATTTAATTGTTTCCAAACAACTACCCCATTAACCTAATCACTGAGTCAACCCATTTCACCCATGATCTTCCTATTTTGTGCTGTCACTCTCCCTTTCCAAGCATGATGTCCTTCTCCAAGGACAGGTTTCTCCTGGAGACATGCCTAAAGTTTGTGAAATGGAGTTTCAAAATCTTTGCTTTCAAAGAGCAGTCTGGTTTCACTGAATCCAGGATTGGTTTGTTTGTTCTCTTAGCAATATTTGATGACTTCCACATTCTGTTGGATCGCAGTTCTGGGGAATGGGAGGAAGCATGGATATCTACCGGTGAGTCACCCAAATTTCCTAGCATAGACTAGTCTGAGCTCCAAGGCTGCATCTGTCATTTGAAACATTTCAATTAGTATCCCATCTATTTCTGGGGACTTGTTTTTGTCCTTCAGCAAGTGGAGATACTACTGATGCTGTTTCTCTATTTTGTAGCAGGTATGTTTCTAAATGCTATTTCCTTTTTTTATAATAAGTTGGTGAGGTTTTATTTCCCTCTACACCTTTACAACTCTCTATTTTCTGGACTTGGATGGTTTTTGGACATTTCAGTGTTTCATGTGATCTTTTGGGTTTTCAAATATCATCTTTCGATAGGTCAAGTTCCAGATTCTTCTTTATATTCTAAGTATTTACAATTATTCATAAGAATTCTATCTGAGTTATTGAAGGCTGCAGTATTTGACTTTCTGCAGCAAATGCCTCAGGTCTTCCTCAGTTTCAGCAAGGAAGTCTGTGTCATCTACATAACTCAAGTTGTTGATGAGTTGTCCTCCAATCCTGATGCCACACTCCTTTTTATAAAGATCAGTCTCCCAGATAATCTATTCCGCATATAGATTAAAAAGATATGGATATAGGATAAAGGTGTTGTATACCTTTCCTATTTAAAAAAAATAAATAAAAAAAGGTAGTAGTTAAAAAAAAATAAATTCTCTTCCCTGCATTAAAATCCTGAAGATGTGCTGTTCAAAGCCATCAGATGCTCCACTGGAGAAGGAGGCACAATCTCCTCCTGTGAGAGTTGAATCCAATTAGGTGGTACACAACAAATTAAAAAAAGAAAAAGACATTCTCTTTCCAAAAATCCCAATGGCTGTCAAAGGGCAGACTTCTCAGATTTTTGCCATGGCTCCAATCTGCATAAATACAAGTGGCAGATATCGCAAGAATTGTGTCTGAATGTGGATCATAAGGACCTACAGGCAAGGAAAGTGAGACTTCTTTCTGTATTTGAGCCATAACCAGATATTACTCAGGCACTCATTCAAACAGTTTTCTTTCAAGTAACTTCAGGGATGGGAGCTAACAATATTCTAACATATTTCCGGTTGCCTATGGAATGCCACAGGTGACTTCTTCCTAGGTTATTCCCAAGAAATTTACTGGTTTTTTAGAGCCCTGTATATTTGCTGGATTTATCAACCAACTTCTGTTAGTCATGCAGGCAGTCACTGTTTTCAAATCATCCCTAGCCTAGTCTTCAGTGTTTGATATTAACAGTATATCATTAGTATAATGTATAATTACACTGGATATCTAGACCAAGTCCAAGTCTCTTCCAACCAGGCTACGAGAGAAGACTGGTAAATTAAATAGAAATATGTTAATACTGTAAAAGTAATATTAGATACTTCTTGTATGAAAGCAAGCTGTGACTGCTCTTTTTTGAGACTGAAATGGAGAAAAAAGCATTTGAAAATCTATCAATGACTACGAGTTTCCTTTAGTCTGCTGTATTCTCTGCACTGTTGATGCCATGCCTGGAACTACTGAAGCAAGCACAAGTAGCATTACTTTATTTAGGCTTTGATAGTCTACAGTTAATCTCCAAGCCATCTACCTTTTTTATAGGCCATACCGAAGGTACACAGTTCGAACCACCAGTTGTTCCGCGGGAGAAGGATGGACAATTTCTTTCTGTGCCATTTTCCATCTCACAAATCTTGCTGGAGTCAGTTCTGACTCAGTGGCAAACAACAATATACGACTGTTATATAGAGAATGTGTTCCCATCAACACTCCAGCTTTTAGCACATTTTAATTAAAGTTGTTCTTATTGTTGTTGTATACTGTCAAGTCTAAACCATTCACAGCTGACCCTTCAGCGAGTTTGCAAAGACAATAAATTGCACTGGAGGAAATTGTCCATCCTTCTCCAGTGGAGCAGCCTGTGGATTTGAATCATGTGCCTCTGAGATTGAAGAGAGATTCCTTACAATTAGGCCACCAGAGTTCAAAGTAGTTATTTCTTTTTGTCCATCAGAACTCCTATACTGCTTAAAATTAACAACCTTAGTAGGATCAGACAATTCTAATGGTTCTCATTTAGCATGTCCAATCAACACTGGCTTCAGTGCAGACTTACATGACCTCATATTTACGATATCTATTTGAGGTAGTGTTTCTCAATTAGGAAAGATATTTGCTGGTCCCTGGATATTTGTTCAATTTTTCAATCAACCTCTATAGGTCATGTGTCCAACCACTGTTTTCAAATCATCCACAATCTGTTCTTCAGTGTTTGATTTTAACAAGATATCATCAATGTAATATATAATTGCACTGGATAGCTGAACCAAGTCTCTTCTAACTGGGTTATGACTATAGGCTGGTAATACTGTAAAGGTAAGCGTTGAGCCTTTTTGTGTGAAAGCAAACTGTGGCTGGAACTTTTCTGAGACTGGAATGGAGAAAAGAGCATTTGCCAGATCTATCACTGAGTACTAGTCTTCTTTAGTCTCATGTATTTTCTGCGTTATTGATAACAAGTCTAAGACTTCTGAAGCCATAGGTAACACTACTTTATTTAGGCCTTGATAGTCTACAATAAATGTCCACGAGCCATCTGCCCTTTTTTACAGGCCACACAGGGTTATAATACAGAGAATTTATTGGCACTAGTATTCCAGCCTTTGGTGTTTCTTTAATCAAGGCAACTATTCCCTTTTGTCAACCAAGTACCCTATATTGCTTCAAATTAACAATGTGAGTGGGCTCAAGCAATTTTAATGGTTCTCAGTATATCTAATCAATACTGGCCTTAGGGCAGACTTAAAAGCCATCAGTATTATACGATAGAGGAAGTTTTCTCCAATAAAATATAATATTCATACAAATAATATATTCATTCTAATTTTCAATTCTCATCTCAAGCTTCACTTTAGTCTTATTAATGCCCATATCCTCCAAATACAAATTTAAGTCCCTTCAAGATTTTATCAATAGATTTGGAAATTACGGTACATTGAGCTACTCTATTCAGAAGCCCCCAAAAGGTTTGGTGTTTTTTTTTCACATTCCAATGCCATTTTACCCACACGTGGGCATATTACCGAAGACCCTGGCCTTCCCATCAATCAGTATCTTAATAAACTAGTTGGGCTTCTGCTTCAAGTGATTCTGGGTAGGGCTTCCATTATTAGTTACCGCATGATGAGGAAGACTACAAAAGACTTGTTTAAGCCTTCTTAATGTCCAACATTAGGAATAGAAGGAACATTGGTCCACCCAAACTACTGGAATTCTGCTTTTGAAATTTTCCTTCAGCTCTATCAATGCTCACTGTGTTCATCCTATTCTTGAGTAACAATCTAAAAATCTCCACCCTGCTAGGGTAAATTTTTCACCATAGTCTCCTCCATTTTGACTATGAACCCCTCTGATGTTCCTTATATCCTAAAAACCCAAGAGAAGAAGTCATTTGAATAGGGCTGATACACCATCTTCAACTGTTGCTTTGTTCTCTAGTAGCAAAGCTACATGAGGTGCTCATGTTGTAGGAGTTCCCTTGATTGCTACCTCTTTCATGCCTTCTGTAAGGGACATATTCAGGGGATGAATGTCCTCAGTGGATAAAAATATTCCAACAGGACTTGCATGTGCAGAACATCAACTGCTTCCTCTGAAGTGTTCCATTTGTTACTTAGATGAGGAGAAAATTTCCCTTGAAAGGATAAACAAGCCTAATCACATATCTTATTCACTCTATCAAGCTAATTGTCCCTCCTGGGTTAATCTGTTGTGTAACCGTATCTTGCAATATTGTTTGTGACTATTGTATAGATAGTTACGCATCTTCGATTGACCAATTATGTTACTCCCATCTGCAGATTGTGACTTTGTGGTGGTATCATTAGTTTATTGTTCAAAATGGCTTTCTTAGTCATCAGCTTTGACTTTCACATCAGTAGGCAGGAATTGGAAATTGAGTGTGTACAAACTAATCATGGATTTGGTCAATTTTCCCTATCCTATCACATTAAATGGAACTAATTTAACAGTAAAAGTGGGGATGTCACTACTAGCAAAGACAAGGAAAAGAGAGTGCTATGCACATCCTTCAGAGCAAGAGATTCCTGTGCCAGTCAGGAGACAGGAGAGCAGCAGCAACCTCAGCAGAGAACCAGAGACTGACATGAAACAGAGTTGACTTGGACTTGTCCCCTAAGGATCAGACTTACATGACCTCAGATTTACAATGTTTGTTAGAGGTATTGTTCCTCAATTAGGAAAGATATTTGCTGGACCCTGGATATTTGTTAGATTTTTCAGTCAATCTCTGTTGGTCATGTTGGTCAGGAACATTTGCCCAAGCTTGCTAGAGAACTGAGAGAAGAAATCATAAATGGTAAGTCTAAGGGAGCTTTGTAACATTGTCCTAAGGTGTAAGACTACCAAACTGAAGAAGTGTTGCCGATTGCCAACCAGTTAATTTCTCTAATAAACTCCATATTTATAAGTCTAGGTCTGTGAGAACTGTGTTGTCATTGCAATGGATTTTGGACCCTGTACTACAATGTTATGATTGATGTTAGTAGAAATACGCATGGACGTGTAATGGCCATGTGTGACCTTATAGGAATCAGTTTTTCACTATAAACGCTGCTGATGGAGACTGTTCTTTGTGAAGACAACACAGAGGTCAGAGGTGACCATCACCATGCTACTTACATTCTTTTTATAGACTTCCTGACTAGTAAAATTAGAAATACTTGTTTGACAGTAGAAATAAAAAAAAAACGACCAAAAAAAATAAAGAACAAAGCAGATTTAGTATCTACAGTTACTCCCGGCTTATCTTTCCTCAAAAATGGTTATCTAAACTAATGGTTGTTGTTGTTGTTGTTAGTGGCCCTATGTACGACAGCCCTAAACCCTGCTCTATCCTGTGCCAATCTCACTGTCACACACCTACCCAGATTACCCCAATCACTGAATCCATCCACCTCACAGAGGGTCTTCCTCTCCTGCGCTGGCCCTCCACCCTCCTAAGCATCACATCCTTCTCTAAGGACTGGTCCTTCCTTTCAACATGTTCAAAGTATGTCAGATAAAGCTTCAGAAACTTTGCTCCCAAGGAGTAGCCTGGTTTAACTGTATGAAT
>NW_006399753.1:29005950-29056833 GCF_000299155.1 Elephantulus edwardii | reverse complement strand
TTCTCCAGATTTCTTGGCACAACTTGGTGAGCACGTCCAGGGCAGCATCTGTTAACTGAAATACATCAATTGGTATACCATCTATTCCTGGAGCCTTATTACCCTTCCCAATTTTGAACCATACAGTATTTCCTTGCTCTGTTCTGATGACTGCCTCCTGGTCCAAGTATAGGTTTCACATGAGCAAGATCAAGTGTTCTGGGATTCCCATTCTTCTCAGAGTCAGCCACAATTTATTGTGAGCCACACAGTCAAAAGCCTCTGCACAAATAATGAAACACAGATTAACATTCCTTTGGTACTCTCTGCTTTCAGCCAATATTGATCCAACATTAGCTACACTATCCCCAGTGCCACAACTTCTTCTAAACCAGCCTGCACTTCTGGCAGTTCTCTGTTGAAGTGCTGTTCTAGTTGTTTTTGAATAATCTTCAGCTGAATCTTGCTTGCATGTGATATCAATGATATTGTTCGATAATTTCCACACTCTGTTGGACCATCTTTCTTTGGAATGGGAACAAATATAGATCTCTTCCAGTCAATTGGCCGGGTGGTTGTCCTCCAGATTTCTTGACACAACTTGGTGAGCATATCTAGGGCAGCATCTGTTAGTTAAAATACGTCAGTTGGTGTACCATTAATTCTTGGGGCCTTTTTGCCAATTCCTTCAAAGCAGCTTGAACTTCTTCCTTCATTACCATCGCCTTTTTCTCATATGTTGTTTCATTAAATTCTTCTGTGCCTGCCAATTCCTTTTGGTACAGTGACCCTGTATACTCTCTCCATCTTCTTTTAATACTACTGGATCATTTAATATTCTGCTCAAAGCATCCTTTAGTATAGCAACTTGAGGTTTGAATTTGTTCTTAAAGTCCTTGAGCTTAAGAAATACTGAGCAAGTTCGGCTCTTATGATTTTCTGACTCCAGTTCTTTGTATATTTCATTATAATATTTTACTTTGTCTTCCTGTGCTGCCTTTCTTCTTTTCAGCTCTTTAATATCTTGAATTCTTCCCTCTGTTTGGCTTCTCAGCATTCTAGTGGGATATTCAGAGTCTCTTCTGACATCTAGTTTGGTCTTTTCTTCATCTTTTGTCTTTGTAATGATCTTTTGCACTCTTCCTGGATGATACTCTTGATATCCTCCCACAACTCATCTGGTCTTCTCTCATTGGTGTTGAAGGCCTCAAACCTGTTCCTGAGACGGTTCTGAAATTCAGGTGGGATTGAACTAAATTTGTAGCTGTGAAAAACAAAGATTTTTTTTTAATTCAAACCAGAAGGCAAAATCAAAATCATATTAACTTTGGAATCCCTAGAGTTACAATTTCATGTCAATTATATTACATTGTTGATTGAATTGAGATTATTAACTTTGAAATACAGTAATTAAAATAAATATGCATCACAAATTGTTAAAATATCTATGACATGATCTATTACTGTGTAGTTAACTTACAGGAGAACAGGACTATTGTCCATGTACATTATTTTGTATAATGCACAAGCAATCTGCTTCTATTGTATTACAAATTATCTAATTAATTGTTCAAATTTTCACTTCTTTGTGCAAAATTTTTCTTTGTCCAGGACTTCTAGTTATCTTTGGATAAATTCTTTCAAAATACATTCCAATAATAACAATAGGATTATAGAATGTCTATTCATATTAAGCTACTTTTATTCTGTTCATGTTTAATTTCTTTTATGATGAGAAGAGAAATGTTCTTTTCCTTTCCCTGGACTGATAAATAATGACAAGAACAAGTATAGAAACAATACCTTACACAGTCTTCATTGATTTCTCTGTTAATGTCTTTCTTTATGAACTTAAAAATTAAATTGGCATCACCAACAAGTTCTCATTAATAAATTAATCCATAAATTAAATGATCACCAATCTCTTTTAATTTGACTGCATTCATCTCTTCTCATTGTTCAAACAGCTATTATCTTAATCCAAGCTTTTACAATTTCTTTCCAGGATGAAGCCATTGACCTAACACTTCCTTCTCTATTTTATGAGAAGTCCTCCTCAAAACACAATATTTTAAACACACACAATTGATAACGTTACTCTCTAATTTAAAAATCTATCTTTAAGCTTTTGTTTACTATATGTGTTCAGCAAGTAGGCAATTTTCCCCCTAAATAATTTAGAATCAGAAATTAGAGTTTTCAGTGTTATATATTCTATACAGAAAGGGTAATCCCATAAAGACATAAAAATCTTCAGGTTAAACAGCTTGTTTACTCAGCTAGGAGAGTTAGCAAACAAAAGAAAGTTACTGTAAGACAAGTGGTCATGTAGAGTCATTTTTTAATGAAAGTAAAATTTCTGGAAATGTGTCATGTGGTATTTACACAGAGAAATTTCTAATCTAAAAGCAGAGTAAATCATATAAAAGAAATAGGTACATCTGCATAAAAAGACTTTTTTTGGACTGAAAGGACCACAATAAACAACACAAATAAAGTCCATGTGCAAGCAGCAGAGTCACATGCCCTTGTCATTGATTTTGTCACTTCATCACACACAACAAATCTTTGTCCACATGAATGGTAAATCTCAGAAAGGGAAAAATGTACAACTGAAGGCCATGAAAGTGGAACATATACTTAGAAAGTTATTGTAGCTGCAATGAGAAGACTTGTTTTCCAAGATAAAACTTATAATACTTTATTCAGAGTTAGGTTTTAATTTCATTTCATTTGTTTTGTTTTTGTTAATTCAACATAATCGTCTCTTAGTCAATATGAATAAAGTTTCTTAAATTAAAGGAAAAAATAAGACTGTACATTGGCATCATCTTCATGAAGTATTTCCACCTTCTTATGAATACTTATTAATTTTTACTCACACGTATATGGAAGTTTGTTCCTAATACGTTACCTCTGAGGAATTTTACTCTGTACAAAATACATATAGGAAAACTATCCTTGCCACCTTGCAGTTTGGGAAGCTGTAGAGATATGGAGAGATGTCTAATAACAAGGCAAAGAGTGATGCAATTTAATTAACGTTAGTAAGACAAAAAATAATGGGAATCGGAAAGATTTGCCAAGGAGAAATAAAATGTTCAGATAAATTTTAAAATGAGTATAATTTTATAGCAAAAAAATGTAGAAATTATCAGATGTCTACACACATAGGATCTGGACTCTCAAAAAGGGAAAAATAGATCCAAAGCCGAACACATTTGGAGAAATCCTTAGAACATTGTCACATAAACAAAAAAGACACTATGGCAGCTTTTAAGCAAAAGTGTGACATTCTAAGATGATGTTTCTGAGGAATCAATTAATGAGCATTGTAAATGGTGCAAAGAAGGTAATTATGAAACTACCTTACGTTAAACCTGTTTAAAGGATTAGTCAAAGGATGAACACTTTTCCCTCACATGTATGAAATCTCTATGCCTCTT
The DNA here is from genome assembly GCF_000299155.1 of Elephantulus edwardii. Lineage (NCBI taxonomy): Eukaryota > Metazoa > Chordata > Mammalia > Macroscelidea > Macroscelididae > Elephantulus > Elephantulus edwardii. Next base: position 29,053,408 of record NW_006399753.1, on the reverse strand, counting down.
AATTCATTTAGCCAGCACAATTTCTTTCTTGACACTTGATCAATTATGAAGCAATTGAAGCCTGGAGAAGCTGCAAAAGTGGACTTACCGCTGTACCTGATTATAGCATGTTGGATCATCCTGAAACCGAATGACACAGTCACTTGAAAACTGTGGCTTCAAAGTGCTTGAAATTGTAATTTCCCAAATCCACCAGCAGTCACCCAAGGAGAAGTGAGTCCATTTTTTCTGAAATATTTTCAACATTATCAGAATGTAATTAGGAGTAGGTTTGTATTGAAACTTGTTAAGTGGTGAAGGTCATTGTTATTCTGGACTGTATATGCAAAAAAAATGTTATGGAACAGAGGAACAGAGTCCCTTCTTTGTGATTCAGGAGAGACTGAGCAAGAATATGCATTTAGTTTAGGGATCTCATTATGAGAAAGAGGAAGACATGCTGCAGGAAGTTCAGAAGAAATCAACAGGAATAATTAAGGAACCAGAGCTATTTACTCCAGAGGAAATATTAAAAGAATAAATAATGTACACGCAGTTGGCTAACTAAGGGGAACATGAGAATTGTCTACAAATACCTAATGTGTATAAACAGTGAAAACGGAAAGTCAATACAAAGCCTAGAGGAGGAAGGTAAAATTTAAATTAAGGCAATTAAATAAAAAAGAAAGTTCTGGCAGTATCCAAGAGAAAGCAAGACACTTTTTGTTTATTTGTTTTGTCATTATTTGACAAATAAACCAGTCTAATAATACATATTATGAGCACATGGGAGTGAACAAACGTATCTTTTAATTCAAAAAGAAGGTATCTTCTTTCAACTTCCTGTAAGAGTAAAATTTAAATATTTGCCAACTAAAGAAACAAAGATAATGGTAAAATTATTTTATATTTGCCTTATGTGGACAACAAATGCATTTTAGTTATTAGAAATGTTTAAAGATGAACATTGTTTTTGTAAATTAGGAGATTTCTGGTAGAAGTTCTCTCTTATCTGGAATAATTTTGATTTGCTGAAAATAGGAGAAATGAGCTGAATATTTGTACTGCTGAGCTCTTTTTCATTATTACTCTCCTTTGGAAACTGAGATCAGTTGTGCATTTCTGAGGACACGTAGGTGTCTCCCAAATCTTCATCCCCCCACATCTCTCACCAGGGACCACCCTGATAATCCCACCACCAACAAATTGCATATCTCATACTTTCTTTTGCTTAACCCAAAGGAGGTTTATTATTTTAATCTGATGATCTCTTCCTGCTATTACCTCCATAACACATTGAAAGAGAGAGCCAGGGAGGAGAAATTGTCATCACCAGAAATGTGACACTCCTGTATTGTATATTCAGTGCCTAACAAGGTGCTGGATTAGTTCTCGGAAAGTGTTTCCTTATTAAATGACAGGATTTCTGCCCAAATCCTTATTTTAGAATATGAGGAAGAGAATGTATCTTGCCTTTTTTAATACTCTGAAAATAGAAAACAAAATAATTCCTGCTTGTTTCACTATGATTATTATTGGTATGTATTTTCCTTCTGATTCAAGTTGTTAAGTGTTAGTTGCCTACATCTCACAGTGACCTTAGAAAAAATAACTTTGAACCCTGTGCTATCCTGAGCCAGTCTTACCATCTCTGACACTCCTGTCGCCATTGCTACAGTAACTGTGTCTATACATCTCATCCAGGGTTTTCCTCTCCTGTGCTGATGCTCTAGCCTTCCAAGCATGAAGTCCTTCTCTAAGGACGGTCCCTCCTAGCAACATGCCCAAATTATGTGAAACTTCAAAATCCTTGCCTCCAAGGAGCAACCTGGTTTCACTCTCTCCAAATCTGTTTGTTTTCTTGGCAATCTATGGTATATTCAGTATTCTTATCTAGCACCACAACTCAAAGGTATTGCTTCTTCTTCTGTCACCCTTAGTCATTGTACAACTTTCAAATGCATAGTGAGAAATTGAGAAGACTATGGCCTTACTCAGGCACATCTTATTCTCTAGACTGATATCATTGCTCCTCAGCACCCTGGAAAGGTCCTTGACAGTATATGCTTCTAATGCAACTTGCTCCTCTTTTGATTTCCTGACTGCTGGAGCCAAGGGTGTGTTGATTGTGGATCTGAGCAAAATGAAATCATTAACAACCTTTATGTTTTCTCTGTCTAATATGATGCTGCCAATTGGTCTGGTGGTGAGGATCTTTCTTTTCTTGATGTTGCGACGCAATTTATATTGAAGACTGTGGTCCTTGCCTTTCTGCAGCAAATACTTCAAGTATTCCTCAGTTTCTGCAAAAAAGTTTGTGCTGTTTGGACAATGCAGATTGGTGAAGACTCTTCCTTCAATTCTGATGCCACATTCTTCTTCATAAAGTCCAGTCTCTCGAATGATCTGTTCAGGATACAGATTGGAAAAGTATGGAGAAAGAATATGTCCCTGACATACTCTTTTTTTTTTTTTTAAACATGAAGTGTTTCCTTGCTCTGCTCATAAAACAGCTTCCTGGGCTAGGTATAAGTTGCACAAAAGCAAATAAAAAGTTCTGGGATTCTCATTCTTCCAAAGTTTTTATGATCCACACAGTCAAATGCCTTTGCATAGTTGATAAATACAAATAGGTGTACTTCTGTTATTCTCTACTTCAGCCAAGATCCATCTGACATCAGCAATGATATGCCTAATGCCATAGCAACTTCTAAACCCAACTAGTATTTCTGGCAATTCTCTGCCAATGTACTATTCTACAACCACATGAATAAGGGTTAGAATTACTGCACATGTCTTGGAGAGATACAATTCAATCTACAGTATAGATACAGAATAGCTCATTCAAATGGTCTTCAAGAAAACTGTACATTTCTGTTTCATACAAAAGGTCATATTACTTACTAATTTACACTCAAATCAGACTACACTATCCACAAGTTTGGTTGAAAGCAGTGTCCTGGAATGGAGGTTGGTATTCTGAAGTTTAATTGGCTTGTTGTGTCAAGCCAGGCAACTCTGGTGGGATAGTACGTAAGTAGTTGTCTGCTGCTAAGCCCCTCTCTGGCTATCCAAATCAACCATCGGTAAAGCCAAGGAAGAAAGATGGACAATCTCTTCTTGTGTGACTTAAAATCTCCAAAAATCTACTAGAGAGTCAGCTATGAGTCAATTCCAACTGAACTGCAATGGGTTTTTATTTGTATATATATCATATTACATGTATGGGAGCTCTGGTGGCCTAGTGGCAAGAAGCTGTACTGCAATCCCAAAGGCACGTGGTTCAAGGCCACCCAGTGCTCTGTTGGAGAAGGATGGGCAATCTCTTCCAGCATGATTAATTGCCTCTGAAAACCTGCCAGAGAGACAGCTATGCATCCCTTCCAATTCCATGGTACACGATCAACAACAACATATATATGTATTGCTGTTAACCCAGAAGTCTGTTACAGATTGATAAATAATATCCGTAAGAAATTACTTTCACTCTATCAGAATTTTATAAACGTTCTGAGTAAAGACACTTGAAATTTAACCGACTGACCGAAACCAACTGCCCAATTTTCTGCAGCTTTATATTTCAACCAATGAAATTCATTTTTCACCTATTCCCTGATCTGTACTAATAAAAAAATTAACTCTATTAAAAACTTATACATAAAAACACATATTTTTATAACTCAAAATTTTATTGCTATATATTTCTTCTTCGGTTTAAATTTGAAGAAAGCAACAGTAAGATCTGGTGGGTAGTTAACTGATCACTAATCTACAGTCAATGAATTTGAAGACATATGGTGCAGCTTGGAGCTGAATAGTGAATGTTCTCTTGGTCCAGCATAGTTCATGAAGTGAAGTGTAAAATAGGACACTAGTGACTTGGGCACAGTCATTTAGCATCTGTTCCAGTCATGTTAATTCAGGTTAGACATCATATGAAGGCAGGGACATAACATGAAACAGAAACACTTAAAAAAACATAATTGCTAGCTTAATAGCTTGGCAAGAAATGAATGTTTAACCTTTCCAGGAAAGAAATTGTTCTAACAGTAAAATTCTTCTTCACTGTGGAATTCAGGGACAAAATATCATGAAATAAAGGTGTCCTTTACTTTAATAAAGGTGGAGATTATCACCAATCATTTATTCACTCATTTATTCTTTAAATCCCAGTGCAAACATTAGCCCTTTCATAATGAATGTTTAACAGTTTTAAAGGGAAGTAATTTTAAGTAGAAGTAACAGTAGGTACATGAGTACTCAGCATCAACAGGAAGGGGAATTTGGTAAACAGAGTCCTAATTTTAGAAGTAAAAGTGCACAAGAAAGTAGGAAGAATAACAACAAATAAAGTTATCAGAAGTATCTTGACTGAGGATCTGGTGAATACACATATTTATTTCAACTCTCTACATTATTTCTAGTGTAAAGATGAAGATCTTATTCCTATTGGTAGTTTTGCATGGAAACAGAAAAACTGACCATGCTTGCTCTGTTTTATGATGTTCTGGGGTTACAGTTAACATTTTAGTTGAGTGGTTTTTTGTGTGTGTTTTTAATACTAGTTTATTTGCAAAGTTCATATACATTGTTTTTCACACCAGATCTTTCACATTTCCTTCGCACACCCCCTCCAACCATCAAATCATGTGACCCTATGATTAACCCCCACCCCTGCCCATCCTCACCCTTCTGCTCCCACCCTCTTTTCCCTCTTGGATCCTCATACTCATTCTACAATAATGGTCTTATACAGTATTTGTCCTTATGGGACTGAGTTATTTTTAATTTAATAAATGTAGCTAAACGATACCAGTCAATACACTGCATTCATTAGTATAAAATTCTAAAAGTAATTCAATAGTTTGAAAACATCATTTTAAAGAACAATTGTTGAATGTGCTATATAGGAATTTTATATATTTTCCATTTAAATCTTGGCATTAAGAAGACAAGGGGGAAGGAACATGGAACTAGGAATCAGAAAATGTGGCTTCTATTTATAGACATAGCTGTATTTAAAAGAGTCGATAACTATGAGTTTTTGTTTCTTCATGTGTAAAATCACAAAGTTGGAACCAGTGACCACAAAGATCCTTTCTCTGTCTATGTTTAATTTTTTAAATTTGTGATTTGATTTATTATCTCTAACAAAGGACATTCTGGTGGCATAGTCACTAGGGAGTTAGTTGCACGTCTCTGGAAGTTTCAATCCAGCTCTAGGGGACAAAGATAGGTGCTCTCCGCTGGGCCATTTACTCAAAAATTCACACTCATTCACCATTCACGGAGGGATGGAAAAGGCACAAGGGAGGAGACTGACCATCTTTGTGTTTTAGAGCAACTGGTGGACTGAAGTCATAGGAGGGGGTCATCTTTGAGTTAGCAGCACAACTATGTCACTAGAGCTTCCTTCCTCCCTTGCACAGCCTCCCCAAAGCTATTGGGAGGGGAAGATGAGCTATGAGTCCATTCTGACTCCATGCAATGCGTTTAACTTGAGTGTGATCATTAAGAAATCTAAGTAGTGTTGATACTGTTTAATAAGCTTTAGTTCACCTTCAGTCATGATGTTGTTTGGTACCTTCAAGTTGACCACAGACTCAAAAAGGACACCATGAACAATGGGTAAAAGGCTGACTACTCTTTAATTGGAGTTCAGACCATAGTAGCCTAGAGGGTTTGGTCACGCTTTTGTCCCACAGTGACTCTTAGTGGATTCAATCGTCCAGCTTTTCCTTTAACAATTGAACTAGTTAAGCACTGCACTAATCACTCCACCACCCGGGAACTCACTGAGACTTAAATGGTATTTACTTGATCTTGTGCCCCACACAATGCACACAAAGAGCAGAATTTTTTTCTTTTCTTCAAAATTCTGGATTATCTAATGAATTAAAGAAGTACAATAGTTTGTAGCAAAATGTTGAAAATATGTTAATCAACATTGTGGAGGCTGCAATTAGCTCATGTTTGGAATTTTAATTGTGGATAAAATGACAGGGGAATTATGTAGCAAAAATGTAAGTAATATATTTTGAGTACCTGTGATTTAAGTAAAAATAATAATAATAGCACTAACAACTATTGATAGTATCAATGATAGTATCATTAAACTATGCTCAAAATCTCAAACTCACTACTATCAAATGAACTCTGACACAAAGTGACCTTTTTTTAGGTTTCTGAGGCTATTAACCTTAAAGAAATGGCTGCCCAATTTGTTTGCAAGGAGCTGCAGATGGATTTCAAACCACTGGAAGAACGTGGCCTTTTGATCAATAGTGTAGCATGCTATGGACTTACATCATCAACATTCCTTATTAAGGAATTAAGTCCTGTGTGACTCTGTTTCAAATCCTTTATATATATTGTTGCTGTGGTTAGGTGCCATTGAGTTGACTACGACTCATAACTACACTATGAACAACATATATCTCAATCTTGTCCTATTCTGCAAGTCCAGTTTGCTCTGGAGTTTGTCCTTTTGGCAGTCCATGGTATAACTATTTACATTCATTAGTTCCTTTAATTTCCCAACAAATAGGAAGAACTATTATTATCCCCATTTTTCAAATCAGGAAACTGAGAATTATGAAAATTAAAATATTTGCATATAAAATATTTGCTCACTAACTGTCAGAAGCAATATTAAGCCTTCTACAGTTATCATTTTGTTCAAAACAAGTTGTAGTAGAAATTATCATTATGCTCATTTTATTAAAGAGAAGGTGGAGATTTATCAAAGTTAAGTAATTTACCAAGGCTACTAGTACACAATAGTTGGAGGCAGGAGTGGCATCCACTTTCTAAATAACATGCCTCCAGAAAATCTTTGATAAATGTCGATAGTTGTAGAGGGACTTCAGGCCTTTTGTTCATAGGGTCACAATGAGTTGTGCTCGACTCAAAGGCAATCAACAACAACAACAGTACACAAAAGAATCTGAATTTGAGGTTTCTTTGGTTCCAGAGAATAATTTCTCAGTCACTGTTCTATTCTGAACTAGGATGTAATGTACATAAATAATGCATTTACATTAAATGTACACACACATACACATTTACATGTGCATGTGTGTAGAATAATTACTAACTTGTGAATTATACAAATCTTGCACTGACTAAGATTTGTTGAATGAGAGGATTTTTACTAAATGTCCTTATGAAGGAAGAAGGTATTAGACTCATAAGAATGTCATGCTCTGCACTTAAATCAGAGATTCAATAACACAAATAAAAAATTGTTTCTGAGATAAGACATTGTTGTTGCTATTAACATATAATTATATTGGGTATTTGCATTCTGGTGACATGATGCATCATGGGTCACCCTGATAAGGAAAGGTCAGTGGTTTGGAACCACCAGCTGTTCCACAGGAGATAAATGGTCAATCTCCTCTCATAAAGATTTACAGCTTCAGAAGTTTGGTGGTGAGTGGTTATGCATTGGAATTGACTCGAGAACGATGGGTTTGAAGGGTTTTTTGTGTATTCATTCATGCTAAATGGAGGCTATAAACTCAAGTGTCTTTGGAGTTGCTTTCCAAGAAATAATTCTTTGACCGGTGGTGTTGGAGACTGAATATCCCATGGACTGTCAAAAGAACAAATAGATATGTCTTGGAGAAAGAGCAGTCAGAGTGCCCTTGGAGGTAAAATTGAAGGCTCTTTGTCTCATATACTTTGTGCATGTTGCTCACAGAGTTTATTTTGTTGTGGCACAATCGCGAGTCCCCCAAAGGACACCAGGGAGCCGAAACCGATGCAAGAGTGCTACTAGACATGGTGCTGAGAGGGGGATTGGGAAGCTTGCGAGGGAAGATGGAGGCTGCACATGGGGATTGGCTAATTTGAAAAAAGGCAGGCTCATTAGCAAGGGCGCGAATATTTGGCATACTCTGATTGGAGTAAGGTTCATACAGGAAGAGTCACTTCCTTGTTGCTGCAATCCTTTCAGGAAGTGAACTCGAGAAAAGCGAGGACAAAGGACTTAAGAGGGCGGCCAGACCAGAGAGATATATAACAAATCTTGACTCTTACAATTTCTTGGACAGGGCATCACGCTTGGAAAGGTGGAGGGTCAGCTACGGAGAAGACCCTCCATGAGATGGACTGACACAGTGACTGCAGCAATGGGATCAAATGTGATCGAGATGCAGATGGTACAGGATAGGACAGGGTTCAAATCTGTTATTTATATGGTTGCCACAAGTCATCCTCAACTCAATGGAACTTTTTAACAACACACTCTGCACAGTCAGACACAGTGAGCCACCACAATCATTGACGAAGAACATAGGCCTTTTTAACATTAAACTTGAAGTTGTCTTGTGAATTGCCTACAAATATATTCAAGAAGTTGATTTGCTTACTATGACCTAAACTACTACACTACTCAGTCTTTTAGTCAGAATTGACTCTACCTGACCCTCCAGTGAGGTTTCAGTGCTTATAAATTGCCCAGGAGGAAACTGACTCTCTTTCTCCAGCATAGCAACAAGTGGATTTGAATCCTCATAAAAGCACCATCTTTGGGCTAGCAGCAAAATTCCATACTACCTACCAGAGTTCTCTATGGTTCTAAAAGGAAGAAAGAGTCAATGTACGGTTTTGGCTCTCTAATTACAATAGTCGACAATGTTGAAACATAGAACTGGTGGTTTTAACAAGGACTTATCACTTAAAAGAAGTTAGAGTGCAAGTTTTTCGGAATATTTTCTAATTCATGTGTCAATAGGTCTGTTAGCACAAGGAATTACCAGTCACATTTCCCATGGTGTTTATTGATACATGTTTTTACCAATTAGAATATTTACCTGCATGGGGCAGGGACTCAAGGAAACAGCATAAAATGGAAGAGGTCCCTTTGCTGTGGTGAGAGGCAGTTGTGTGATACAAATTATGGGTGTGAGAATTTGTGAAACTTTTGTTCCCTTGTGCATAGCAAAATAAGGCTTGTAGTTTATTTACCACTTTCTTTGTGTCCTTGAGAAGGTGACATTTTCATGATTAATTAATCATCAAGTGAATAAACAATTTTCAGGTGTAATTCGGTGTTATATTTTAAGAACATAGGTATGAATAATTGCCACTTACATTTTTCATGGCCCAGGCTTCTAAAAGATACATAAGCCTCTATGATTTCCTTTGTGTCATTAAGAAGATATGGTTTTAGAGATTAGCTAATGTGATAGTTACTTTCATGGTCAGCTTGGTTAGATTATGGTTCTCAGTGGTTTGTTAGTTATGGAATGCAGTTTACAGAGAATGAAACACTTAAAAGCAATAGATTGGAGCCGCAGTTATGTGCCAATATGGGGTGCTTTCTAGTATCCCATATTTTCAAAAGTTTTACTCAATTAAAAAAATGATAATACTAAATTTTTCTTCTCTTTGCCTTATTTCAACTATTCTATCCTCAGAGTCCACTGGTACTTAATGGGCACCACAAGATATGTATGAAATCAATGAACTTTTATATGTAACAAAGATTATCAACAATTAGCATGCATTCCACTCAGGGAGGTGTGGGGGGGCGGGAATCACATTACCCAAAAACTGCAAGCATAAAATATTTTGGTCATGAAAGGGCTAAGTCCACTTCACAAAATATAATTGAGTCTTAGGTAAATTAGTTATTATTGTTGTTAAATGCTGTGAAGTCAATTCCAATTTATTTTGATCCTTTGTGCAAAGGGTTTCTACAGAAAAATTTGCAAAGCTATAACTTTTTTGAAAGTAAATAATCTGGCACTTATTCTGAGATATCTTTGTTACGATTTTTACTGTTTGGTGTCATGGAATCAACAATTCACAGTGACCCTATAAACAACATATTGAAACTTTGCTATTTCCTGCCCTATCCTCACAATCTCGGCCATGCTGAAACCCATCGTTAGAATCCTTGTGTCACTCCATCACCTTGAGAGTCTTCTCTTTCATTGACTTTTCCCTGCATGGTGTCTTCTTTTCAAGTAATGGCCTGTCCTAATAACATGCTCGAGTTAAGATTGCGAGATGAAATTTCACTGTCTGCCACTAAGGAGCACCCTGGTTGTACTTCCCTGAAGACACATTTATTTGCTTTTTTAGCAATTGATGTTATGTTGTTGATATTAGGTACTATTGAGTATAACTCATAGCAACCCTATGAACAACAGACCTGAACCCTGTCCTACCCTGTGCCACTCTCGTCATCTCTGATACCACTGAGCCCATTTCTGCAGTAATTATGATAATCTTTCTCATTAGGGCTCTTCCGTTCTTTCACTAGCCCTCTACCTTTCCAAGGAAAAGCCTCTCCATGTAATATATCCAAACTATGAGAAATGAAACTTCACCACCCTTACCTCCACTGAGTACTCTGGCTGCAATTATTCTGGGACATACCTGTTCATTCTTTTGGCAGTCCACGGAATACTCAGTGCCCTTCTCCAGCATCACAACTCAAAGGCATCAATTCTTCTGTCATCTTTATTTATCTTCTTTCTCTCAGAAGTATAGCAAGTGATTAAAAAGACAATGGCCTAAATCAGGCACACCTTGATCTTCTTCAACCTGACATCATTGCTCCAATATTTTGGAAAGATTCTTGACAATGGACTTGCCTGTCTCTTGATCTCCTGGCTGCAAGTACCAAGGGTGCTGATTGTGAAACCAGTAAGAGGAAATCATTGGCAGTTTCAATTCTTTCTCTATCAGGATACAGATTATTAATTAGCCCAGTGGTAAGGATGTTTGTTTTCTTGATGTGGAGATATAATCGAAATTGAAGGCTGTAAACCTTGATCTTCTGCAGCAAATGTTTCAAATTATCTTTGTAAGTGAGCAAGGTTGTGTCATCTGCATAATTCAGGTTGTTGATGAGTAGTCCTCTGAACTGATGCTATATTCCTCTTCTTAGAGTCCAGCTTCAAAAAACATTTGTGCAGCACATGGATTGAATAGGTTCAGAGAAAGGATACAACCATAATGCACACCTTTGATATCCCTGGTACCACGGCCTTCTCTAGGAGGTTGGGCAAATAATCAACTACTTAATCATTTTTATCAGCCAGGGATAAGAGGACAAGGTAACATAAACAAATTGCTAAACAACATTTAAAGTAACAACTTATAGCAGTTGGAAATTACTAAATAGATGTTATTAATGTTTAGTACTTATTCTCAGCTATGAACTATGTCCACATTTCAGAAAGTAAAGATGCAAAGAACCTGTCTGATTTTTTTTTCTGTTGAAGAAATTTTCCTTGTTTGTCCACTATATTAGAAAACTATGTTTTGCATGTCTAGTACTTCAGTACACTCTATCTGTAGTATTTTCTTTCTCTTTTATGCTGGCCCTTCCATGAAATGTGGCATTCATTATTCATTAAGTAAAAAGTAGTATCTCAATTAAATCACATTCTTAAAGAACTTCAAGGATCCAGCTCAGAGATAAGCTCATATATTCTTTTTCTTTCTGTCTTTATTTTACGGAATACAGTATGTGAAAAACACAAAGAAAATATATATTGTTCCTTTAGTTACAGGGCATCCTCTGTCAAAAGGTCTATACCTCCTCACTGAACTGTTGTTTTCAGCGTTCTCTGCCTTTCCACTATCTTTGCTCTCTAAAGTAGCTTACAGTATATAATAATGACAACCAAGTGTCAGCTTGAAACTGCCGTGAAAACTCACATCCATATAAAGCATTTTCCCACTTTTGTTAAGCTTCTTCATATATATATATATAAAGACTCTCTTTCCTTCTCTCTCCGTGCCTCTCTCTCCCTCTATCCTTTTTAAATGATGGTTCTAATTTCATTGAGACTCTTTTGCCAGAAAACCACACTACAGTTCACTCACTATAGGAAAGTGAACCCCCAAAGAGCCGGCTTGCGACTACGACAAACCATTTCCACTTCTTATGTTAACATTTCATCTCAGAGGACTCTTTTCTCTCTGTGGCAGCTGCAAGGCACCTCTTTGTCTCTATTGTACTTCCTGTGTGAAGGTAGGCCATTGACTACAGTGGAGTGAACTTGAACATGCCAACTTGAAGCTGGTACAATTTAGATTTTTTTTATTTTTGTAAAGTTGACACCCCCGTAAGACTTGTGTTGTCCTAAGCAGCAGTGCATTCTTTCATGTCATTTCCCTTCGGAGACTGCCTTAAGCAGAGCAGATAGGCCACCTTCTGCACGTGGGGGCTGGGGGAGTTGGTGATTTGATGGAACTCATTTGATCACACCTGACTCCCTGTGTCCATCACAGGTGTCCTTTCTCTGAGTTCTTTCTTCTGAACTCACTTGATTTTTAAAGCAGAACAAGTTCTGAAATGCTAACTGAGGTGGCCCTCTCAACAGGAGAATTTCTCAGCAAGAGAAAATACAAGGTATGAAGGTATTCCCCTTACCAAAGCTATACGCAAAATTCCCTTTCTCTCAAAGCCCAGTTCTTTTGAAAAAGGACAAATGTCATCAGTAAAATTATGCAAAGAACAATCAACAAGGATGTTTTGAGTTTTTTTGTTTGTTTGTTTTTTCAAAGGAACACTACTAGCATAGTGAATATCTTCTAGATGGGTGGTTCTCAAAGCGACCAACAGATTCAATAGCACCTAGAAACATGATAAAAATGCAAATTTTCAAGCTCCACCACAGACCTAATGGAATCAGAAGCTCTGAGACTGGAACAACAGGGGGTGGTCATTGATTTCTTTCAAGAGGACCCACATTATTTTAGTTCATAGTGAAATTTGAACTGTTTAACAAAACTAACAGGTCAAATACTTCCACTGTTGATGAAAATCTGTAATTGGAGGGGAAGCAGTGAATGCATAATGGTAGTATGAAATAAGGAAGAAGTATGATAATAAAATAATAATTCACAATAACCATTCTAACTAGACTTTAGTGTATTAAATTCAATCAAATGAGATCCCTTCAAAACAGTGATTGTTTTCTTTGAAAGAAATCCTGAAAGTGTGACTTTAAAACAATGCTTATAACAAACAACAACTAATTGCCACATATCAGAACAAATTGAGCTGATCCTCCAGTGAGTTTTCAGAGGCTATAAATTACACAGAAGGAGATTGGCTGTCTCTTTCTCTCAGAGTATCTGGTGGACTTGAACCTCCAGAGTGGAGTTGACCTTGAGTTAGCAGTGCAACTCCCTACAGACTACACCATCAGAGCTCCCTCTTATTGGTTTAGATGGTTATAATTTTAAAAACATTCATGTTATGGTTTGTACTAATTACACTATCTTTTAAATATTCAGGAGGGGCAGGGATTCAGAAATGTTAACTGCTGACTGGGAGGATAGCTTAGATTATTTCCAGGAGGCAAGTTATACATCTAAATGTCTAAATTTTTTATAATGTTTGCTCTAGTAATTTAATTTAAAAAAATTAATCCCACTAAATAGTTAGAAATGTGTACAATGTTTTATGTTTTAGTATAATCACTAAGAGAAAAAAAGTGATAAGGTTATGAATGTTCAAGAATACTAGATCTTATTAATAAATATAATAAATCCATTTAAAGGACTATTCTGCTATCATCAAAATACTATCATGAAAATGTATATATTGGTATGAAAAATTGTTATATTAAAAAGGTAAACTATAAAATACATATAGTTTTATGTATACCTATTTATAATCAATTACAAATTCTCAAGAGGAAAGAACAGCTGGTTAGACATGTTTATCTTTTGCTGTGGGTGATTTTTTTCTTTTATGTATGTAGTTTGTATCTTTTAAATGAATTGGGAATAAAAACAACCTTTACTATGGTGCTGATTTCTACCTCCTTCTTTGACCTCATTTTCTATTTCTCTTTACTCTCTTAATCTTGAGCAACTCTGAATTTTTCAGTTCCGCACATCAGTAGTTTAGCCTCAGAACTTTTGCATCTTCTGTTCCTTCTGCCTAGAATGTTCTATCACCAGGATATTTTAGACTGGCTCCTTTCAACCATTCTGCACAGTATCTCCCATTTCCATTCCAGATCATGCAAAGTGAAGTCATCTTGTAGCCTCCCTCAGTCTTCCTCTTCTTATCTTCTTAGGACTCATCACCGTCTGGAATTGCCCATGCATGCATTTGTTACTTGCAATCTTACCCCTCCATCTAAAGTACATGGACCCCAGGTCCACTTATTATGGTTTTGCCAAATATTGTTGTTGTCAAATATTATTGGGCTGTTTCTGACTCATAAGAAGCAGAACAGATGAGGGAGTTTTTCTTTTGCTTTTCAAGGAGAGGAGCAAACGGGGGGGGGGGGGGTTGTGCGGGGAGAAGGGTACAACAATGAATGAATGGAATCCCAAAATCTCTGTAGATGTTCATTGAAATGAAAAATAAACAACCTAAATAAAAAAAAGAAAGAAAACGATTAATCATCAAGGCAACTTGGTGTAAGATTGAAAATCCTCATTTATATTATATTACATTTATATTACTTGCCACTTCTATCTACATCAAGGAACAATTTTTTTGTACTGAATTATTTATATCCTCTTGTAATCAGATAACTGATAAACTTTTAAACATTATGCATTTGCTTCATTCAAAGATTGTATGTGAATGAATACTGAAAATTAAAATCTGCCCATGAGAATTTGGGCTCTGCAGAGTGGAAAAAAAAAAGAAGCAGAACAGAACCTGATGTAGAATTTATTTGAAAAAATTAAAATCCATTTTAGAAAGCCTTAGTCTGACAAATGCAACCAGAAATGTACAATCTGGAGAGGACAAAATTCATTAATATAATCTTCTACAGATTAAATTCCTATGTGCATCAAAATCCTTTTCCAGTAGGGTGAAAAGAAAATCTACCAACTGGGAAAAAACATTTGGCAATATCAGCTCAGACAAGGGTTTCAAAACAGAAGTTTGAAGAATACTACTGGTCTTCCAGAAGAAAAAGACAAATAACATAATTACAAAATGGGCAATAGGCATATAAAGACTTTTCACAGAGAAAGATTCAGATGGCCAATATTGTTGTTAGGTGCCATCGAGTCTAGCATGATTCATAATGAACAAAAGATCTGAACCTTGTTCGATCATGTGCCATCCTCACACTTCCTGACACACAAGACCCCATTGCAGCAGTTATTGTGTCAGTCCATCTGGTTGAGGGTTTTCCCCTCCTTTGCTGACCCTCCACTCTTCCCAGCATGATGTCCTTCTTCAAGAAATAGCATCTCCTAGCAACATGTCCACAGTATGTGAGGCCAAGCCTCATCATTCTTGCCTCCAAAGAGCACTCTGTCTGTGGCCAATGGGCACATGAAGAATTATTCAAAATCACTGGCTATAAGGGCATTGTAAGTCCAAACCACAACCAGATTGCATCTCACCCCAGAAGCAGTGGCAAAGTTTAGCAAGGCATCAAGCAATAAATGCTGGAGAGGACGTGGAGAGGTGAGAACTCTCACATATCGTTAGTAGAATTGTAAAATTGTACACTCACGCTGAAGGCAGTTTGGCATTTTCTCAAAAAGCTGAACATAGAAACTCCACATGATCCAGGTATTCTACTCTTAGGAATATACCCCAAGGAAATTAGAACTAAGACATAAATGGAAATATGTACACCAATGTTGATAGCAGCATTGTTCACCATCACCAGAATATGGAAATGGTTGAGAAATCACACAATGGAATATTATGCAGTACTTTGAAGTGACAATTTTGAAAAATATTACACAACTTGGAAGAGATGAGAGAGCATTATACTGAGTGAACTAATTCAATCTCACAGGAACAAATACTGCATAAGATTATTATTGTAAAAAATAGAAGGATAACTAGTAAAACATGTATGGGGATCCAAGGGAGGAAGGAGAGTGAGCAGAAGGCTGAGAATGGATAAGGGCAAGGTCACAGGGTTATACAATTTGGTAGGTGGTGGTAGAGCATAAAAGAAATGGGAAAGATCTGACTGAGACCTGAAAATACAGGGTAATGGTGCGCATAGTCTAATGGTGATTGATTTTATAAAACATAATGAGTGGAAATGATTGTATGAAACATTGTGAATGAAAAATATTGTGAAACACAATGTAGATGAACTTTATAAGCAAACCAATATAAAAGAGAAAAAAATTAACAACATTAAAACCATGGATCTATTCAAACTTCCTATGAATCAAAATCTTCCTATGTCTAGAATCTTCAAGCATGCTTTTAAGCATCTGAATCACTGATTCCATTTAGAAAATAAATCTGTACAGAAGGGTTGAATAAAATAATAGAATGTTAGGGTCAAAAAAATCATAAAATTTAATGTCTATGAGAGAGCATCTAAGGATGATAACATCAGCAAATTGTATGTCTTAACATGAATGCAGTGTAAAAAACAAAACAAACTTGAAAGATCCTAAGTACAGTATGTGTTGTTGTTACGTATTGTGGGGTCACTGACTCATACTGACTCTCCAGAGGGTTTTCAGAGGTAGAAAATCACACAGGAAGAGATTCCCAACCTTTCTCTCATGAAGGAGCTAGTGGATTCAAACTGTGCGTCTTTTAAGTGGTAGCAAAATGCCTTACCCACTAGGCTACCAGACTATAGTTCACAGTAATTAGTTTACATCATAAATTGGAAACTACCTGTATTAAATGGTGTATATATAACTAAAACCACAATCTCTAAACCTCAATATATGAAATCTTCATAAACTTGAAGCAATTTTCCATTTTAATTATCTCTGTGACATAAATGCCTATCACAATTTTATTTAATATTACCCCTAATTTTAGTCAAAACACAGAGCGTACAGAGTTCCATCACTAGCAAGATAAAATACTATCCATAAATTAAGGCTTAACCATAATCAGATTTAACTCAGTTATTCAGCATTCAGAAGTAGATAAGGATAATAAATCTCTGGGAATTCTCAAATAAAATTCAACAATAGATGTTTTGTCAACCTACGGAGGCTCTAAATGTCCTGGAGTATTATTTTATAAAAGCAGAAACTCTGCTTGAAAGTAATTTCTTCTTTCCTTAGTAGCTGTAGAAGTTGGAGAATAGTACTAACTACATGATTCCTGTTTGTACTGATCTAAAGACAAGTTTAGTGATAATTTGGAGATATGTGCATTATACTCTAGCAGCTTTTTGTGTTTATAAAAAAACAAACTAATACATTTGTGTGTCTTTGGTATTCAGTAAGTGTAAGATCATTTGGATTACAGAAGGGAGAGAAAGCTTTGATAGTACATCAATTGACAATAATACAGTTTATTGTTTATTTCAAGAAAGTAACAGCAAGCAATTCCTTAATCTAGTGCAATTCAAGAATATTCCTCAAAAGTCTGATGAAAGAAAGCTACATATTCTTACCAAAATCACATCTTTTTTCTTGAAAATGCTAAGAATTTCCCCTTAAAAATAGGAAAAAAAACCCCAAACTCTCAATTTATTTTTACCTTTGCTTTTTGAAATTACTAAAGTTGAAAAATATCTAGTTCAAAACATAATTACAGAGTTAAAATAGAACATGATGGCTACAGTAGACATGCACACCAAGATCAAGGCTGGAGTTTTTGATCCTTAGAAGAACCCCTAAGGGAAGCAGATCAAGTAATAGAATAACCATTTTCAATTTAATGATGTGAAGTGCTTATTTTGAATAGAATAAAAATAAGTAGAGAATGAACAAATCTTCAAAATGCCCTAAATCCTCTGTAAACTGCTCCTGCATTTAACTATTAAGACTCAAAATAAACCAAACAATTGATGGTGTAGCTAGGCTTCCTTGAAATATCACCATTCTCATTAGCAGCCAAGGTACAAGGCTGGCTTTGTGTTCTAATAAGTGTACAGAATCAAGACTTCTCCCCTAGCAATGTTAGTGGCCAGAGAAGAATTATTGCTTCTTCCACTTAACGACTTGAGTGAGCCTTTAGAAGCGCAAACCATGCCCACTGACCCCATGATCTCAATTATTAGGACAGAAAAAGACCTTATCCTATTTTTATTGTTCACAATGATAATAATGAAAACAATTAATACTTACTAAATGCCAAAAACTGTATAATAAGCACATTTATATCTTAATAATAGCTCTATTAGGTAAGCAACGTTAGCCCTATTTTAAACCAAGGTAATTGAGGAAAAGTATTAAGTCACTTGGAGTCCTTGTTTAATGCAAATAGTTAAGTGCTCACACACTGACTGAAAAGTTGGCAAGAAGAACCCACACAGACACCTTGAAAGGAAGCCTTGACAATGTGCTTCTAAAAGGTTACAGCCATGATAACCCTATAGTAAAGTCCTCTATCTACATGGGGTCCTCCAAAGTGGGCATAGACTCAGCAACAAAAGTTACTTGCTCAAGCTTAATTTAAGGTCAGCAAGTAGAAGAGTATGCATTTAAACCTAGATTTGTTTTGCTCTAAACTTGATGACCTTAACAGTTACTCAAAATGCATTGATTTAGATGGTTGACCCTCATAGGTTCCCAAGGCTGCTCTGGTGGCCTGGGCATAAGAAGCTGCACTGCAATTCCAAAGCCATAGAGACAGTGTTCACCAGCAGCTCCACAGGAGAAAGTCGGACCATCAACTTCCCTGCCTCTGAAAACCTGCTAGAGGATCAGCTGTGAGTCGGTTCCTACTTGATGGCACACAACAACAATCCGTGAGATAGGAGATTGTCCAGCTTTTCCCTGCTGTACTACTGGTGGGCTGGAACTGCCAGCGGCAGTCTTTGGGTTAGAACGACAAATAACTACTACATTATATGGAAAAGAAAGGCCCTATATAGTTAATGGGTCGGTTCTGACTGTACGTTACACAATAACAATAATATGTACTGAATATCCCATGGACTGCCAAAAGAACAAACAGGCCTTTCTTGGAGAAAGTGCAACCACGGTGTTTGTTCGAGTCAAAGATGGTGAAGCTTTGTCTCACATACTTCGGGTGTGCTGTCAAGAAAGGTCAGACCTTGGAAAGGATATAATGCATGGAAAGGTGGTGTTGTGTACCACTGAGTAGGAATTCACCCCAAACAAATCCTCTAGAAGGTTTTCAGAGGCAGTAAATTACATGAAGAGATTGTCCATCTTCCTTCCACAGAGCATTTGGTGGATTCAAACCACAAACCTTTGGGTTGGCAGCACAATTCCTTATCACTATGCCACCAGAGGTCCCTCGGGAAAGACTGAAGGTTATGGGGGGGGGGGAGTAATGTCCCCCAATAAGATGGATTGGCACAGTGATTGTTAACAACCAACTAGAACATGTCAGAGATTGTGAGGATGGTGCAGGATAGAGCAAGATTCAAAGCTGTTGTTTATAGGAGCATTATGAGTCATGGGTGACTCACAGTATCTAACAGCAACATGAGGAAGGGGGAGTTCTGGTGGCATAGACCACAGGGAGTTGTGCAGCTGTCCCAAATGCAGCTTCACCCCAAGATGGGCAGTCACTCTGGTGTGATTTATAGCTTCCAAAAATCCACTAAGGATCTGCTCTGAGTCCATTCAGACTCCATGGTGATGAATATGATAAGGGGGAAATTGTGTAAAATAGAAGCTAAGCTATCAGTATCCACAAAGTGTTTCATTAAGCTTTTAGGTTCTCAACCAAATCTGATTAAGCAGCAAAGGCTTGCCTTAACCTGATTGCCAGCTTTCCCAGGTTCAGTCCGCAACTAAATAAGCATCTTTGTTGATGATGAATAACCAAAAATTGCCCTTGTTAAGACTGAGAAATGTTTTGTAACTTTCAGCATATCTCTCAGGTCTCTCTTCAAAGCAAAAGATTCTTAAAGATTCTTCTTTAATCACATAACCAAACAGCAAACTGATGACCAAAAAATGAACTAAACCAACTGCCAATTTACAAGTTAAATTTAACTTTTCTAGGGGTTGGAGCCTCCTCATTTATTGTTGTATGCTCATTTTAATCATGATGCCTTAGTTAAGATTTTTATATAGACACAAACTTCAATGATGCAGACCTTGTCATTGTACAAATTATTCTTTTTATTTATTTATTTATTTTATTTTTGTGTGAGTGTACCGTCAAATCAGATCTGACTGGTACAGGAGGAGATTGTCCCTCATTCCCCGGCAGAGCATCTGGTGGATTCGAACCATGCGCCTCTGGGATTGTAGTTGCAGCTCCTTGCCACTAGGCCACCAGAGCTCCCCACAAATTATTCTTAATAATAGTCAAAATAAACAATTGGAAAGGAAATCTTTACAATTTCAGTGATATTAGGGTGACATTTTGAATGGAATAAAAGTCGGGCATGAGGTGTAGATCTAGTTTTGTAATCTAGTTAAGAAAAAGCAATAAGACGAACTGCTTTGAGATGAGAGGCAATCATCACTTTACTCTGGATGGTTTCATTGGCCAGGATAACACTAATGCCAAAGACCAAAGAGATAAGAAGATTGGATAGTTCTAAGTGATAAGTTACTAACATCTCAATGAAAGACCTGCCTTATAGTAACAAAACTCATCGAAAGAAGAACGGAGACATTTTAAATTTGTAAATAACAACTCTGTTAAGAACAATCAAGAGTTTAAAATGAGTTACCAAACTTCAAATATGTCCCAAATGCTTTAAGAGATACAACTGGCCATTGGATTGAAATTTCCTTGGCAATTTCCCAAAGAAACATAGCATGGACATTGTATCAGACCTCAGGAATCTTGATGAAACAATAGAATAAAAATGAAATGTCAGCATTACTCCGAGTGATAATCACACCAGATGTTATTCTTCTGAAACCTATTTTCTGACTTATAGTTGGGGAGAGGGGGAAGCATAGAAGAAGGAAACGGGAAGGGGGAGTAACTATATTATAGACTATTAGTTAAAGATAGTAGGCTAGATAATTTTACATAGAACAAAACTGTATTATGGTGGAAATAATGGTGTGGGTTCATGATGTGCTATTTCCTCAAGACTCAGCGAAACTTGAATTTTGCACCATTTGCAGTATTTCAGGGAAGTGAAAGAGACATAACCTCTGCAATAGTTAGTGGCAACTTTCTGTGAGACTGGAAATGTATTCACTGTGAAAATATTGAGTCACTAAGCCTTCAGACCGCATTCCAAAAGTCTACCGGAGACATTTCAATCAAGGGTACGAGAATGTGACAGCCAGGCCATTTGAGCTAAAAAGCATTGTACAGAATTATGTTGGTGAATCTAGTGCCCTCTAAATGACCTCATGTGCTGCTATGGTATTAAGTCATGGGAAATCTTTTCATACGTTGGTTTTTTTCACCCCCCCCCCCAAAAAAAGGGAGGAGGGGGAAAAGTCTTGAATTCCCAGTAAGAATGCTAAATTATCCCATCTCCCAATGGAATGATTCACTTTCATTTCCAAAAGCTGTAAAGCCTATTGACCCCCGTGGTGTTATCCTTCTCACTGGCCATGCAGTACTTTCTTTAATCTCTTGGATCAAAGATTGGTCAATAAAAATCATCTTTGCTTTTGTGAGGAGCAAACAAACTGCACTCAGCCCTATGATAATTGTAAGTTTTCACAAAATTGCAGAGAAAGACATTCCTGTGTTGTTAGAAAATTAGCAAAGGAAACCGTTTGTTTTCTATTTGCTGAGCTCATTTCTAATGCACTAGGTCTCCCAAGTAAGATATGTATGTTTCCTCTGGAGGTTTTTTGTTTTTGTTTTTTCTCCTTCTTCCTAAAAATTTTAAATGAATTTTGAATCAGTGAAAGAGCTCTTACCAATGACCCTGAACACTGAAGTCCAATTTTTCTGTGGAAAAAAATTACATGGAAGTGTCATTCTGAAAAAAGAACATCAATATAAATGACAGCCTCAATATGAACTGCCCTTTGCAATAAAAGCAACATGCCTCAATCCCAAACGAAAAGGACAACTTCTTTGGTGAAAGAGTAGACCAGTTGTTTACTCCATTAAAGTTTGGTCCATTTTGCTGGTATTCCAGCAGCTGATGGAAACAAGGCCCAATGTTTGTTAGGTCTGTAATTAGTCAATTGAAAATAGACTCAGCTTATCGACTTCTTTCATAATAGATCATCTAATACCGTTCATGAGAATATTCATGGCTCTACTAAAGAATTTCAAGTTTGACAAATTGCTAATCTAGCATAGCAGAGTTTGCCATTGCCAATGCCATCAAGCTTTAAAAAAAATTATTTCCATTTCCTAATGTAAGGTCTTAGACATTACATATTATCTTCTGAATTCTGTTTCTTTCATTATTGAGAGGATTTTTTTACAAGTTAACCCTTTGGTACTCTAGGAAGGTATTATGATATATTTGCCATCAAAGGTAAATTGTGATCAAATCTGATATTGTGTTGATAACAATTATGCATAATGATTAGCCTAAATAATACTTGATGAAGCTATGAACATCCAGAATTAAATACAAAATTGAGAGATTGATGTCTAGAGAGGACAGGCCATAGCCTATATTGAGGTTTATGTTCTCATACGCTTTACTATGCATCAGGATGGTTTCTATCCCTCATATTTCTATATAAACTAGTTCTTAATAACTTTTTATTGTTTCAGGATGTACTTAATGATTAACGTTACATATCTACTGAGTTAGACCATGAATTTCCATTTGTAATTATGCTTCATGTTACAAATTGATATAAGGAGAGTTTTCTTGGGGATGTGATCAGCATTCACATCCCCAAATACTTATTCATGATGAAGCAAAGTGCTCGCTCTCTCTCACTCTCTCCGTGTGTGTGTGTGTGTGTGTGTGTTTCTATTTCTATAGTAAACAAGTCCAAAGTGTGTGTGCTATACTGTAGAGAATCTAGCTTAAAACAGATAATGTCATTGTTGTTGTTTATTGTTGAATCACAATTGACTTTCCAGCAGGTTTTGAGAGACAGTAAATTGCACAGGAGGAGACTGCTTTTCTTTCCCCTGTGGAGCAGCTGGTGGATTCAAATGGCAGGAAAATTCCTTCTGACTAAGACACCATTTCTCCCTGAGAAATAGACATAGAATATGATATCTACCTATTCCATGACTTACAAGATTATTACAAATCAAACAAAGCCAATATGTTTTAAAAAACATCACAAGGTCTCATAAACCCAAGAAAATTATTTTAATTTTTAATTTGATAAAATTGTTCAATAAAAAATAAGACATCATTGTTTAAAAAAAAATTAAAGAGCCTTGCCTTGGTGACAGTAAGACTTAAGTTAAGATCCAGATTTTCCACTTAGCCTCCTATAGGTTTTATGCCTACAGTTTGTTTCTTTGTGTACAGAATTGGAATATATGAGTATATATAAGCCTATCTACACACCAGTTCTACAAGATGCAGCACCTTTGCTCAGGAAACATTACGACTAAACTTCAGAGACACTGATCCCAACATAAGGAACTACCATCAGCTGATGTGTTTGAAATCACAGAAGTCATGGAAGCTTCATATATAAGTTATTAGATGGAGGGCTGGTGAAAGGGAGATAGATGTGAAGGGAGGGGGTAGAAGTGAATGGGTATCCTGGTGGATGGTGGAGCAGAAAAATAAGTGCGTAAAGACGCGTGTGAGAAAGGCAGGGACAACACTGACACTAAAGTTAACTCCACAATAAGGGATATACCTTTAACTTGCTGGTCTGTCTGATACTTCTCTAAATCTGAACATTCACATTGAGACAGACTAGGAAGAAGGACTGGCCATCCACTTCTGAAATAGCAGGCCTCTGAAAACCCTATGTACAACAGAACACATTTAGATAACAGAAACGGCAAAGGAGGTTGAGTTTTCAAGTATGGAAATACAAAGGAAGAGGAACAGTTGTAAGCAGTCACTGGTGATTGGGACATGGAATGTGAGAACCATGAATGTAGGAAAATTAGATTTGTCCTGGAAAGGGTTAAACCGGGTGGCTCCTTGGAGGCAAGGATTCTGAGGCTCCATCTAACATACTTTGGACATGTTGTGAGGAGAGACCAGTCCTTAGAGAGGGACATCATGCTTGGGCGGGTGGAGGGACAGTGCAGGAGAGGAAGGCCCTCTATGAGGTGGATTGATTCAGTGACTGGGATAATTGGGATGGGAGTGTCGGAGATAGTGCGATTAGCATAGGACAGAGCGGAGTTTAGGGCTGTTGTACATAGGGTCGTATGAGTCGCTGGCGACTCGACGGCACATAACAACAACAACATATATATATATATATATATATATATATGATGAGTTTGTGCTAAGGACTAAAATGTAATAAAACAAACACCAAATGCAGCTCTTGACTTGCTCTATTATTATTATCATCATTGAGCCAATTCTGACTCATGGTGACCCCATCTATATGACATTGAACTGCTCCTTTGAATTTGCAAGTCCATGACCTTGCAGAAGCAGATTGGCAGGCCTGTCTCTCATTAGGTGAGTTTGAACCGCCAACTTCCTGACTCTTAGAAAAGGAAGTGCTCAGCCATTTTTGCTGCCCAGGCTATCTTGGCTTATTTTAAGGACTTCAAGTAGCTAGTGTTTATTGATAACTTACTTCAGATTATGCTTTAGAAATGTACTCATTTGAATTAGTTTGAAATTCCAAACTAATCATTGACATGGACATGATTACACCTTACATTTTACAGAAAAAGAAATACTGAGATATAGAATAATTTGCATTAAATTATGCACCTAGTAAATGTAAGGGGCAGGGATTGGAGAGTGACTCAAGAGTTTGAGATCTTAACCCTGGTCTCTCTAGCAGACAATAGGGATCTTCTAAGAAGTGTCATTGACAACACAAAGTCATAAAATTCTAATCCACAAGTTTCTCTGCCGGAGAAAGATGGGCAATCTTCTCCTTCTCAACTTACTGCTCTTAAATCCCTCTGCAGGGTCAGCTATGAGTCAGTTCCAACTCAGTGGTACACAACAACTAGTGGACAATAGCTATTACATTGTCAGGATTTATGTTAATGTTTTGATGCCTTTATTTTGAAAGTACTTTATCAAAACCAGAGGTCAAAATCTGATTTTGCTTTTGCCCCTCTTTGGTAGTATGAACCTGGGTATCCCTTTCCATGTTTTTTTCTGCTTCATTTATGATATCAGGAACAATGTGTTAATGCTTTAGAGATCTCAAAGAACGTGTATAAAAATATACTAAGAAACTGTGAGATATTAATGGATGCTATTGGACACTGGGCTGTACGAGGAGGAATGTGGCATCAGAATTGGAGGAAGATTCATCAACAACCTGCGTTATGCAGATGATATAACCCTGCTTGCTGAAACTGAGGAGGACCAGAAGTGCTTGCTGCAGGTCAAGGACTGCAGCCTTCAAAATGGATTGAAGCTCAACATCAAGTAAACAAAGATTCTCACCACTGAGCCAATTGGCAGCCTCAGTAGGATGGTGAAGAGATTGAGATTGTTAACAGTTTTAGTTTGCTCTTGGTACCAGCATCCAGGAAATCAAGAAATAAATTGCATTGGGAAAGCAGCTGTCAGGGACCTTTCCAGAGTACTGAAGAGCAACAAGGTCAGGCTGGAGACTAAGGTGTGCATGATCCGGGACATAGTCTTCATAATTGCTTGCTATGCGTCAGAGAGCTGAATAATGACTAGGGATGATGGAAAGAGAATTGATGCCTTTGATCTGTGGTGCTAGAAAAGAGTGTTGAATATACCACGGACTGCTAGGAGAACAAACAGGTTTGTCTTTGGAGATGGTGAAAACCAGGCTGTTACTTGGAGGCAAAGATTCTGAAGCTTCATCTGACATACTTTGGACATGTTGCAAGGAGGGACCAGTCCTTGGAGACATCATGTTTGGGAGGGTGGAGGGACAGCGCAAGAGAGGAAGACCTTCGATGATGTGGATTGATTCAGTGACTGGGGTAATGAGGGTAGGTGTGTTGGAGATGGCTAGGTTGGCACAAGGTAGAGCAGGCTTTAGGGCTCTTGTACTTAGGGTCTCTATGAGTTGCACGCAACTCGATGGCACGTAACAACAATAGCAACAACATCATACCCTGAACTCTTTCTCTCCCTCTTATTGCCACTGGGAAGGAATCTTCTCATAGCTATGTCTCCATAGCTTTCGGAGGTTGTACATCACAGGGAACATCTTGTCAAACATTTGAACTTGGAATCAGTGGCAGATTGGAACTGAGGTGCCTCCGTTGAGTAAGCAGCACCATATCATATGGGTTAAAGCAGCCTAATTTATGCAGATGACACAGCCTTGCCCACTGAAATGGAGGAGAACCTGAAGTGCTTGCTGCAAAAGGTCAAGAACTGTATAGTCTTAAACATGGATTGAAATTAATCATCAAGAAGGTAAAGATTCTCCCCACTGGGCCAACTGGCAGCAGCACGGTAGATGGAAATGAGGTTGAGGGTGTTAACAGCTTCAGCTTGCTTGGCTCCACAGTCGACACACTTTACACCAGCAATAAGAAAATCAAAAGATGGATTGTTATTGATAGCTGGCTCTACACACAAAGACATATACACCAGTGTTCATAGCAGCGTTATTCACTATCGCAAGAACATGGAAACAGCCCAGATATCTAACTATAAACAAATGGATTGAGAAATTATGGTACATTCACGCAATAGGATATTATGCAGCACACAGAAGCAATGATTGTGTAAATTATTTCCTAATTTGGAGGGACTGGAGAACATTATACTGAGTGAACTAAGTCCCATAAAAACAAATATTGTATAAAACAATTATTGTAGATTGAGTATAAGGATCCAAGGGGGTGAAGGAGGGTGAAAGCAGAGGGATGAGGATGTGCAGGGGGAGGAGGGATTAATCATGGAGTTGTACAATTTGATGGTTTGGGGGGCGTGAGGGAAATTGAAAGAATCTGTTCTGGAAAACAATGTATTCTATTTCTATAAATAAACTAGTAAAATAACCATTTAAAAAGATGAATTACACTGGGAAAATCTATGTCAGGGTCCCTCCAGAGTACTGAGAAGCAACAATGTCAGTCTAGAGACTAAAGTGTGCCTGATCTAGGCCATGGTCTTCACAGTTACTTTCTATATACATCAGAGAGCTGGACAATGACTAAGGTTGACAAGAGAAGAATCAATGCTTTTAATTTGTGATACTAGACAAGAGTCTTGAACATACCATGCACCTCTGAGACTAGTTGCTTTGAGACGAGAGGCAATAAAAGTAACTTTTTTTAAAGAAAAGTATTGAGATCATTTTGTGCTTTGAGTTTTAAGTAGTACCTAACATATCCACTCATAAATCCTAAGAGAAGTTAAATGAAATTAGCAACAGCTATGTGCCACTAGATACATCTTGGAGAAAGTGCAAAGTGTTCTGTGGAAACTAAATGGTGAAGTTTCTCACCAATCTTGGACATGTTGTTAGGAAAAGCTATTCCTTAGAAAGGGGTATCATGTTGGAATGCTGGAGGGTCAGCAAAGGAGAGGGAGACCCTCAGTGAGATGACTGGCAACAGACTTGAATGTGTTAAGAATGAGAAGGATGATGCAGGAGAGGATAGAGCTCAGATCTGCTATTCATAAGATTGCTATGAGTCATACTCAACGGCATTTAACAACAATCTACCACCAGATCATCACTGTCAAGCTAAAATAAAGCCATTTCTTAGGTCATTTACTGTAAGTCTAAATATCCACAAAATAAGTAATCAAGCATCATAGGAATTATTTTTAAAGGAGGAAAATGCTATTTTAATATTCTCTGCATCACTGCTGTTGAAAAGAAGAAAAACAAAACTTCAGTTATCTAACTTTAAAAAATTACAATGAATTGAAATAGAACTCCATCAAATCAAGTTAAAACTCTCATCCTCTCCATTTAAAATATTCCCTTAACATGATCATTTCTTAATGCTGTATGTTAGGATATGATCTCAAATTTCTAAGCAGTGATTTTTCAAACTTGAATGTGCAGGACCAATGAGTTGCAGGCTCCCAGGTAACGCAGATGCTGCTCCACACAATAAAGTCTCTGTCCAGTGTCCCCACACACCAGAGCAATGAGGGAAAATACCACTTAGTTCCCGAGTACAGAAAAGAGACTTCCAAGTCATGGAATAAGCTTTAAAGGAAAAGGAAAGAATCACCCCTCCTTTCTTGCAAGTAATCAAAACTTCCATTTCTTGTTATCAAAAGTTAGCTACACATCACAAATAGATTTTTTGTTGTTGTTGTTTATTGATGTTCATTGTTTTCTGTGTTACCATAAGTCTATTAGTGGAATATTAGAAGCAGAAACCCCAGGGACAGATACTTCTTAATCAATTAAACCAGAAGTTTACCTAGTGTATATTAAAATACTGAAGAGAAATGCACACATACAACATAATGTGAGTTGCTTCACCAGCTAGCAGTGAAAAAGTTTAAAGAGAAGCACAATCCAGCAAATTGTGAAAATAATGATGCTCCCACTGGACATGAAACTCCCTTTTTATTCTTATATCTTTCAATGCAGAGTGTTCAAATGATATTAGCAACCTAAACCAGTGATGCCGACAGGTTAGTGTAGACATGTACTCAGAGATTCCATGCCTGGGGCCAGGCACAGATGGCTGTCAGTGATCCTGTTCGGCATTAAAAGCCTCCTGCAGCATGAGAACCAGAGCAGAATACAATTTGAGCCACATTGCAAACAAAATCAAGTGGGAGGAAATTTCACTTTTAAATGGTCACTCACCAAAATGAGAAATAAACAAAAACAACCTATCTACATAGCATCACGTTCCCCTGAGGCAAATGATGGCATCTATGCAGAAATTGGTTTCAGAGAACTCTGAAAGCCAAGATAATTAAGGATTGCCCTGCCCAGAAGCAGGGGGATGGGCAGAATGACCTCTTCTGGTCCCAATTCTATAATTTAGGAACGAGATACTGTCTCCTTCAGTAGACCACAGAACTGATGGGAATGGGGTTAGCAGGTACTGGTAGCCAAAAGGCATTGTACTTTAACCCTCTGTCAATCAGATCAGGATGGTAGCTGAGAAAATGTCTTAGCTTCTGCATGAATAATTTCTTTTTAAAGAGTTAGTAAAAAATCAGTTCCTATAAGGCAAAGGTTAAGAATATCCAAATATCCAAATTTTCACAATTGTTGTACTATTATCTTTAACATCAACTATTCCTCCTTACAGCTCTCTGGGAAGCTCTGGTAGTAAGGAATTGTGTTACCAACCCAAAGGTACAGGGTTCAAACCCACCAGCTGCTGTGCAGGACAAAGATAGCTATTTAGATGGCAACTTAGATTTCAGAGGCAGCGTTTTGTGGTTGTTATGTGCCATTGAGTCACCTGAAACTCATAGAGACCCTATGCAGAATAGCTCTGAATTCCGTCCTATCCTGGGCCAATCTCCAGTCTCCAACTGTCTCCAACACACGGGCCCCCATTACCCCAGTCATCCATCTCATCCATGGCCTTCCTCCCCTGGGTTGACTCTCCACCTTTCCAAGTATGATGTCCTTCTCCGAGGACTGATTACTCCTGGCAACATGTCCAAAGTATATGAGATGGAGTTTCTAATTCTTGCCTCTGAAAACCTGTAGGTTTAGGTTCGTTGTGACTCAGTAATACCAAACAACAACAAACTCATCCCTCTCACTCTCCTCTAGATCCTTGGGATTTAAAATTTGCTGAAAGACACACAGAAACTTAAAAACCTTCAGGAAAATGCTTCATACAGTTGGCAGGGGGGACAGGTAGCAATTTTCAAAGTCCGTGGTTCAGGCTAGCTCACAAGGCAGTACTAGTTAAAAGGTGAACGATAAAGGCCAATGCAGGTGGTTGTGGAGAACCAGGTGCCTGCAGGCTGTTGCTTTTAGCCCTAGAATAGCTGGATCAGGGTGCCTATGGCAAAAAGGGTTAAACTTCCAAGACCATTCCTTTACAGAGGATGTCAGGGCTGTAAACCACATCACCAACAGAACTAAGGTTAAGTAAGATGGGTCATACCTCCAAGTAAGGTGAGGCTTCAGGATACATCCCACCCCTATCCTACTTCATTAACATGATAAACAATTCTAGAATGAGGCCAGAAACAAGGCCAAAGAGTCTACAATTTACAATACATTACACAGTGGAAGGCCATGGTTCGAAGTGTCATACAACTTAATTCACTACACCACAGCTTGCAGTTCCTGGAACCTCTGAGGTTCCAGCTCTAGTGGGATCCAGGGTATGGTTTCTACTTGGAATCAGAACAATCTTCAGGAAGTCTTGGAGCCCCCATGGGTTTTCATTTGCAGTCTTTAAACGATGTGTACAGATGCAATGGCCTTAAAGAGACTTGAGAGGACATCTTTGCTTTAATGGTTATAGACAAATTCAAGAAGGCAGTGTTCCCAAGTAACTCTATTGTCTATAAAGACAATTGTCTATAAAGACAATTGGCTGAGAAATTCTGACTTTAAAAACATATATGAGTAACTTTCAAAGAATGACAATACCTGACCTTAACCTATGACTCCCTCTAAGTTACCTGATAGTATTGGGAAAGTGTAGTGGCAAATAAGGAGCTCTGGTGACATAGGCTGCAGGGATTCTGAGTGCCAACACAAAGGTTGCACTTCTCTGGAAGTGGGGTCACTGTGCAGGGGAAAAACAGGCAGTATTTTTTTTCCATTTCATCCTCGGAAACTTTGTTGGAAGGTCAGAGATGAATAGGACCCAACTCAACAGCAACATGAGAGAGGAAAAGAGAGAGAAATAGTAATTAGGAAATGTGGGAAAGAGACTATACATATGGATTTTGTACATCTGGAAAGACTTTCCAACTACTAAAAACAAAACAAGCTCCACTTACGCTTATCTACTGATGGGGTCTTAGAAATACCTTTATTATTAATGGAGGACAGATTGTCCCAAGGCTATCTATGAGTGCTGTGATGCATTTCTGTTTCTCTTAGACCAAGCTGGTCAATTTCCTATTTAGAATCTCTAAATCATAAAACAGAACTCCTGGGTCCCTCTGTCATATCATCTCGCAGATCCCTTTATACTTTTCTCTCTAGAATTCAAATACTGAGGATTTTGCATATGTGATCTTTTAGCTGGATCCTCCCTCCCTTCCCCATCCGACTGTAATTTCCGTGTTGGCAGAAGAACATTTTATTCTGTCCCCTCTTGAATCCACAGTGTTTCTCAGCTTAGTACCTTGCACATAGTAAGCTTTCAACAAACATCCACAGAATAAATTTTAAATAAACTTTGGATGTTTTTAATATGTAAATTTCTCTTGAGGTAAGAGGGATACACCGACTGTTTGCTAAAGACTTTTTTAGATAGAATTCAAATTGGTTATAGGAGTGGTGTATTTAAATATTAATGCTTTTTAAAGTATTAACAGTTTTACCTGTGGAATTGATTTCTCATTGTCCTACTATTTTAAACTAAGTAAATAAATTGGCCTACATTATGGAGGATGAGAGAGAAGGACAAAGATTCCCGATTAGCAAAATTAATATCCCAGATAAACAGGGAATTAAAAGCCATATATGTAATCAGGTACTAAAATATTCTGTTACCTGTTCAACCACGAAGTGCAACTCCCTCCATTACTAATAGACTTCATCCATTAGCTCAACAATTATATTAATGGAAGCACTATTTAAATCACATGAATGCCTAATGACTTATTTTTAAATTTACATGTATTTAAGGAGTAAATACACAGCATATAAATGCATCCATATGAAATCAGTAAATAGCGTTTAAATTTTTTTATTTTCTTCTTCATGTATATTGCCACATACAACATTTCTCCCTATAAGAAATAAAAGCAACTTATCAGGAAATATCAGGGTTTATTTTTTAAACAAAGCACTCAGATACTAAAAAAACTGAATACTTCATAAAGAAAATAGGTTGCTCTCCCCTAAAATTGCCTCTAATGTTAGCTGAATATTAATAAAATCCATAAACCATTAGTACATTATAGCTGCTTTGTTCTGAATTACATAGACCTTTTATGTTTATTCCTCAGTGAAAATGCATAAAAAAATGAAATCCACTCTAATTGTACTCTCTGAAGATAGCTGGTAAAATCATTTCTAGCAGCTATAAATCAATTGTAGTATTAAAATGACCTGCCAGGTGCATCTTCTGGGTATCAGACTAATTAAGGGAATGTATTAATTGCAACTATTCATCAACACCACCAACGTTGTTAGGTAACCCTTACAATGAATCTTTTTACCATATTATCTAGCAATAAAACTGCAGTTTTACAAAATGTGAAAAAAGCAAGGGCGAGGGAGAAAGTGAGAAAGCTAGGAGAATAGCTTGTGTTACTGCTTGGTATTGTAAAAGGGTCTCACACGAAGTTGTAAGATGGTCAGAACAAAATTTTTCCTACAGATACTCATTAACCCAGTTACATTCTTGGATTCTACTGTATTTTATTTTTGAAAACATCTTAATTTTTCCTAATAAGCCAACTCTAGGTTTTAAAATAAAATCTATTTTATTGCTTTTTATCAAATAATTGTGTAATCACATTATTATGGATATGTTTGGATGAATAGATAGATAGATAAATAGATAGATAATAGATAAATAGATAATAGATAGATAGATCTATATACATATATATAAAATGTGTGAATATATATGTATACACAGTGCATATAAGTGTATATAGTGTGTGTCTATGTATGTGTGTGTATTGTTGTTATTGTTATGTGTTGTTGAATTGCCTGCAACTCATAACAACCTTATGTACAACAGCCCTAAATCCTGCTCTATCCTGAACCAACCTTATTGTTTCTGACACACCTACCTCATTACCCCAGTCACTGAATCAATCCATCTCATTGAAAGTCTTCCTCTCCTGTGCTGTTCCTCTACTCTCCCAAGCATGACATCCCTCTCCAAGGACTGATCCCACCTTGCAACATGTCCAAAGTATGTCAGATGGAGCTTCAGAATCCTTACCTCCAAGGAGCAGCCTGACTTCATGTTCTCTAGGGTAAACCTGTTTGTTCTCCAGGCAGTTCCATAGTATATCCAATACTCTTCTCCAGCACCACAGGTCAATGACATCATTCTCCTTCTATCACCCATAGTCATTCATTGTCCAGCTCTTTGATGCATAACAAGTAATTGCAAAGACTATGGCCTGGATCAAGTGCAACTTAGTCTCCAGACTGACATCATTGCTCTTCAGTACTTTGGAGAAGTCTCTGACTGCAGACTTTCCCATTGCAATTTGTCTTTTCATATCCTGGCTGCTGGTACCAAGAATATTGATTGTGGAGCCAAGCAAACTAAAGCTATTAAAACATTCTCTTCCCCATTTATTATGATGCTGCCAGTTAGCCCAGTGGTAAGAATCTTTGTTTTCTTTATGTTGAGCTTCAATCCATAATGAAGGCTACAGTCTTTGACTTTCTCCAACAAGTGCTTCAGGTCCTCTTCAGTTTCAGCAAGCAGGGTAGTCTCATCTGCATAGCACAGATTGTTGATGAGTCTGCCTCCAATTCTGATGCCACATTTCTCCTCATAGAGCCCAGGCTCTTGAATAATCTGTTATGCATATAGATTGAAAAGCTATGGAGATAGGACACATCCCTGGCATACAGGTGTCCTGATTTTGAACCATGCAGTGTTTTCTTGCTTTGTTCTGATGATTGCCTCCTGGTGCAAGTATAAGTTCTACATCAGGATGATCAAGTGTTCTAGGATTCCCATTCTTTTTAGAGTTAGCCACAGATTGTTGTGTCCACACAGTCAAATGCCTTTGCATAGTCAATCACACACATACACACACACAGTTGTTATGTGTTCCGTCAAGTCACCTGTGACACACAGCGACCCTGTGTATAATAGCTCTGAATCCTGCTCTGTCCTGAGCCAGTCTCACTAACTCTGACACACCCATCCCCATTGCCCCAGTTACTGCGTCATTTCATCTCATACAAGATTTTCCTCTGCTGTGCTGTCCCTCCACTCTTCCAAGCATGATGTCCTCCTCTAAGGATCAGTCCCACCTGGCCACATGCCCAAAGTATGTGAGACGAAATTTCCAAATTCTCACTTCCAAGGAGAAACTTGGTTTCACCCTCTCCAAAACAGAACTATGTGTTTTCTTCAGTGGTATGTTTAAGACTCTTTGCTAGCAGCCATCAATTCTTTTTCTGTCATCTGTAGTCATGGTCCAGGTCTCTAACAAGTAATTGAGAAGACCATGGCCTGTTGTGTGTTTGTATGTATGTATGTATGTATGTATGTATATGTTCATGTATATTGTTGTTATGTGCCATGAAGTCACCCACAACTCATAGCGACCCTATATACAACAGCTCTGAAACCTGTCCTGTCCTGAACCAGTATCACTGTCCTCAACACACTTAATCCCATTGTCCCACTCACCATGCCAATCCATCTCATCAGGGGGCTTCCTCTCCTGTGCTGTCCCTCCATCCTTCCAAGCATGATGTCTTTCCCCAAGGACTCATATCTCCTGGCTCAAATTATATGAGACAGAGCTTCAAAATTCTTGCCTCCAAGGAGAAATTTGGTTTTACCATCTCCAAGACAGACTTATTGTTCTCCTTTTGGTCCATACACACACACACACACACACACACACACACACACACACACACCCAAATTCATAGAATTATGTTGTGTGTGTATGTGTGCATTCTTCCCTGAATGGGAGTGAATTAAACTATAATGGCAAATAGTATCCAAAGAATGTCGGAAAAACATTGACTTCAATCTTAAGTGATAAAATGAGTAGATTTTTGGTATTTACCTCAAATTGCTTCCACAGTAGTTCAAATTACTTTCATAGTTGTATTAAACTTTCAATTCCTCAAAGGAGAATGAAAATGTAAAATCTGAGAGATTGTTACAAAACAACAAAGAAGTTTTTCTATCATTTTGTGAGTTTCTCTCTCTTTGGTACTTTTATAATACACTTGACAAAATGACTAATTTCAAAAGAGAGAGATTGTTATTCTCTGCTCATCCGGCATCACTGGGAGACTCTGGTCAGAGTTTGAACATCCAGTTTTAGAAACTGATATCAAGAGTCTAAAAAATATGGTTCCCTTCAAGTCATGTTGTGGCAACTTGCACGTTTTCTGAGATTTCTTGTAAGAATGTTGATTCTTCTTTAGACTCTTAACACAATGTTGTTGCGTTATAACCAACTCATTGTTGGCCCATTAGTAGGATTTCAGAGATTGTAAATTACCCAAAAGAACATTATTCATCTTTATCCCATTAACTGCTGGTCGATACAAATTACTAAAGAAAGAGGTATTATGTGTGGGTTAGTAATAATTCCCTATGGACTATGCTACCATGGGTCAAATTTACATGATCCAGAATTGAAAGAATTCTAGGACAACTTCACATTACACTACTATATCTGATCTTCTACAGTACAGATGGGAAGAAATTAAGTCACCCTAAAGTCACTGAAACACAGGTGCACGTTTCGAATTCACCAGATGCTCCGCTGGAGAAGGAGCAGCAATCTCCTCCTGTGCCAGACAGATCTGACTCAATGGTACACAAAATGGGGGGGTGGGGTGGAAGTCACTGAAATTAGTAATAACACATGCAATGCTCTTAGGAGCATCAAAAAGCACAATCAAGAATGGCAATTGCTTCAGCCCAAGGCACCTACAGGAATTTAGTCATCACCTAATTGCTTCAAATTATGGTGGAACTTTGGGCTGAGGAAAAGGGACTTTTCTCTTCTTAGATGGTTGGAATTTAGAGGTAAGGGGAGAGATTGTGTAATTAGCACTTGTTACTAGTCTAAGAAGGGGCATGACCTGACAATAAAAAGAAGAGAATAAGAAAAGTGACGTTCACAAGCAGAATGTCTTGGTGAAGTCAACTCTTCACGATGGCTTTCAGTAGGCAAAATCGCATGACCCATTCCAATACTGAGCTATACATATCCACTTCTTCTCCATTTTCCAAGGATCCTAGATAGAAAACAAACAACCACCACCAAAATATTGATGACAGAAAAGGAACAAAAATTCCCTCATGTAAAGACAGCAGATGTGTCATCATAGACCAGACCACTCAGCAACAAAAACTAACCTTCAAGGTGAGAAGCTCATTCATTTAAGTAACTCGACCTTCAACAAGTGGTATTGGGTGTTTGAATGGCGAAACCAACTGACATGGAGATAACCCAAAAGACACTGGAAGAGTGTAGGCAGAATACAAATTTGCCTGAGAAAGGAATAGATTATGGTGTTGTAACCCTCTGTGGTATACAAAACATAGAAGGGTGATGAGATCTTATTCCCAAGGACATTTAAACTCTTTGTCCATGAATGATTGGAATGTTTCATTTGGTTTGAGCCCTCAAAGCTAACTCTCATTCACTCATTCAGAACTGATTCATAGCTGACTCTCCAACAGGTTTCAGAAGCTAAAATAGTTCAGGAGGACACTGCCCATCTTTATTCTGTGGAGCAGCTAGTGGATTTAAACTCCTTTGGGTTGGCAGCACAACTCCTTACCCATTAGACCACTGGTTAGCGTAATTAAATAA
Source organism: Elephantulus edwardii (assembly GCF_000299155.1). Taxonomy (NCBI): domain Eukaryota; kingdom Metazoa; phylum Chordata; class Mammalia; order Macroscelidea; family Macroscelididae; genus Elephantulus; species Elephantulus edwardii. The sequence goes on along the minus strand of NW_006399753.1, from coordinate 29,016,917 downwards.
GGGAATGAGATGGATTAATGTAGTGTTCTCAAATAAGCTAAGAGGCATGAAATTGGCAACTTCACATTCTGTAATACTGAAGGTCAAGCTCTCAAGAATGGGAGACTACTACTCAACAGAATTTAACAACCAGTAGGCAACAGCCACGTGCTGACCATTCACTGTTACTGCATCAAGTACTGTGCTGAACCCAATGCAAGCATGCTTTTCTTTTATCCTTAACACCATCCCAGAGGAGAAAACAACAAGTCAGACAAAATAACTAACTGGAACAGAATTTCATAATTACTTGGAAAATAAGGACTTGGATCCACGATTATGGATTATGTGATGGTAAGCCCATATTCTTAAGCAGCAAATTATATGACTTTAATATTCTCATATATTTTGTAATTATTTCAAGAAAAACATTAAAATTTCTTATTACCAATTTCATTTATGTTCTTTTCATTTACCAGTTTAATTTATGTTATTCAGCTACTTCATGTCTGCTTAGCCTATGTCTTCTAAAACTCCCTACATACTCCTGGAAACAAGAACACACTTTTTATCTCACTCTTATTATGTGAAAGTGAAAATATTTTGTGTGTGCTTTGTGCCTTCACTGAAAACAAATAATACAGATTTTTTAAATATTTGTAAACTTACCTGGGTTTTTACTTCCTATTATTTCTCACATACACACATACACACTCCTTTTTATAACAGATGATTTTTTAAAAATGGAACTATTAATAGTTATTATATGTTCATTCTCTGAGAACCAGAAAAATTTGAACACAGGACAATAAATGTAACACATTTATTTTTATTTTTAAAAAAATTAAATTAGAACATAGGAAAGACACACATGTAAGAACACAGTTATGGCATCTCTACTGTGAGTGATGGGATGACAATACCATGATTGTGGAAACCAACTAAATTCTATTTTTTTGTAATTAAAATAACTGTATCCTTTTTTTGTATGTACTTCCTTACACAAACACACATCTTATTTTGAAGGCTTCCTCTGTAAATATGATCACTCTATTTATTGATCAAAGAGAGTAGAATAATGAAAAATTCCAACGTCATTTATTTTAGACTGGTTATACGATCTATGGGTTTGGCTGGCGCCTTCCCAGGCTCGTGGGAAGCTCTCCTTGCCAGAAGGCAGGAGCGTGGTGGTGGGAGTGCAGGACTCGTGGCAAGCTTTTGGAGTGGACTGCTTTTCCGGGAATGTGTTTGACGTGCAGGTTTTCTCTGTCTCTGGAGTGAGGCTAGCCAGCCTGGACCTAGGGTTTGAACCAGGAGGCGGCCTTAAGCCCAAAGGGCCCTCAGCCTTGTGGTCCTCGGCCAGGTTCAAATTGTCTTCCTGTCAAACATTCTTCTAGGTGGTATAGCACTGGTCTGTGCGTTGCTGTACAGAGGTAACTCGTGGTTGCTGTGATGCTGAAGCCTGTGACAGTGATGTGCCAATCGTGGTAATGGGCACCCATGGTGGACAGTGTTGGCTGGAGCTTCCCGACTAAATCAAGCCTGGAAGCAGGAATGACATCCACTTCCAAAATTGCTTGCCTCTGTAAACTCTATGTACGAACAGTGCTCAGGCTGTTCGTTCATAGGGCCGCTATGAGTCGTCTACGACTAGACGGCATTAAACAACAACAAACATATGATTTATACAGAATTATACTATTGAACTAAAGGTTACATATCTTAAATTTCCTGGTTCAAATCTATCAGCAGCTCTGAGGGGTTAGTATTGGTATTATCCTCCCATTAAGATGTGAAATGTTATGCACACCCATGTTTATCAAGGCTTTGTTCACAATTGCAAAGAGTTGGAAACAACCTAAGTGTCCATCAACAAACATGGATAGTGAAGTTGTGGTATACTCACACAATGGAATACTATGCTGCATTGAAAAAACAAGGAACTCATGAAATATTATACAAAATAGGTGCCCAGGAGGACATTATACAGAGTGAAATATCTCAGTCACAAAGGGACAAATACTACATAAAATGGGACTGTAATGGGTTGTAAAATGGGACTGACATCAGGGTTGGGGGGAGACTGAGAAAGATGATATAAATAATGTATACTGCATTGAATCAGATGAGGGAGGGAACTGTTTCAAAGGGATATGTGATTAGATATTATTGTCATGACAGGAGTCCAGAATGAAGGCTGCATAGTGGGGTGGACTTAGGGGGAGGGACTGTATAACAATGAAAGAATTTTTCTTTTACTTTTCAAAGAGAAGGGGGGTGGGAGCAGGGAGGGAGGTTGGGCAGGGAGAAAGTGCAACAATGAATGAACAGAAATCCAAAGTCTCTGTAAACTTTTATTGACATTAATAAAAAAAAAGATGTGCACTGTTGGAAACTGTATAACAATTGAGTTTTCACTTTATCAGATAAACACATTTTGTTATTTTATTTTGGTTAAAGAGCTGCTGTGTGAGACCATGTTTATTTGCTTACTCTTAGCAGGCTCAAATTTCTATTTAATCATCTGTTGTGGAAACAGTTTTGATATAAAAAATGCTAGTAAATTGCACAAATCCTTGATAATGTCACTGTTTTTTCCGTCTTTTATGATGATGCCTATTGGTTCAGTTGTGAGGGTTTTTCTTTTCTTGATGTTGAGGTGTATTCCACATAAAAAACTGTTTTCTCTTATTTCTTCACTAGGTGTTTCAAATCTGGCAAACGATAATCAAAACAGACCCAGAGTGACAATATATATTTCTGATAAAATCGGTTTTAAAGTAAACACCAACATAAGGGATAACAAGGATAACATTATATTAAAGGGTCAGTTAAATAAGAGGACACAACTATCATTAATGTCAACATACCTAATGGCAGAGTCTTAAAAGGAAAAAACCAAACTTCCAAGTTTCTCATTGGAGGCTAGGATTTTGAAGCTCTATCTCACATACTTTGGGCACATAGACAAAAGGGATTGATCCTTAGAGATGGATATCATTCCAGAATGGTAGAGGGACAGCTCAGGAGAGGAAGACCTCAGATGAGATAGATCGATACAGTAACTGGAGCAATGGGGGTAGGTGTGTCAGTCAGTGAGACTGGGCAGGCTTCAGAGCTGTTGTATATAGGGTCGCTATGGGTACAGTTGACTCAATGGTAAAGAACAACAACAACAACAGTAAATGTAGGTTTCATTTAATAAAGCACTTTGTATCAGATGGACAAAAGAACTCAACAGAAGGAAGTCAACAAAGACACAGAGGAACAAAGCAATGCAACTAATGAACTTGATCTCATAGATATGTATGTAACACTCCACCAAACAAGAGCAAAAAATACATTGTTTTCCAGTGCACATGAACTATTCTGTAGAGCAGACACAACATTAGTTATGTTAATTCACAGTGCAAGTCTCAATCTATTAAAATATTATATAGCATCTTCTCGCATTACAATGGTATAAAATTAAAAATCAGCAACAGAAAGACTGAGGGAAATTCAAGTCCATAACACCATTATATTAAATTACAAAATGGAAAATAATTACATGATATTGAGAACCATGGTCTAGTTAAATTGACATACATTTGGGGTGGACAAAACTTAAATCATAAAAATCTGTCACTAGGGCACCAATAATTCATCTTTTGCACACACAAAATAAATTCCCAAAGTCTCAAATCAATTCCAAATCCAAAATCTCCTGGGGCAAATGTCCTCCTTATCTGTGATACATGAAATCTAGAATTCCAGTTACCTGTTTCTGAAGAATGGTGGAACAAGATAAGCATTTCCATTACAAAAGAAGTAGCAGGCAGTAAGCAAGTCCAAAACTCACAGAACATTTACTCTGAGACCATTTAGGCAATGGCCCTTCCCTCCAAATGCTGGATGTTAGTCATGCTTTCTGGATTCTTGGACAGTCTCAGAAGTTACATGTTGGAGTTCTGATTCTTTGGAACCTTAAAGGCTTTGAATCCACCCATGGAGATTCCAGAGTTTGTAGCCATACCCTTATACACAGAGACAGCTCAACTTCCTTTGCTTTTTGTCCCTTCAGCTTTTGCCTCCTGGATCTTTGGCCTCTCTGCCCCTTGAACTTCTTGAGCTGCTTTAACTTCTGCCTTGCTCAGGCAAGTGCTACTTTTTATTTGGTTCTGCTAATATGTGCCTATTGTTGTTAGGTGTCCTTGAGTGGAAGATGACTCATAGAGACCTTATGGACAACAGATCTGAACGTTGTCCTATCCTGTGCCATCCTCACAATCTCTGACATATTCAAGCTCATTGCTGCAGTCACTGTGTCAATCCACCCAACTGAGGATCTTCCTCTTCCTTCAACATCGCTCCACCTTTCCAAGCATGATGTCCCTCTCCTAGAAACATTCCAAAGTATGTGAGATGATGCTTCATCATCTTTGCCTCCCAGGAGCACTTTGGCTGCACCTTCTCCAAGACAGGGCTGATTGTTATTTTGACAGTCCATGGGATATCAAGCATTACTGTGCAACACCAGAGTTCAAAGGTTTAAATTCTTCTTCTGTCATCCTTACTCATTGTTCAGCTCCCAGACTCATAGAAAGTGATTGGAAAAAAACATGGCTTGATTCAGGTTCACTTTGTTCTCAAACTGACATCATTGCTCCTCAACAGTTTGGAGAGGTCCTTTGAATACAGACTGTTCCAGTGCAATTCCTTTCCTGATCTCCTGATTGCTGGTACCAAGTATCGTTGTTATGTGCTGTATAGTCATTTGCAACTCATAGCAACCCTATGTGCAACAGCTCTGAACCCTGCTCTATCCTGAGCCAAGCTTATTGTCTCTGACACACCTACCCCCATTATTCCAGTCACTGAGTCAATCCATCTCATCCAGGGTTTTCCTCTCTTGTACTGTCCCTCCACCCTCCCAAGCAAAATATCCCTCCCCAAGGACTGGTTTGTCTTTGCAATACTTGATGCACACCTTTCCTGATTCTGAACCATGCAGTATTTTCCTTTTCTGTTCTGACTACTACTTCCTGATGCAAGTATAGGTTTCACATAAGCACAATCCGGTGTTCTGGGATTCCCATTCTTCTCGAAGTTAGCCACAATTTGTTGAGATCCACACAATCAAATGTCTTTGTATAGTCAATGAAACACAGATAAACATTCCTCTGGTAATTTCTGCTTTCAGCCAAGAACCATCTAATGTTGGCTAAGATGTCCCTAGTGCCACAGCCTCTTCTAATCCCAGGTTGTACATCTGGCAGTTCTTTGCTGATGTACTGTTTCAGTAGTTTTTAGGTAATCTTTGGCAGGATCTTGCTTGTTTGTGATATTAGTGATATTTGTCAATAATTTCCAAACTCTGTTGGGTCACTTTTTTTTTTAATGGGAACAAATATAGATCTCTTCCAGTCAATTGGCCAGGTAGTTGTTCTCCAAGGACTATAGTCTTCAATATGTATTGAAGCTCAACATAAAGAAAACAAAGATTCGCACCTCTTGGCAAAATGGAAGTTTCATGAAAGATGGAGAAGAGATTGAGATTGTTAACAGTTTAGGTTTGCTTAGTCTGTAATTAACACTTTTGGAAATCAAAAGATGAATTGCATTGGGAAAGTCTGTTGTAAGTGACCTCTCTAGAGTTCTGAAAAGCAATGATGTCTTCAGACTGACTGAAGGTGTGCCTGACCCAGGCCATGGTTTTGACAATTGCTGTGCAGCAGAGAGTGGGACAATAGTGAAGGATGATAGAATGATGAAGGAATGATGCCTTTGAGCTGTGTTGCTGGAGAAGAGTGTGGAACATACTGTGGACAAACGGGTCTGTCCTTGCGAGGGTGAAACCATGCTGCTTCCTGGAGGCAAAGATTTTGAAGCTCTGTCTCACATACTTTGGGCATGTGGCTAGAAGGGACCAGTCCTTGGAGAAGGATATCATGTTTGAAATGGTGGAGAGTCAGTACAGAAAAGGAAGATCCAGGATAAGATCAATTGACTTAGTGACTGGAGAAATGGGATTAGGTCTGTCGAGACAATGAGACTGGTAAAGTTAGGGCAGGGTTCAGAGCTAATGTACACAGGGTCTCTATGAGTCACAGGCAAATTGACGGCACATAACAACAACTACAATACAGATTGAATAGATATAGCGAGATGATTTAACTCTGATGCATACCTTTTCTGATTTTAAACTATGTAGTAACCCCTTGTTCTGCTCCAAAAACAGCATACTAGTTTCTGTATAGGTTTCACATGTGCATAACTGCCTGGATTTCCCAACCTTCTCAATTGTCTCTATAATTTATCATGATCCACACAATCAGATATCTCTGCATAATGAATAAAACACAAGCAAACATTCTTGTATTCTGTGCTTTTAGCCAAGATCCACCTGACATCAGCAATGTATGTATGATTCATTTTATAGCCTTTTCAGAATCCAGCTTGAATTTCTGTTAGTCTCCTCAAAGTACGACTGTAGCCATTTTTTTTAATCTTCAGTAAGATTTTGCCAGTATATGATACTAACATTGTTTAGTGATTTCCACATTCTCTAGGAAAACCTTTTTAAAAAAAAATTTTTTAAAAACCCACCCAAAACCAAAAAACTGGGCCAAATATGGTTCTTTTCCAGTTATTTGTCCAAGTAGCTGCCTTTAAAACTTTTTGGCATAGGTGACTGAGCACATTCAGGGCTGCATCTGTTTGCAGGCAAACTTAGTTTTATCAAAAAGTTCCTCTTACTCAAAGACACTAGATGTCTTGCTATGTGGTTTTCTCCTTCATCATCTTGAGCTGACCTCCTGTTTCTGTTGCTTCTGGTTCTTTTCTGCCGTTTTTGTCACCTGTGTGGTTTGCTGTGGTGTAGTGCTCTTCACTTCATTTTAGCCTTCACAAGAACTGCCTTTAGTAGCCATCAACAGTCCCTTCAAAGTAAGTTAGCTTTTACTATTGTTATTATGTCTCTTCAAGTCAAAACCAACTCATAGTTGACCCTCCAGTAGGTTTTCAGAGGCAGTAAATTATACAAGAGGAGAGTGTCCATCTATCTTGCATGGAGCAGGTGACAGATTTGAACCATATGCATTTGGGAGCACAGCTCCTTACCACTAGTATTCCAGCAGTCCTTATTAGAGACTTTAAAGTTCTTCTAGTTTCTACTCAATACCCAATTCCAATACCCAATACCCTTCCATAGTTTATGTAGCCAATAGAACAGCAGCAAGTTCTCTGTACCAAGTTCTGTCTTAGTTACCTAGTGCTGTTATAACGGATGCTATATCATAACGGATAGCTTTAATATGTAGAAATGTAATCTTCCACAATTAAGGAAGCAAGAAGCACAAATTCAGAGTGCCTGCTCTCGGGGAAGGTTTTCCTCTTCTGGTTGGCTCTACAGGAAGATCCATTCCTTCAAGATCTCTAAAGAGATTGACTCTAAATACAACCAAATCTTGCAGATTGCATCCTGTTGTATTATCATAACTATCTCTAATCCTATGTCACTAACATCACTGACATCTGCATGCTTTAAATCCTGACATTTAAAAGGATTTAAAAGACTAGATTATATTACAACAGGTAGATCATCGTCATGTTATGAGGTCCCCAAACAGAGGATCATTACATAATATTATGAATCATGGCTTAGCCAAATTGACACATATTTTTTTCAGAATGAGGAACAGAATGCAATCCGTAAAAATTCTTCTTCATCTGGCTTGAATTTCTGGCAGTCCCTGATGATACACTTCTGCAAGCATTTCTGAATTATCTTAATAAAATTTCACTTTCATGAGATGTTAAAAACATTGTTCACTAAGTTCCACATTCTGTTGAATCACTTGTCCTTTTTTTCTGACTGCAATACTACCAATAATATGCTAAGAAAAATATATCTGCAACTGCATTGCAAAAGCTACATTGCAAGATGAGAAATTTCCCTTATAAGAAATGGGAAAAAAATAGAGGAGAAATCATAGCATTATTTCCATTTCATTAGGGGAGACTTCACCACGGTAACAGCATTTAAACTAGTTTTCTAAATGGAACCTTTTAGTATCTACCTAGATGATCATTTCTCATTCTTCAAATCACAAAGGGGAATTTGACAACCTCAATTTCTTAATGTACCTGTTTGAAACACTCCTTCATCACATTCACCCATCTCTCTTTGCTTAGTTAAAGCCCTCTACAGCTTTAAAATGGGAACCAAATGTTTCCTGTCAAGAAAGAGCTTTAGCAGATAGTAATATAACCAAATGTCACAATTTATCTCTTGACTGCCCTAGAATTTTCCTGTCAGGGTGTTACTTCTAACTGGTCTGGTCACATTCCTTGGTTTTCGTGTATGACACAGTCAGAGGGGGTTCTTGGGAATTACTCACTGGCCGATGTCCTGCAGTGAGTGTCTGAATGCCATCCAATAACATTGTTGGCAAGGTGATGTGCTAGGTTGCAAAGTGTCACGAAATTCCTACCTTGCTGGCTTCCTTTAGGTCCCTTGAACCTCAAAGGAAAGCATGGAGTTGACTGATACAGATAGCCAGAGAAGGAAAAGTAGGTGAGATTTAAGAGGAATATCAAGAAAATATTTTTTATAAAACATTAAACTCTCTCTGGGGCCTATAGGCACCCTCGCTAATGCTGCTGTTTCGAGATCATCAGCTCTCCACAACCCTCTATTCTCCGGTCATCTCAAAGGGCTACTGAGCCATAAGCAATAACACAACAGGGAGTACTTATGTTAGCCCCCGCATGCATTTCTGGGAGCTGAAATATGAGGTGTCACTAAGTAGACCTCACTATTGCCAGGGTCTACATATTTTATCTGTGCACTCACTCCCTAGAATTGCTCTCCTATTACTGCCCTGATTGTAGCTAAAAACAATAAATGAAAATATGCTGAAAGATGACAGTCTAAAGTCGTAATGGAAATTACGGGCACATAAAGCAGCACTGAGGTGCCTGGATGGCCATTTGACTAGGAGTACAGATGTCCTGTCCAGATGCGGCCGAGCAGCCCACCTCTCCCCTTCTCTGCAGCTACTCCGTGGACTCTCTCAGCTCAATGAAATCTGAAAACCTCCAGAGTTGGCCTTCCAGAGACCGTTCTATCATACCTCTTTAAGCTGTAAACTCTTTAAGTCATTGAGACATTTCCCATCATAAGCAGTAGTCACTACAAATTGAGGAACTTGACCAAGCTAGTAGGGATTAAGCAAAATATTTTGCTTGCCAAACTTATGGCCTCAGATCACACAAGGTGGGCTGGTCATGTTCTAGTCTGGGGAATGTTGATAGTTGAGTGGAAGAGACCTGGGTTCAACTCCTAGCCAACACACTTTATGGACATCACCCCCACCCCTGCCAGTCTGTCACTGGAGGCTTGTGTGTTGATATGATGTTCAATAGATTTTAGTAGATCTTCCACACTAAGATAGACTAGGAATGAAGGTCTGGTAATCTACTTATCAAAACCAGTCAGTGAAAAATACTATAGATCACAGTAGTCTAACCCACAATGGATCTTGGGGATCAGGGAATATTTCAATCCATTTTGCTTGGGGTTTGCCATTGAGTTGGGGCTACTTGATGGCATCCAGCAATAATTATGATTATAAACAGGCAATAAGACTTTTCCTGGGAATTTTAATGGAAAATCAGTGAAAGAATGGAAAATTCTTGTGTGTGCCCATCATGAACAATGGCTTTAAGATCCTAAGATGTATAGATTACTAGCCTATGGATGGCTGGGGTGGAGAAACAACAAACTGCTCCATGGGGCATAAGGAGCCACATGCATCCTATGAGTAATGAATAAATGTTTACTATATGGATCTGTTAATCAGAAGGTCAGTAGTTTGAATCCACTAGCTGCTCTGAGGAGAAGAAAGTAAATATTCTCATAAACATATTGATAGTCTTTGGAATTCAATAAAGAGTCACTATTAATTATAAGCAATGTGATGACTGTTGTTTAGGTTTGTTGTTATTACTTTTTATTAGGGTTAATGAAAATAGTAATTTTTTTTATTCTTTTCAAAAGAAATAGGCTAAGAAAATAAAACTCCTCACCACTGAAACAATAGGCAATATCATAATAGATACAGAAAAAAATGAAGTTGTCAATTATCTCATTTTAATTGGATCTGCAACCAACACCCACGGTACCAGCAGTCAAGAAATCCAAAGAAGTGTTACATTGAGAAAATCTGCAGTCAACAACCTCTCCAAAGGGCTAAAGAGCAATGATGTCAGTTTAAAGACTAAGTTATGCCTGATCTAAGCCATGTTTTCTTCAAACACTTCTTATGCATCTGAAAGTTGAAAAATTAATAAGGAAGACAGAAGAATAAACACCTTTGAATTGTGGTGTTGGGGAGGAATACGCAATATCCCATTGTCTGACAAAAAGATAAACAAGCGGGTCTTACAACAAGGGTACTCTTTATAGACAAGTATAGTGACGCTTTATCTCACATACTTCAAGCATGTTGTCAGGAGGAATCAGTCATTAGAAAAAGACCTCATACAGGGAAAGGTAGAGAATTAGAAAAAGAGAGAGAAAGACTTTCAGGATTGATACGGTGACTGTAACTTTGGGCTTGAGTGTGAGAATGACAGATTGGGGCAAGATGCAGAACTGTTGTGTCACTACAAGTCACAGTCAATTCAATAGCACATAACAACATCTTCTTGGAATACTTCTCTCATGTAGTACCATTCGGTACAAAATTCCATGAATTGTGTGGAAATCAGTTATTTGTTTATCGGATACATTGGATCTGGAGGATCACATGAATTTCATATTTCTCTTTTTTACTTAATCTAAATTTTTTCATTTCCTTTCCATTACATAACAGAGATACTTGTTGTTGTTATGTGCCGTCGAGTCGTTTACGACTCATAGCAACCCTATGCACAACAGCCCTAAACCCTGCTCTATCCTGCGCCAACCGCACTGCCTCTGACACACCCATCCCTATTACCCC
>NW_006399753.1:29002898-29005355 GCF_000299155.1 Elephantulus edwardii | reverse complement strand
TTGTGTCATCTGCATAACGCAGATTGTTAATAGATCTTCCACCAATCCTGATGCCACAATTCTCCTCATAGAGCCCAGCCTCTCGAATAATCTGCTCTGCATACATGCTGAAAAGGTATGGAGACAGGATGCATCCCTGGTGTACACCCTTCCCAATTTTGAAACATGCAATGTTACCCTGCTCTGTTCTGACTACTGCCTCTTGGTCCAAGTATAGGTTTTACAGAAATACTAACTCCTATTAAACTCAAAAGCCAAAAGCAAAGCATTGTCTTTGTGTCAAATTCCAATTCATATGGACGAGAAACTAAATCTGCACCAGGGTTCCAAAGCTCTAAATTTACAGAAGCATACTGTCCCATCATTTGAGAGGGCAAAAGATTTTTGACAGGAGGGTAGGCTCGAACAACTGACCTTACACTCAGTAGCCTAGCTTTCGACCACTATTCCACCACAGCTCCTTTAACCACTAAGGTTCTATCAGATGATATTGAGAAGGGTTACATTTGTGAATGGCTGTAGAGATTTCTTTTTATGTAGTTTCCCTCAGTGTTCCTAAGTAATATTAATCTAAGTTTTCCTAAATTCTGGAAATAAAAAATCTTGTGCTGAAGAACAAGGTTAAACCACCTCAGAGCAAACATTATTTTAATTACATGACTTAGATACCTTTCAGAAGATAATAAACCTGTTTTAATTCCTTTCTCTCAAAAGGAAAAATAAGTACTATAACTAAGACTATTGCAGCATAAGCTACTATACATGGCATATCCCGAAATTCTGCCCAACTTGCATCAACATTGCTTCCTCAGCAAGGGATGTGTCTGAAACAGAAACACTGATTTCACTAATTCAGTGTTGAATAGTCCAACTATATAGCCAGCCTTACCTATCAGTTTCTCCATGTTTGGGTTTTTTAAAAAATGATGATGACCTTTAAGCCACTGCTTTCTAGTTACCTGGGTTTGAACATTTTTTATGCCTTTTTAAGGCACATTAAATTAACAATAGTTAGAGTAGTCAGTTGCTAATCAACCACCAGGAGCTTAGCAGGAGAAAAACATAGCAGTCTGCTTCCATATAGGTTCACAGCTTTGGAACTCTTGTGGGACAGTTCTTCTCTGTCATTTTTGGTTACAGAGTCCAGATTGTCAAGGCATTGTTATATTCTGGGCCTTTTAACACCGATTCATAGTTTGAAAATGTCTTGAAAATTTTGTCTATACTGAAACAAAACAAGATAACCTGTCCCCCCCATCACACTTTTTCTCTTTTTTTTGTCCTCTATCTGCCGCTTATCCTTTTCACCTTCTCTTCACTTGCCGTACTCTCTTGATCCATCAGACACAGCCCAGCCACCTGATCGCTTTACCTTAATGTCATTTTGGACAGAAGTAAAATGCCCTGGAATCCTTGGTAATCCATTTCAGATCCAGCTACTGAGCGCTGGTTAGGCTTCTGAGCAGTCAACAGTCTTTTCAGGCAACTACCTTGGAAATTGAAAACCTGTTAGAGCATCAATGAAATAACATGAGCCCTGAAACAAAATCATACAAATAGAAAAGAAAATGTCCTTTCGGTGTTAAGTTAAGGCACTGCTGAAACAATTGAAAGGCAGACAGGCTCTAGCTGATCTCTATTGATGGCTCTCAAAGTGGCTGGTTCTTATAAGAAGACTGGTTATTTTGCCTGCGTTTCAGGTGCCATTAGGCCTCTGCCCTGAGGGCTGAGCTGCTTACTCTACTGCACGATGCCAGCTGAGAGTCAATATCAAACCTGAGATAATGCACATTTGAGAATCATTCATGGGGTAAACAGCGCAGGTACAGAACATCCAAACCCAACAATGTCTGCAACTTTATTTAAGGGAAATAACTGCAGACACACTAGTGGCAGCTGCTTCCGTTTCTGCTTTCTGTCCCTAATCCCCGTAAATGCCCCTCTTCACTGCTTTCTGGGGAAAGGCTCTCTGCCTCTCCTTTGACTCACTGTTGTTATGTGCCATCATATTGCCTCTGACTCATAGTAACCCTATGTACAAGAGTCCTAAACCCTGCTCTGTCCTGTGCCAATCTTATTGTCTTTGATACACCTACCCCCATTACTCCAGTCACTGAATCAATTTACTTCATAAAGGGTCTTCCTCTCCTGCACTGTCCCTCTACTCTCTCAAGCATGATGCCCCTCTCCAAGTACTGATCCTGCTATGCAACATGACCAAAGTATGTCAGATGAAGCCTTAAAATCCTTGCCTCCAAGGAGCAACCTGTTTTCACCCTTTCGAGGATGAATCTGTTTATTCTCTGAGCAGTGCCTGGTATATTCAACACTCTTCTCCAATACCATAGCTCAAGAGCATCACTTCTCCTTCTATCATCCCTGGTCATTGTCCAGCTCTCTGATGCATAGCAAGTGATTGCAAAGACCATGGCCTGTATCAGGTGCACCTTAGTCTCC
>NW_006399753.1:28987427-29002323 GCF_000299155.1 Elephantulus edwardii | reverse complement strand
GGGGTGGGCGGGGAGAAAAGTGCAACAATGAATGAATGGAAATCCAAAACCTCTGTAAATGTTCATTGAAATTAATAAAAAAAATTTTAAAAGAAGATATGGAGATAGGTGAACACCCTTCCCAATTTTGAATGATGCAGTGTTTCTTTGCTCTGTGCTGAGAACTGCCTTTTGGTCCAAGTACAGGTTTCACATGAGAACAATCAAGTGTTCTGGGATTCCCATTGTTCTCAGAGTCAGGCACAGTTTATTGTGGTCCACACAGTGCCTGAATTACTATCCTTTTCTGGCTCCCTTTCACCCTTTAGCCTCCTCCTGCACAAATGTCTGGGTGAGGACATGGGACCTCCTCATCTAACATCACTAGAGGAAAGAGAGTCCAAGATCAACAGCACAAGGCTGATTCCTGTAAGGTGGAGATCAGACGTACTTCCTTTGCTCTACTCTGGCACCAACCCTCCCTCTCACGTTACTCTCTACACTCTCTACTTCTCTGTTGGGTCCAATAATTTCTTGCCAGGGACACAGGGAATTCACAAATCATTTCTCAAGGTGTGGAGTTTATTATGGAAATAATTGGAAACAAACAACTTGTGACCAGGATCACCAGGTTTCAATATGGTGTCTGGATCAAGAAGCATGTAGAAAAATCTTCCCTTGATTCAGAATAGCTCTCTTTGAGCTCACCTTAGCCCCAACACAGGTTCCTCTCAGCTCCCTCCCATCCACGAGAAACACCTTGGTTTTTGTCTCCTGGTTCTGTTGTTACCACTTGTTTGCTGCTTTTTGTCACCTCAGATAATCTCTGGTGTGACACTCTTTCTGTCTCCTGGGTCTAGATTTAAGAGGTTCTTGATACTGGGAAGTTCCATTGTAAATGACACATTCCACTCCTCACTGGTCTTCTTGGAGGGAGTGAGATTCCTCCCTCTGGTTTGGACTCTCTTTTTGAGCCTAACCACATTACAAAATTGACCAATTTCCTCATTAGGATTCCATACAGTTTATTTGTATGATCCCATCTCTATACAGGAATCATGCATCTTATTTGCAGGCTGTCCAATCCTCCTGGTGGGTCACAAACACCTCATTTGCATAGTCCTGCCTAGTCATTACAAGATCATGAATGAGTAGTGGTTATATTAAGTAATTTACTGCACTACACTTACTCAGTTTCATCAAACAAAATAACGAAAATACAAGAATATGCAGAATTAATTGTGTTTTTTTTGGCTGGGTGACATTTTCTCTCGTATTGAGGCTTTCTCTGCAATTATTCCTGTTACTCCACATTTTTATTTCTATCTCACATAGTTTTGAGTAGATAACTTCATTTTTATATTCCAGATTGCCAATACTGACTGCTTCAAATGTGCTGAAAAAAAAACCCTGGTGGTGCAGTGCTCAACATGAATGACTACTAATGAATAATTTTAACCTACAAGTCAGTCCATGGGAGAAGTGTGTGGTGCCCTGATTCTCTAAAGATGTGTATAGTCTTGGAACCTCACAGGACAGTTCTATTCAGTTGTATAGTTTTTCTGTGTATTTGGAATCAACTCCATGGCAGAGATTTGGCTTTGTTTTCCTTGGAATATGCAGAATATAATGGATTTCCAGATACTAGAGGAACATTACCCATTCTTTCTTTTGAAATATATTCCCCCTTTTCACGCCTAATCTTCTGTGTTTCTTTTTTTGTTATTATTCATTTCAATGAACATCTACAGAGATTTTGGAATTCCATTCATTCATTGTTGCACTTTTCTCCCTGACTACCCCCACCCCCAGTTCACGCCTCTCCTTGAAAAGCAAAAGAAAACCTCCTTCATTGGTACACAATCCCCCACCCCACACACACCCCACCCCCACCCCAAGTATACTCCACTCTGCAACCCTCATTCCGGACTCTTATGATAATCATAATGCCCTAAACTATATTAGTAAAAGGCGAAAGATTTATACGATCTGAAGAGAAACAAGACTATTGTGTTTCTTATTTCATACCTTCCCAGAATTCTCCTTCTTTGCCTTTTCTTTTTTCTCTACTCTTTGCTCTCTTGTTCTTTTCCAATTTTCTCCAACAAGAATACATTCTTGCAGCCACTGATCACTTATTGCTGTCGTAAAGGCTATCTTCCCTTTGCCATTTAAGTTCTATTCCTTACTCATCTTCTGGTCCCAGGACATCTAAGTTCTGCAAGATTGGGACAAGGAGCAGGAGCAGGAAATTTAACAATGGCCAAGCTGTGACAAGTTAATTCAACTCCTGCTGTTAAATTAACCAGCGTTCCAGCTGAGTTAACGCGTCACCCAGTTTCAAAAGGTTAAGCTCCAAGCTTAATCTTATTCATCATTATGAACTCTTCAAATTGGCTGAAATATTTAAAATTCAGTGAAATGAAAGGACCGCAGGAAACATTTAAGAGCCAAAGGCCTGGTCTTAAAAAAAAAAAAAAATGGAGAAATAATCTACAGAGATTAAGAAAAGAAGGCTTCAGAATGGGTGAATGGAGACACTTGAGAACCAGGTTAGAGTGAATAATAAAAGGACATTGAGGACAAGGGCATCTTATCTCCCCACTATCATGAAGAGATTCAAGCGTTAGGAAGAAATTTAATGGAGGAGCCTGAAAATGCTTGTCCTATCACATCATAAGCAACAGACCAAAACTGAATGCTAATGAAAAGGGCATGTACAATAATACCCACTGAGCTCTCTGTTCCTCTTTGGACTCTGGACACAGATGGGAGGTGGGTCACAGTGTGCCCCCCACTTATCCCTGACTGGGAGGGAACTCACAGCCCCCTGTGTGCTCTCTACCCACGCTTCTGTGACAGCACACAGCCTCTGCGCATTTTGAGGAAAGAAATTGTGCAGCAGAAAAGGATGCTGGAAATACCGAGCCTAGCAATTCTTACTAGGTATAATGCTAGTTATACAGTGAGACTTAATAAAGGTAATGGAATATTATTGACAGCATCATCAGCAGAAACCTCAATCACAAGCCTGTGCAGACTTGTGGACAATTGCAAGTGAGATGGTGATAACTGGGAATGTACAGGCATTGCTTTTCCCTCAATTTCTGCACCACAAACTGAAGTAGGAATTGTTTAAAGATGTTCTTTCACATGTATTCTTGCTGCCAACCCTGCACACAGATTTGATCACACAAATGCCCAAGCTGATCTTTCTGCCTAAATTTCCTGCTTGATCCTGATTGTCAACTGCATGCCCTCACAAATTCATTCCATTGCCATCTCTTCTCAGAAGCCTTTTGTGTCCGGATAAATCCAGTCCTTAATTTGCCAACATAACACTTAAAGCCTCTCGCAAAAGGTAGTTTCAGAATGTGTGATGATATTGCTTTTTTATTGTATATTTTATGTTTGTGTATTTTATAAGATTATCAGTATCTACAGGGCAAAGACTAAACCTTCTATTTTTAATACATTGTCTGTATGCCTAGTACAATGTTTTGTCTCCTTTGAGTTCCGGAAAGGCTAAGAGTTAGGACTTTCTTATTTTAAGGCACAGTAAGAATATCTTCAAAGGAAAATAAAAATGGGATTGAAAAGCAATTGAAAGATGAAATAAATCATGAATAGTCAAAATATATTTTTAAAATAGTATTTTATACCCTTAATATATTAAAATGTGTAGCATGCACAAAGCTACAAATATGTATAAATAATTGAATTATATGTACAACTTCAACTAGAAAAGTGTTGTTATAATAATATTTTTAAATAATTTTTTCAAGCATCAGAAGTATTAAGAAAGAATTTAGCAAAGCTGAATAGCTGTGAAATCATGCATTGGTTTCTTTAATTATTGTTTCTTTTGAGGAAAATATGCAAAGCCAACACTTAAAAACAGAGGAAGAAGAAATGTTTGTAATTCTTATTATTAATACAAGAGCAGAAATACAGGATTCCCAGCATAATTAAGAATCTATTGTTGGCATTACGTTCAAGGCTGGCACTTCTTCCATTCAGATGGATGTCAGTTATATAGACACCAGAGACATACTTTAGTAATCGGCAAAACAAAACTCGAGATCTAAAGCAGGATAAAAGCCCACCACAGAAGGGAAAGAGACATGCACTAAAGTTAAATAAGATGCTTATGCAAAATCCACAAGATGTCCAAGTAATAGCATTAAATTAGAAACTATATGGGAGTGTCATACCTTGAAAGGACAGTTTCTATTATTTTAAAATATCAAGGATATTTGAAGCCTGCTTCTGATATTTCTTATGCATGTATTTTGTATCTGAATGTTTGAAGCCTACTTCTAGTATTTCTTTTTCTTTTCTTAAAATATTTTCTCTTTTAATTGATTTTAATGAAAGTTTACAGAGACTTTAAATTTCCATTCATTCATTGTTGCACTTTTCTCCCTGACCACTCCTTTCCCTCAATTTGCTTTTTTGTGTGAAAAGTAAAACAGAACAAAACAAAAAAATTCATTATTTTTAAATCCCTCCCAAATCCACTCCACCATGCTACCCTCTTTCTGAACTTCTGTCACAACAACAGTATCTAATCATATATCCCTTTTAAATAGTTCTCTCCCTCATCTGTTTCAGTGCAGTAGATAGTATTTATCCCATCTTTCTCAGTCTCCCCATAAACCCTATGTCAGTCCTCTTTTATAACAGTGGCATTATGCCATATTTGCCTTTTTGTGACTGAGATATTTCACTCAGCATAATGTCCTCCATGGTCTGTATGTATTTTGTACCTGAACATTTGAAGCTTGCTTCTAGTATTCTAAAGTATATATTCTGTATCTAAACATTATTGAGACTCCCATATTGCCCTGCCAATGAGACTTCATCTATGCACAAAAGTTAAAAAAGTATGCTTCTAGGCATGCTCTCTGCTCTTCAAAAGTTCAGTTGAATTCAGTTCTTTTCCAACCTGCTAACTGACCCTTTTTCCTCAATGTTCTCATTTAATTTTTAAGTATCCATTTCTATCTATTACATTATACTTCAGTTCTTGAACACAGATTATGACTCATTTTTACATTTTGTAAAGTTATCTGCAAATCCATGCCAGAATCTCGTTTTGAGCCATGATGTGAGAATACAGTTATAGATTAGTCATTACCCTCTGGATCACTGACTGAGTCAAGTGTTGCTAGTCAGGATCTGACCTTGCTCTTTATTTCCCCCATAAGTGAATTCTAGATAATTATTGTGTTCTGGTATTTGCATTCCTATCTATTAAGAAATTTCCATTTTTGAAGATCTGTCTAATTTTGGAGAAAACACGATTTCAACCAATTTCAAAGTTCCAACTTGTCATCACAGTAGGAATACCAAGGATCCAGCTAATCTAACCTACTGCCTTTGAGTCAATTCTTATTCATAGCAACCTTACGGGAGAGAGTAGGTCTGCCTCACACTGTTTCCAAACCTACCTTTTTCCTCCTGTGAAGTGTCTAACAAATTTGAACTATTTACTACCAAGCCTTTGCTTGAGGAGCTCTGGCAGCCTGGTGGTAAGGAGCTGCACTGCAATCTCAAAGGCATGGAGTTCAAATACACGAGTTGCTCCACAAGAGAAAGATGGGCAATCTCCTTCCATGTGATTAACCTCTGAAAACCCACTGGAAGGTCAGCTATGGGTTGGTTTTGACTCAATGGTACACAACCACAATCATTTGCTTAATATTTGAGTGCATAGTCATTGATCCACCAGGGTCCCTGTGCCACCAGGGCTCCTGTGCCAAAAATCTCACTCACTGTCATCAGGTCAATTTAGGTTTGCAGAGATACGTCACCAGATATCTGAAGCTGTAACTCTTAGCAGTAAGAGAGTGTTCATCTTCCTCCTATAGAGTGGCTGGGAAATTCGAACCACAGAGATGCAACCTTTCGGTGAGTGGCACAACCTGCTATGGAATATGCCACCAGAGATGTACACCAAGCAAGAACTGTTGTTGCTATTGTTAGGTGCCACTGAGTCAGCTATGATACGTCGTGATCCTAAGAAGAGCAGACCTGAGCCTTGCCCTGTCCTGCCACATCCTGCCATTTCTGATATGCTAGAGCCCATTGCTGCAGACATTGTGTCAATCCACCTTGTTGAGGTTCTCACTCTTTTGCTGGTGTTCCATCTTCGCCAGCATGAAGGGTTTTTTCCCAAGGAATAGATCCATCTTAAAACATGACCAAAGCATAGGAGACAAAGTTTCACTTCCACTTCCACCAAGACACACTTGGATATTGTCAAAGGAATTGTTACTCAAATATGTTGTTCATCTCAGAATCAAAACCAAGACTAGCAGCCTTTAACTCCATAAGCTACAATTCATAGAGCATAAAGTTAGATAATTAAACATTCTATTCTATGACTGGAAAACTAGGTGAATATGGAAGATCATCTACCATAAATCACTCTAAATTATAGTGATTTTAGAACTGATTACATAAATATACACAGACTAAGCTAAAGAGTTGTTGTTTTGTTTTATTGTATACACTCTTCTGTCAGTATGCTATACTGAGGTAATCTGTGATGCTGAACCTTGTACCACTGCAGTGTCAAATACCATCATGGTTATCCATGGTGGGCAGTGTTTAATGGAGCTCCCAGTTTAAGACAGTTTTGAAAGCAGGAGTGTCATCCACTTTCTAAACAACATACCTCTGGGAACTCTGTGAACTTTGATAAATGACGATAGTTATAGAAAGGCTTTAAGATTTTTGTTCATAAGGTCGCTATGAGTCCTGATTAACTCTACAGCAATCATCAACCACAACAACATGCAAGTAAAAGTATAACTTTGTTTACTTGATGATAGTTTGAAACTGCCCTGAGATTTGCACTTTAAAATCCTGGAGAAGTACTCTAGTGGACACAAAACAGTGCAAATAAGATGAAACACAGAACATTAAGGACCTGATATAATTAAGTCTGCAAAAGGTCTGACTAAAAAGACACAAGATGACTATAGTGGGTAGAGGAATCTGGTGGCTATCATTTGTCTTCAGACTTCTATGGAAATTAGATAAGAAGAAATTGCTTTAAAACCTATCATGGAAGTTCTACAGTTAGAGAAAATCATTTAATATTATTAATAAAATAGTTTATCAAAATACATCTAGAAAGAATTTTAGAAGTCTCTGAATAGAAGATATAAAAATATCCTTAAAGCATTTGAATAATGCTACTTTTCCTCTATTTTACATTTTATCACTATGACAGCTCATTGATATACACAGCCATTCTTATTTGATCATCATGAAAACTCTGGGAGATGGAAAGGCAAATAGCACTTGTTTTGCACAGAAAAAAGCCTAGTTTTAACAGGACAGCTGACTGGAAGAGGTCTATATTTCCTCCCATTCCCAAGAAAGGTGATCCAACACAATGTGGAAATTACTGAACAATATAATTAATACCAGATGTAAGCAAACTATTACTTAAGATAGGGAGCTCCCATAATTTCACGTTGTGTTTAGAAGAAGCCATTGCCACCAGCATTATCAGTACTGATGACAGACGGATCTGACTGAAAGTAGAGAATACTAGAAGCATATCTATTTGTGCTTTATTGACTATGCAAAAGCATTTACCTGTGTGGATCATAACAAATTATGGTTAACATTGAGAACAATGGAAATTTCAGAACACCAAATTACCCTTTTTTGAAACTTATACCTAGACCAAGAGGCTGATGTATGAATAGAGCAAGGGAACACTACATGGCTTAAAATTAAGAAAGGTATACATTGAGATTGTATCCTCTCTCCATACCTATTCAGTCTGTATGCTGAACAAATTATTTGAGAAGCTGAATTCTATGAAGAATGTGGTATGGTATTAAGATGAAAGGAAGATTCATCAATAACCTATGTTATGCAGATGACACAAATGTACTTGCTGAAAGTGAAGAGACCTTGAAGTGCTTAGTGCATAGAAGACTTCAATATTGATTTTATATTAATGTCAAGAAAACAAAAAGTTTCACCACTGGATGAATAGACAATATCATAACAGATGAAGAAAAGATTGAAACTCTCAATGACTTTATCTTAATTAGATTTACCACAAATACCCTTGGTACCAGCCATCAGGAAACATTGGGAAAGTCTATCAAGGATCTCTCCAAATTATTGAGGAACAATGATATTAGTTTAAAAACTAAGGTGTGCCTGATTCAGGCCATAGTATTTTCAATCACTAGCTTTGTATTTGAAAGAGGGACAATGATTAAGGATGGCAGAAGAACTGAAGCCTTTAAGATGTTGTGTTGGGGAAGAGTAATGAATAAACCAAGGACTGCAAAAAGAACATACAGATATATCTTGAAGTAAGTGCAATCAGAGTGTTCCTTTGAGGAAAAGATTTTGAAGCTTTGCCCCCTACACTTTGGACATTTTCTAGGAGAGACTATTCCTTGGAAAGGGATATCATGCTTGAAAAGGTGGGAGGTCAGTGAAAGAGAGGAAGACCTTCAAACCTCAGACGGATTGACACAGTGACTGCAGTAATGGGCTCAAGTGTGTCAAGGATGATGAGTCTGGCATAGGATAGGACAGAGTTCAGTTCTGTAGTTCATAGAGCTACTGTGGATCATACTCAACTCGAGGGCACCTAACAGTAACAGCAACATGCAATACTATCAAGCAACAATGTTCAATGTTATACAAAGCATGATAATGGGCCATCTGAGCCATTTTGAAAATCCTAACTCACAAAATTATAAGCTATAACAAAATAGTTTTATTTTATTTTAATCTTTCAAGTTTTCAAGTAATTATTATAAAGCATAAATAATGATAAAAGAATTGGTACCTGAAAGTGTAGTACAATGATAAGAATAAACCTAAACTCTATGCATTGGTTGAGCCTGGCTAGTAGGTGTGAACTGGAAGGAACTATTGGTGAAAACTTGAATGGCCCCAGGGAAGCTATTAGGACTTCAAGGACAATGAGGAAAATGTTATTGGAAGCTAGTGAAAAGGGCAGCTAAGTTACATAAAGACAGAACATTTAGCAAAACTGTTGCCTGCAGCAATATGGAAAATAGAAAAGCAACATAAGGATCTCAGAAATCTTATTGAAGAGATTTTCAGACACAACTCCTAGGTACCCATGACAGAATGAAAGAGACAAAGTAAAGTGTTCCAGCATAACAGAAAAAACACTGAGAGGCGAGGCAGTATATCCAACTCTTCTATTTTCCAACTAAGGATAAACCTTAGTGACTATCAGAAAAAGTGGCCTAAGAATGGTCTATAGATGAAGTAACTCTACTTCTTTAAGTGTGAGCAGCACATAGTGAATTTCTTACCAAAAAAGTACCACAAGCTGCTAGGTATAAGAACAGAATTTATTATCTCTAAGTTGAGGATGAGAAGTCTAAATTAGATTGTCAACTCTACAGGAAGATTTTTCTTTGTGTATACCTTAGGTTGTTGTTTCTCTGTGCCATCAAGTCAACCATGACTTATAGCAACCCTATAAACAAAGGCTCAGAATTTTGCACTATCCTGAGCTAACCTCACTATCTCTGACACATCTGACCCAATTGCCACAGTCAGTGCCAGTCCAGCTCATTCAGGGTCTTTCTATTTTGCCATTTAACTTTCCAAGCATAATGTCTTTCTCTAAGGACTGATCCCTCCTGGCAACATGCCCAAAATATGTAAGATAGAGTTTTAAAATCTTTGCCTCCAAAGAACAAACGAGTTTCACCTGCACCAGGACAGACCTATTTGTTCTCTTAGAAGTCCATCGTATATGTGCAATATTCTTCTCCATCACCACAACTCAAAGGTTGATTCTTCTGTCATTGTCCAGATTTCAGGCACATAGCAAGCAATTGAGAAGACTATAGCCTGGATCAGGTACACCTTAGTCTCTAAATTGACATTGTTGCTCTTTAGCACTCTAGAGAAATCTTTGATATCAGATTTTCCTAATGCAACTCATCTTCTGACTTCCTGACTACTGGTGTCAAAAATGTTAATTGTGGATCCAAACAAGATAAAATCTTTAATAATGTCAACCTCTTCCCCATTTATCATTATACTGCTTATTAGCCCAGGGGTGAGGATCTTCGTTTTCTTGATACGGAGCTACAATCCATATTGAATTCTATGATCTTTGACTCTCTGTAGTAAATGCTAAAAGTCCTCTTCAGTTTTGGTGAACAAGATTGTGTCATCTGCATAATGCAGGTTGTTGATGAGTCTTCCTACTATACTGATTGCCACATACATTCCTGACACACTCCTTTCTTAATTTTGAACAATATTGTGTTCCCTCACTCACTCTTGTTTGGACAATGGCTTTTGGTCTAGATATTGGTTTCTCATGATCACAACCTTGTGTTCTGGGATTCCCATTCTTCTCATTATTAGCCATAATATGTTGGGATCCACACAGTCAAATGCTTTTGCATAGTAAATAAAAAACAAGTAGACATTATTCTGGTACTCACTTCTTTAAAGCAAGATCTATCTGACATCACCAATCATATCCCTTGTGTCTCTGTCTTCTAAACTCTGCCTGTATTTGTGCCAGTTCTCTGTCAATGTACAAAGTAGCTGTTGGTATTAGAATTCCTGGGTGGATAGATCCATCTTCTCGATAATTCTCTAGTGTTTATTTAGGGGTGAGTGTACCTGTTCTATTCTTTTTTATAGGGCACCATTCAAAGGGATTATATTCAGAATCCAGTCTATTCTGGTGTAAATTTATTAATATAATAAAAGTCCTCTTTCCAAACAGAGACATATTTATAGGTACAATGATTTAGACTTATTTTTAGGATTAACAAAATTTAATCCTTAATAATTCAGTAGTGAGAAGCTTTCGCAGTGTGTTCCATATCTAGTTGTGCTTGTAACCCAAAGATCGAGTGTCTCCATGGTTCAAATCCACCAGTGGCTCAGGGAGCTTCTAGCCTTGGAAACCTAATAAGAGCGTGCATACTATGGGTGGGAAATCATTCGAAGGCAGTGAATTGAGGCTTTAGCACTATTTATACAATAAAATGAAAATTATGTTTATTTTCTATTTTCTTTCTTGAAAAATCTATTTTTTTATCAATTCATGAGGAGGAAATTTAAAAAATCTTAACAAAGGGGCATTTTATAAAATGCATGACCAATATTCTTCATACTACCATTGCCATCAAAAACAAGGAAAATCTCTGAATCTGTCACAGCTAAAAGGATATTCAGTATTCTTCTGCAATACCACAACTCAAAGACACCGATATTCTTCTTTCATCCTTATTCCTTATCCAACTTTTAGATGAACAGGAAGCAATTGAATATACCGTGGCTTGGATCAAACTCATCTATCACAATGTTGCCTAGTGACCCAGTGGTGAAAATTTTTATTTTCTTGATGTTGAGATGTAATCTTTGGTCTTCTGCAGCAAGTACTTCAAGTTCTTTTTACTGGAAAGCAAAAGTTCAAAACAAAGAAAAAGGATTCGTCATTGGAAAATACAGACTTGGTAACAAGATTGGAAACCAAATGATTAAATTGTATACAATTAGTGATTCATTCATTGCTAATACCTTTCAAAAAACATAAATGGTGACTATACACATGGACCTCATCTGATAAACTACACAGGAATCAAATTGTCAGTATTTATGAAAAGAGACTATTGAGAAGTTTGGTATTAGCAGTCAGAACAAGGCCATGGACTGGTTATGGAATGAATCATTAATTATTCATGTGTCAGTTCAGATTGAAGCTGACCAAAATGAATAGAACTAACCCATGATAACAAAAATATGACCTTGTGACTATTCCACCTGAATTTAAAGCCATCTCAAGAAAAGATTTGCTGCATTGAACACTAAACAGAAGACCAAATAAATTAGGGGATGACATCAAGGATATTATCCATGAAGAAAGCAAAAGATCATTACAAATACAGAAGAGTAATAAGAGATGAAAATAGGTATCAGAAAAGACTTCAAAAATTATACTAGAACTTAAGAGAACCCAAAACAAAGGAAGAGAACACTGAGTAGAAGAGATTAACAGAAGATTTTTTAAAAGCAGCTAGATAAGCCAAAGCTAAGAATTACAAGAAATGTACAAAGAGCTGCAGTTATAAAATACATAGGGAAAAGCATACTTCACATTCTCAATCTGTAAGGACTGAAAGCAAATTCAAACCTCAAATTACAAAACTGAAGAATTCAATGGGCAAAAAAACCCTAAATGATGCAGAAATCTTCAAAAGAAGATGGAAGGAAAGACTATGCAAGAATCACTGTACCAACAAGAATTTGTTGGCACTGAAACATTTCAGGACATAGCATATGATCAAGAACCAATGGCAATAAAGGAAGAACTTCAAGTTGCATTGAAGGCATTGACAAAAAGTAAGGTCCCAGGAACTGATGAAATACAAATTGATATGTTTCAACAAATAGTTGTAGCTGTGAATCTGTTCACAAGTCTTGACCAAGAAATTTGGAATAACTGATCAACTGACTGGAAGAGATCCATATATGTTCACATCTGAAAATGAGGTAACCCAATAAAATGTGGATTTACTGAACAATATCAATAATATCACATGCAAGTAAAACCTGTCTAAAGGTCATTAAAAAGCATCTGGAACAATATAACAAGTGAGAGCTGTCAGAAATTCAAGCTGGATTCAGAAGAGGCTGTGGCACAAGATATAATAGCTGATGTCAAATGAACTTGGCTGCAAACAGAGAATACCAGAAAGATACTTGTCTTTTATTGACTATGAAAAGAGCTCTAGCTATGTGAAAAGTAAATAACTATAGCTAACTTTGAGAAGAATGGGAATCTCAGAACAGTTAATAGTGCTCATGTGAAACCTATAACTACAAAGAAGCAGTTGTCTGAACAGAACAATGGCATACTGCATGGTTTGAAATTGGGGAATGTGTGCATCAGGATTATATCTCTTTTCCACATTGATTAAATCTGTATAAAGCTGAACTATATGAACCAGAAGGTGCATGAAGATCTGAGTATGACTGATCAATTATGTGGGTTATTCCGATGATACAAAGGGTAATAGACAAGCCATATTAATCAAGAAGTATGAGTTTGGCAACAGCTGAGACATTACAACAATGAATCTGAATAGAGAATCCATAAATACATTCATACTAATACCCTCATTTGATTCACATCAAAGGTGAATATGGCAATTCAGTGAGGCAAAATATCTTTCCACAACGGATGGTGAAAATATTGAGCATCCATAGGCTTAATTTTTATATGCTTATATACATTTGAATGATATTAGGTAATGTAGGAAATACTGTTTTAGAAAAGCTTATCTTAGAAGATGAGCCCTTTATTCTAGTGCTGTAGATCTAGCAATTTCAAGCAGCAGATTGACAGCCTAGAGGAGAGAGCACTCAGAGATGAGAGAGTTCTTTCATTCTAGGCTACTTAGTGGAAAAGTGTGATTGATGTTAAGGGTTTATTGTTTAAAACAGCATCTTCTAGTCATTGACTGATTTTGACACGTGGATAGGCAGGGATATTTAAATAAGGCATGGTTGCTTATCCACAAGGGGATTGCCTAGCCTTGCTAATCCACAAGGAGATTGGATAGTCTCACCTTTAAATTGAGTGAATCCAGCAGCAAACTGAGAGAACCTTACCACCAGCAAAGAAGAAGCAGGAGAGTAGAGTGTGTCCTTCTGGGCCAGAAATGTTTGTGCCAAACAGATCAGGATCTACAGGTGCGGCAGCCATAACAGCTGCAGTAGAGAACCAGAGACCTGACATGAGACAGAACAGATCTTGGGGCTGCTACCCTACAGAGCAAGAACTAGGAGTCTATGCCCAAGTTTGGTGGACCACTGGAATGGGGGTGGTGGAGGGTCCTAATTTGTAAGGCATAGTTTTGTAACACTGGTCGAAAGCAACAAGGCTTGAGGCTGAGACACCTGCAAGCACCTTTCAGAAGATGTACTGGCTGATTGATTGTATTCTGCTACTAACATGAATCCCAGACTTATGACTTCCCTAATATAAATCTGTGTGATCTGTGAGCTATGGCAATGACTTTTGGACCTATTAAAGCAATATAATTTGCATTAGGATGAATAGAAAAAGTCACAGGAGTGTGGGGAACATTTCTGACCTCTTGGGAATTGGTTTTGTGTTGTTGATGTTGTTGAAGGAGACAGTTCCCCTTTGTGGAGTGGGTGAAGGTCAGATAATGGCCACCTGCAGGTGGCCCTTGCTCTTTTTATAAAAAGGCAGCTGTTATTATAGATTATTCAAAAAATACTGGCATAAGGAAAGTTAATTAATAGAACTTAGAGAGTCTATCAAAATGTATGCTTCAAAGAAATTAATAGTTCTAAAAATATTCTTAAATTTTGGATTTTCTTTAAATTTGTATAAGAAAAATTAAAAGTCATAGAATTTAACATTTCTTTTAAAGAAATCTACTGGCACAACAGTTTAGCATTCATCTGTTCTCTGTAAGGGCTTGGCAGTTCAAATTCACTCAGCAGCTCCACAGGAGAAAGATGTCAGAATTCAATTCTGTAAAGATCACAGCTACAAAAATTCTACGTGGTCATTCTACTCTATCACATGCAATACGTATGAAACAAAATCAAGTTGATGGCAAACAAATACAGCATTTCATTTAATATCTTGGAGTGAGGGATAAGGAAATAGACACACAAAAAGACCATTAAAATCCAAAATAAATCGATAAAAGGGGTGAAAGTAATGCTACAAGGCAGAAAACTAGAAAGCAAAGCAACACAAAAATTATTGCCACTGAGTCAATTTTGACTAACAGCCACCTTCTAAGACAGAGTACAATTGCCTGACAAGGTTTCCAAGGTTGTTGTTGTTGTTGTTGTTGTTCTTATGTGCCGTTGAGTC
>NW_006399753.1:28970728-28984882 GCF_000299155.1 Elephantulus edwardii | reverse complement strand
TGCTATTCCCTTTTAAAAACTTATACTTTCCCCCTCTTCTACACTTCAAATTTCTATTTGTGTTAAACTTGCTGCTTTTTTTCATATTGAAAAGATGACATTGCCCCAGGAGCCAAAAGTAAACAGGAATTACAAATAAAAAAACATAAAAATTAAAAAAAAACACCTGAGTATCACATCTTTTGTGGAGAAGCTGAGGGGTGTAGAATGCTGAGCTTTTTGAGATGCTTTCTCCTGAAGCTGGAGAGCTTTCACCATTGTATGACCAGGAGTCCTCCTTATTAAAAGTAAATATATGAAAGAAAGGAAAGCAATAAGACCAAAAGGATTACAGTTAACAGCAACTAAAAAAGAAAAGCAACTTGATAATGGACAGCTTGCACTCACAAACAAATGGATATGCAAGTACAAGGAGAATATACATTCTAAATACTAATACAACAATATACTAGTTTCAGTTATGGCAATAAATAGAAATAGAAAATTTTCAAGAAAAGTGTATTCATGAGAAAGAAAAATTTAATAAAATCAATTCAAGAATTAGGAACCTAAATTAAAAAGTTATCAGTGAGCTCATTCTATTTTCTCAATCTTTATAAACTTTTTTAATACTTTAAAAATTGTTTTTATTGGTTTGTGTACATGATTTGTATACATTGTTTCCTACTTTCCTTCATTCACATAGTGTTTCATACAATCATAACAACAACAAGAAAAATCCCATGTCCTCTGTTTCCCAAATAGTAGAGTCACCTTTCTTTACTTTCATAATTAGAAGCAAAGTTTTAAAAACACAAACTAAATTATGTTTCTCAAGAATATAGCCCCCATCAAGCCCAAATAGCTATTAATAGTTCTTTTGGATTTGACCTTTGTGATCCTTCTTCCTCAATAAAATAAATGAAAATCCAACCTTTACAAAGTTGTCCTCATTCTTCAAAACAAGAAGAAAAAGTTTTGTGTCGTCTCAGAGAATGCGTGTCATAGCCTGTTAAAAGAAGCACACTTACTGGGGAATAGAGAACTCATTTTAGTACATTTTAACTAGAAATCTTCCAGGGGCCTAAATGATGGGCCATCTGTGAGCAGGGAATTCTCAAATGAATCTGTTCAAAGAGCTTGCCTCCAAGTTCTCCCTCATCACTTAACAAAAAGAAGAAAAGTCAGATGACTTAAAGTGTTGAAATATAAACTCCCTCTGAAATCTAAGTGGCATTTCTTTCTGATTTAAATAGTTCCCAAGTTTCTGACTAAGTAACAGGAAATTTATTATTTCTCTAAGCATAATGAAAGTGAAAGAACTATTGTAACTGACATATTTGCTACATAAATGCTGATAGACAAGCCCTTAGTTGTCATCATCGGGAAAGATGGTAACATGATATAGAGAAGGTCCGTACAGAAAAGAAGGAGAGAGTTAATAAGTAATTTTCTAAACAGAAGAAAATGACAGGAAGAAAAGCACACTGGTGTAAAAAAAAAAATTAAAAAAGGAACACTAGAATTCATTTTAAAAGATTTGTGTTCTTTATTTCCTTTCTACTCCATTAAAGCTACAAAAAAATCATGAAGTAAATTTCAAAATTATCTGAAATAACAAATGTATTCCATTAATTACAGGATCTAAAGAAATCTGTAGGTATTAAAAGAATGAAGATGAGAACTATTGTAAAAGGAATGGAATTTATGTGGGGGGTGGGGGAAAGAACAAATGTCAAGCCTTTTTAGAAAATACTAATGAGAATCTGTGGGTGATACAAATGGCTAATACTCCACTGTTGACTCTGGTGGCCTAGTGTGTAAGGTGTTGTGCTGCCACACCAAATGCAGAAGGATCAGATCCATTATCTACTCTGCAATAAAGACATGGACATTCTCTTCCCATGCTATTTACAGTCTCTGACAACAGACTGGAAGGTCAACTCGGAGTTTGTTCTGATTTGACATCAGTGAGTAAGTAAGTGAATTATCCAAACGGTTAAGATGACTCAGAAGAAAAGCCTGAAGGCCTATGTTAGAAAATAAGTCCTTAAAAGTCTATGGAGCATAGTTCTAATCTGAAAACAGTCATCATGAATTAGAACAGATTTGATATTAACAAGCTAATGAGGTGAAGAATACCTTGAGGTGAAGAACAAAGAATCAAGTTTCAGTGTGATGAAAAATTTCAATATGCAACAAATAAGTGTCCGTGTGAAACTATTTCCTATTATGGAAAATTAGGTCAACAAAAAGGAGGTCAACATATAACTATTTATTTTTAGATATATCAATGGTTTCCAAGAGTTGGGGGTGAATGTAACAGAAGGACCAATATAGGAAAAAAATGACTAAATGCATTCCTGAATTTCATGAGTGAGCTGGCATTTATTTTATGTTAGATTAGGGAACACTGGTGCTTTGTTTTTGTTGTTGTTGTGAGCCATCGAATGGTCTGCGACTCATATAGACCCTATGTACAGCAGCCTTAAACCCTGCTCTATCCCTTGCCAATTTTATTGTCTCAAACACATTCACCCCCATTATTCCAGTGATTGAATCAATCCATCTCATCAAGGGTCTTCCTCACCTGTGCTGTCCCTCCACCCGCCCAAGCATGATGTCCCTCTCAAAGGACTGATCCTACCTTGCAACGTGTCCAAAGTATGTCAGACAAAGCTTCAGAATCCTTGCCTCCAAGGACCACCCTGTTTTCAACCTCTCCAGGACAAATCTGTTAGTTTTCTTAGAAGTCCATGGGTATATTCAATACTCTTCTCCAGCATCACAGCTCAAAGGCATCAACTCTCCCTCTGTCATCCCTAGTCATTGTCTAGCTCTCTGATGCATAATAAGTAATTGAAAAGACCATGCCTAGATCAGGCACACCTTAGTCTCCAGACTGACATTGTTGTTCTTCAGTACTCTGGAGAGGTCTCTGACAGCAGACTTTCCTAATGCAATTTGTCTTTTCATTTCCTGGCTGCTTATACCAAGAGTGCTGACTGTAGAGCCAAGCAAACTGAAGCTGTCAACAATCTCAATCTCTTCATGATCCATCATGATGTTGCCAATTGATCCTGTGGTGAGAATCATTGTTTTCTTGATGTTGAGCTTCAATCCATATTGAAGGCTTTAGTCCTTGACCTTCTGCAGTAAGTGCATCAGGTCCTTTTCAGTTTCAGCAAGAGGGTTGTGTTGTCTGTATAACAGAGATTGTTGATGAGTCCACCACCAATCTTGATGTCACACTTCTTCTCATAGAGCCCAGCCTCCTGGATAACTGGTGCTCTAGGGGTAAGGAATTGCACTGCCAACCCAAAAGCTAACCATTGGGATCCACCAGCTACTCTGCAGAAGAAAGATGGGCAATCTCCCCACATGCTATTTACAGTTTCTGAAAAATCTGCTGGATGGTCAGCTCTGAGTCAGTTCCAACTTGACAGCAACAAATTGTAGTTAAGTTGCTGTAGGTGCCAAGTTCATGGGGAGTTGTCCTGCTAACAAAAGTTGGAACCTTTTGAGTAGTTTGAATTCACCAAAGACTGCATGGGTGAAAGATGGGTGATCTCCTCCCAATTACAGCCTCAGAAATCCAATCCTGATCAGCACGCAAACACACACACACACACACACACACACACACACACATACACACACACTCTCAATGGTTTTAAAATCAATAAAAGGACAAAAGGGCAATGTGGGAATAATAAAGAGAAAAGGCAAAAAAGAACAGAGAAGATGGACTCTCATTATATACAGGAGAGAATTATTTAAAAATGGGTTTCAAATATAAACATGGTTCTTTGTGTAATCATATTTATCCATCTTCTCTTTTAAGCTGAAAAGATGATATGCAGATATGATATATGATTATTGTGACAGACATGTAAGATATGCGTATGTTAAAGGTTAGTATAGAGTATCAATATACTGGAGATAAATTTTTAAATCAGGAGGAGGACATGATTTTATTCACTTATCAAATATTTATTGAGCATGCAGTTAAGCAGATCCAGCAGTGCTTCCAGACTAAGACAGACTAGGAAGGAAGGTCTTACACTCTACTTCCCAGAATCAGCCAGTGAATGCCCGAAGGATGAGTGTTGGGTCCACAAGCAATCATAAAGATGCTTTAAGACTGGTGGATTTTAGTTCTATGGTGCACTGAATCACCATGAGTCAGGGAACCTCCTCTACAGCAGGAGTGAAAACCACAGCATAAACGTGGCAACCAGAGAAGTGAATAGCATAGCACTCCTTCATTAATTTGGCATTAAGACAGTGGTTTCCAAGGGGAGGGGTAAGAAGGGGGATTTGCACATAAAACAATCCACTAATGCTGGAAACAAAGTATTAGAATATTTCTTTGTATTTTAATCATAAACTAAGAACTACAGTAAACTCAACTAACATTCCATAGACAGATTAACAATAATTTTCTCATTGAACTCAAATGCAAGACAATCATAAATGCTGTTTAGTCCAGTGAGACATCAGAATGGAGCAGTGAGAGTTTAATAATATAAGAACTGTTTGCTTATTCTTGAAGTATTGTCATTTAAGTGCATTGGTAAAACAGATTTATGGACTAAATTATCTAGTTTAACAAAACTCACCAAAATTGAATGGGTAACCTGTCCAAAAAAAGATTCTCTCAAAGGAGACATAGATTAAAGGCAGCTCTACCAATGGAAGTACAATCCAAAAATTTGAGAATGAAAGCATTAAGATTGCGGTCATCTTTGAGTAAATTTCTTGTCAGATAGGAGATAAACACAGTATAGTATCATCTTATCTAGTACTCTAAATTACTAAAAGCACTGACTTTGTTAATATTAATATATATTAAAAGGAAATGAAAGGTCTTCATATTGAAAATCAACAAAATACAACTAAATTATTTCAATGATCTTGCCTTGAACTCCAGTTCATTCTTACACAAATTTCTGTAACTGTCCAAGTGTTAAAAATGTTTATCATAATAATATTTAATTATATTTATTGTTTAACACCAGAACAATATGTAAATATACATTAAGATGCCAATTTATTGTAAAAACGTCACTATAAAAAAATATGGAAACTAGTGATCCAAAGGACATAATCCTATAAATAATATCTGCCAGATTAATATCAGTAATAAGGAACATTGAATAAGAGATATTTTGAGAATATTTGAAAAGAAATACAAATGGAATGAAAAGAATGTACTGATCATTAGAAAATAACAATTCTTTTCTAAAAATAAGTCACACAACGGGCTTCATTTGTCTTTTTAATAATGTCACTCTGACATTATGAGACTGGAGTAAACACTACTATCTTGACTAGAGCAAAGCATTTAGAACATATCAAGATGTTTAAAAAAATCACAAGACTTAGATGACACGAATTGGGAAGAACAGGTAATCATTATAATCTTCCTACTTAGTTCCTCTAGAACCTCGAATCTAAAGTCCATTTATCTCTTTAAGAATTACACCTACAATCCATCCATCTGCTGCCTTTTCACTGTAGCTCACCCCACTGATGTCCTCATTAACTTCTTTAGTAAGTTCTGTGGTTCAGTATTTACAATCATTTCCCCACATAAGTGCTCAGCCTTCTTGACTTCCCCTTCTCTTTATCTTTTTTTTTTTTTACTCAGTCCTCACCCTCTACATCCTCTGCACAATTACAGCTAAGCACAGCTACAACTAAAGTATGTCAACCATGCTTTCTAGTCTGCTTTTATATTCACAACCAACTAGCAATTGGCATCATCCATGACATATTTCCCAGTCCAGGCAATGGTGTCCTAGTAAGGAGTTGTGTTGCTAACCCAAATGGGTGTGGTTCAAATCCACCAGCTGTTTCAAGGGAGATAGATGGGCAATCTCCTTCCATGAAATTTACTTCAATGATCTTGCCTTCAACGTCAGCTCATTCTTGTGCAAATTCCCATAATTGGCCAAGTGTTAAAAATATGTATCTTATTAATATTTAATTATACTTATTGTTTAACACCAGAACAATATATAAATACACATTAATTCAATAGAGAAATTAACAGTAATGTTCTCATGGAACTCAAAAGCAAGAGTTTAGGGAGCACTGGTGCTTTAGTGGTAAAGAATTGCACTGTCAGCCCAAAAGCTAGCCATTGGGATCCACAAGCTACTCTGCAGGAGAAAGATGGACAATCTCCTTCCATGCTATTCACAGTTTCTGAAAACCTGCTGGAAGGTCAGTTCCGCCTTGACAGCAACAAATTGTTATTACGTTGCTGTAGGTGTCTAGTGCATGGGGAGCTGTGCTGCTAATCAAAGCAGGTTGAATCCAGCAGTGACTCCAGAGGTGAAAGATGGGCAATCTCCACACAACTTGTTGTTGCTATGTGCCATCGAGTCACTTGCGACTCATAGCGACCCTATGTACAAGAGCTCTAAATGCTGTTCTATCCTGTGCCAACCTAGCCACCTCAAATGCACTTATTCCCACCGCTCCAGCCACAGAATCTATCCATCTCACCAAAGGTCTTCCTCTCCTTCGCTTCCCCTCCACTCTGCCAAACATGATGTCCCTTTCCAAGTGAAAACCAGGCCGGGTGCTGATTGTGGCACAGACCACCAACTACTCATATGCAAGTTCAAACTGAAGTTGAGGAAAATTAAATCAAGTCCATGGGAACCAAAATTTGACCTTCAGTCTATCCCACTCAAATTCCAAAACAATCTCAGGAACAGGTTTGAGGCCTTGAGCACCAATGAGCATAGACCAAATGAGCTCTGGGAAGATATCAAGAAAATCATACATGAAGAATGCAAAAGATCGTTACAAAGGATGAAAAAGAAGAAAAGACCAAGATGGATGTCAGATGAGACTCTGAATATTGCATTAGAGCGCCGAGAAGCCAAAGCTAAAGGAAGAAACCAAGAAATCAAAGAGCTAAACAGAAAATTTCAAAAGGCAGCCTGGGACGATAAAATAAGATACTATAATGAAATGTGCAGAGAGCTGGAGTCAGAAAATCAAAAGGGCCGAACTCGCTCAGTGTTTCTTAAGCTGAAGGAGCTGAAAAACAAATTCAAACCACGGATGGCAATACTTAAGGATACTTTGGGCATACTTAAGGATAACAATAGTTAAGGATTAAATGATCCACACAACAACAGCCTCAAAAATCCAGTCCTGGTCAGCAATAAATGGGATATGACTCGATGGCAGAAATTACACACACATTTTAAAATCAATAAAAATATAAGCACTATTTAGTCGACTGAGACATCTGAAGGGAGCAGTGAGAGCACTAAAAATCTGCTAAATGATCAGCTATGAGTAAGATCTGACTTCACAACACAAAATAGTCCATTTTACTCTGTCCTAAACAATTATTCCATACTTTTCTTTACAAATTGTCACACCTCCTTCCATAGTCACTCTGTTTAATGATTTTGTTTCCAAGTTCACTGAGAAAAGTAAAGCCATCATACCCACCCACTTACAGCTCTGTACATATATATACTCTACTTATTCAAATGTTAACACAGAGAAAGTCCAAGTTTCTTGATATGGTTTGTCAAGAATTACAAATAATCTGATTGTTTGCTCTACTAAAAAACCTAAAAGAGCCCTAGTGATGTTGACGTTATTAGATATTGTGGGTCAAAAAAGACTCATAGTCACACTGTGAACAGAGATCTGAGCCTTGCCCGATGTTGCCATATTCTTGGCAGCTAACTAAGGAGTCAGTAGTTTTAATCAACCAAACACTTTGCATGTGAAAGATGAGACTATTTACAGCCTTGGAAATCCAAGAAAGGGTCTCCATGAGTCAGAGTCAATTCAAGTTGAGTAAGTTAACAAGCTTAATAGCCAACTACAGTTTCATGGGAACCTAAAAAAAGTGAGACACATGGTTAATCACTAGTAGAAATCACTGCAGCCTCAACTATTGTCATTTTCTTGTGATAGTTCCATGAGTCCCTAAAGAGTAATGTGATGAAGGTCAAATGGCATTTGTACATACAATCTGGTGCGTTACTAGAGAGGAATTTTGACGTTGAAAATAAAAATATTTTATGGTGAGCTTTAAGCAAATTCACATGACTTTTGACACAGAGAAATACATTTATTATACCGGGAAGTAAACCAACTTGCCATCTCTGTAAAGGTAGATTTATCAATAACTTCCAAGGCTCTATGTTGTGCAAACTTATAAATATTGTCCAAGACAAAAAAAAAGAAAATACCTTAGTTCATAAGACATACACAAATATAATAAACACAAAGAGAATTGCCTTTAAAAACTCCTCCACCTATTTATACTCTTGAGCCCAAATTCTCTCATCTACTCAAGAACATTGTTTTTGCAAATTTTCTATCTCGTGTCTTGTATTGGTTCACTCCTATTTATCTACATTTCTCCCACCTTGAAAAAAGAAATTAAATGATCATGACTCTTTCTCATTTCATTATTTTCTATTGGTTCCTCCAGATTTTTAGTTATTGAGATGTTATTACTGTTATTATGTGTTGTCAAGTATGACTCATAGCGACCCTATGAACAAAAGATCTGAAACCAGTCTTGTCTTGTGCCATCTTCACACTTTCTGACATTAGAGCCCAATGTGGTAGTAACCATGTCAATCTACATGGTTGAGGGTCTTCCTCTTCTTCACTGACCCTTTACCCTTCCAAGCATCCAAGGAATAGCCCCTCTTAGCAACATGCTCAAAGCATGTGAGGCAACGCTTCATCTTACTTGCCTACAAAGAGCACTCCAGCTGCACCCTTTCCAAGTCATATTTATTTGTTCTTTTGGCCATCCATGGGATGTTCAGGGCTTCTCTCCAACACCAGAGCTCAAAAGCATCAATTCTTCTTCTATCATACTTATTTATTGTACAGCTCTCAGATATATAGCAAGTGATCAGAAAGACCATGGTCTGAATCAGACACTCTTTAGTCCTCTGACATCATTACTCCTCAATAATTTGGAGAGGTCCACAACTACAGACTTGCCCAATGCAATACATCTCTTGATCTCGTGGCTGCTGGTACAGCAGGGTGCTAATTGTTATTGAGATCCCACCTGCCATCAAATCCAAAATTGTAATGCCTTTCCACTTTTTCCTTTATATGTTTATTCCTTTATGTGTTTATTTTTTTTACTTGTTCATTACCTAACAATCCATCACACTACTTTTTGTTTATATTGCCTTAACCTCCCCCCAGGATATTAAATTCTTTAAAAGTAGTAACTTGTTTGTTTTAATTCCTTTATGCTTGTACATGCCTAGAACATACTTGGAACTCTATATATATTTGTAGAATACAGTAATAAACTACGCAGTGAGGTGAAATCTAATGAAAAGAGATTAGTTATATTTGGATACAAAAATTGACAATCAAAATAAAGGAATGGAATATTCAAATTGGCACCTCTCTTACAATTCCCAACACATGTTGTGATTTGTATCTCACTGTCTTTGTCTCTGGCCTACCTTGTATTACTTTCTCCTTCATCATTTATGCGTATTATTAGTTAACGATTGAAGTCATTCCTGCTATAAACAGCTCCTTATTTAATGAAATCCTTCTCTAGACTGCTTCCACATTGTGTACCCGTTTCTACAGTGGGCTTTATTACATTATATTTTAATTACTTGTTTTGTCTCTTTCTCCTTATAAAACTATGAGTTCCTAGATGTGAAGATCCCAATGTCCATGCCACGTAACTAGTTTGTTGTTTTTTTAAGTTTAGCTAAGTTTATATTTTCAAAAAAGTTTCAGATTGAACTAATTTTTCAAAAGTGTCAGTGTAAGCCAAAATTCTCATAAGCATTCATACATTATCCAGATTATGAAGAGTATATCTGATATAAGTACCCAACAAATTGCCATTTAAAAGTGTGAACTTACCATCACCATGAGTGCTTAAGCAAAGTCTGGATGGTCTTTGCACAGGGATGCCTGTGAAAAAGATTCCTGAATTTTATGAAGTTGGACTAAAAAGGCTCTCAAAGACTATAATGTAAAATATATAATAAATATATAATATATAAATATATGATAAAAATAATATAATAATTTATAGTGTAAAATGATGTATAAAGTAACAACTTGATCTTCTAATCTGTCAGCTTTCTTACAATTCATAATCACCTTTGATGTTTTAGCATACTTTACTTCTGGATAAAATTAAAGAATAACTTTAAAGTAAAATATAACAAGTTACAATCTCACCAACAATGTTTAAGAGTTCCTATCTCACCACATCCTCTCCAGCATCTATTACTTGCTGCCCTGTTAAACTTTGCCACTGCTACTGGAATGAAATGATATCTCATTGTGGTTTTGATTTGCATCTCTCTTATTGCCAGTGATTTGGAGCATTTCTTCATGTGTCTGTTGGCCATCCAATTACCTTTCTTTGTGAAAATTCTTTCCATGTCTTTTGCCCATTTTGTAATTGTGTTGTCGGGCTTTTTCTTGTGGAGTTCCAGTAGGATTCTGTAAACTGTTGAAATTGTAATGGCAAATGCTTTTTCCCAGTTTTTTTCTATTGGAAAAAAATTTTTTGTGCAAACAGGTTTTTAATTTTTAAGCTCCCATTCATCAATTTTATCCTCTCCAGACCGTGCATTTCTGGCTATATTTGGCAGTTTATTTATACCATAGACTAAGCCATCTAAGTTTGATCCCAGTCTGTCTCTGATGAACTTTGAACTTTATGGTTCCACTCTGGAAAGCAGTTTGGCATTTTCTCAGAGAGCTGAACATATAATTTCCATATGATCTAGCTATTCCATTGCTTGGAATATACCTTTAGAAAATTAGAGCGGAGGCACAAATGGAGACTTTTACACCAAAAATATCATTATTAGCATTATTATAATCATTCTCATTATTAGCAGCATCATTATTCACCATCGTAATAACAGGGAAACAGCCCAAATGTCCAACCACAATTGAATGGATTGAGAAATTATGGTATGTTCACACACGAAATACTATACAGCACGCTGGAGCAATGATTTTGTAAATCATTACCTAACTTGGGAGGGAGTGGAGAACATTATGCTAAGTTAATTTAGTCTCATAAAGACAAATGCAGTATAAGACCATTGCTATAGAAATAGATAACTAAAAAACTGTATATGAGGATCTAAGAAGGAAGGGGGGGGCCTAAGAGGGGAGAAGGGGAGAATGGGTAAGAGATGAAATCATAGAGACACACAATTTGATGGTAGAGGGAGGGGTGGGTTAAATAAATGGGAAAGATCCAGTGTGAAAAATAATGTATGTGAACTTTGTAAGTAAACCAGTACAAAATAAAAAGTTTATATTAAATAATAAAGAAGAGCACAATATAAATGAAAGATTGTATAAAACACAATGTATATGAATGAAGCATAATGTAAAGCTATTATTATATGAAAACAAATAAAAAAATTTAAAAAACAAAATAAAACTGAAGCCTATAGAGATTAAGTAACTACCTAAGGATCATTCTGCTAATAAAGATTGGAAACAGTAAAAAAAGAAAAAGTAAAATATAAATCCACATATATATGCATAAATAAATGAAATGATTGCTTAGTGACAATGCATTTTCAATTTATAAACCTCTAATCATGCCAAATAAATTATTTTTCTTATTAATAGATTTATCTCTCGAATAACACAAAATGTTTTTCAATTCTAACAATATTTTCCTTTGCTCCTGATCCTTCTTTTTCTCCCCTTTGTCTTCTTTTTTCTAAATTTTAAATTAAAATTATTTTTGTAGTTGGTTGTAATTTTTAAAGTGATACTAAGATGTTTTCAGTTAGAAGCACTTTTTATTTCTCAATTTTATCTTTTGGATAAAGTGCATTTAATAATTACTGTGTTAATTACTTGTAACAACTTAATTTTTAAATATATTTTTCTTACTACGAACATAAAAACGAATCATATTTCTATTGATACGTTCATCATACATCTTATTTCATAGTACTATCTTCTCAATGTATCCTAAAACCAATTTCAAAGGTAAAATTGGCAGATATTATTATCCATTCTGCAATGAGCACAGGAAGTTTTAAATTCCTTATCTGGAGAAGGTGATGTCAAGCTGCTCCTTGGAGGCAAGGATTCTGATATACTTTGGCTATGTTGCAAGGCAGGACCAGTCCTTGAAGAGGGAGGTCATGCTTAGTAGGGTGGAGGGACAGTGCAGGAGAGGAAGACCCTCGATGAGATGGATTGATTCAGTGACTGGCATAATGGGGATGGATAGGTGTTTCAGAGAGAGTAAGATTGACAAGGGACAGAGCAGGATTTAGGAAAGTTGTATATAGGTCACTATGAGTCGCAGGTGACTTAACAGCACATAACAAAAACAAGATCACATAGCAAATCATTAACAGCTTGAATGCAGAATTTTCTCCTAAACTCTAGGTCACACTTCTTTGTATACATGAGGGCTGGATAGTTTTTGCTGTATTTCCTTCATTTTAAGACAGGAAAAAAATAACTTCAATTTGCTTTTTTTTTTTAAATCAAACAAACATAATTTATAGTAACTGAAAGAGAATTTTTAAAATTTACTATATATCCCTACAGACAGATACAATTTTTAGAATAAATATAGTTTAGTCCTTGAATTGCAGTGCCCTACTAATTTTTTTTTAAATTTTAAGACTCTCCCTCCCTGTTCTCTATCTTCAGAAAGATGCCTTCACATATGAATTTCCATCTGTCAGGAGACCTTTTCTGCTCCTGACTTTAAAGGAATTTGATATAATTTTAAATAATTCAAGTTTTTTAAGACTTGTTTAGTTATTTTTTGCTTTTTATTATACAAAGGATGATGCATTATTTTTAATATAAAATAAGGTAAGTTGCTCTCAATACAAAGTCAGTCTTGGTAAGAAATGCACAAAAATATTCCACCACAACTGTAAGTTGCTGGCACAATAAGTATTCTCTGAGGGGTCACTTTGAAGTCCAGGAACCTGCAGAAACTCAGAAAATGTTCCTTAAAAGTACATGTCTCATTATTTCAAATTCTTTTTACTGTTTATGATAAAACCATATTTTTTCTGCTAAGATATTTGCATCACAATTCTTTCATCTCTTAGTGGGGGGGAAAAGATGGTGACAATGGAAACGAAGATTTTGAACTTCATGTATATACAGTGTTGTCATTCAGTAAAACAGAATCTGCCAGGTAATTTTACGTATGTGTATGTAAATATATATATATATACTACTATATGTATTACTATATTAGATACATATTACTGTGTTAAATAATTACATATATTGGTATTGTTTGATGTTGTCGAGCTGAGGATGACTCGTAGTGACCCTGTGGATAACTCAACTGAACATACTGTCCTATCAATCACCAACATGCTCAAGCCCATTCTGCAATCACTCTATCAGCTCCTCTGACTGAGGGTCTTCCTCTTTTTCTCTGCCCTCTACCTCTCTAAGCATGATGTTCCTCTCCAAAGAATAACTTCTCCTGGTATAATTTCCAAAGAATGTGAGACAAAATCTTATCATACTTACCTCCAAGGAGGTAAAGGAAAACGTGCACTTTGACCGCATGTTCTGCAAGACATATCTGTTCTTTTGGCAGTCTATGGAATATTTAGGACTCCTCTCCAAGACCACATATCAAAGGCATCAATTCTTCTTCTGTCATACTTATTCATTGCCCAGGTCTTAGATACATAGTTAGTAACAGAAAGGACCATGACCTGAATTAGGTGACCTTACTTCTCAATAATTTGGAGCAGTCCCTGACTGCAGACTTTTCCAGTGCAATGCATCTCCTGATCTCCTGACTGCTGGTACCAAGTATATTGATTTTAGATCCATAAGATGACGTAATTGGCAGTTGCAATCTTTGCTCCATCCATCACGATGTTGCTTATGAAAGAACGCTCCAGTGTCGAGATGCAGTCCATATTGAAGGCTGCTTATACTGATACAATAGATATTACTATATAATAAATATAGATATATGTTGTTGTTTGCAATCAAGCCAGAACCAACTCACAGCTGATCCGCCAGTGGTTTTTCAGAGGCAGTAAATCACATAGGAAAAGATTGTCCATCCTTCTCCCATGAAGCAGCTGGTTAATTTAAACAACATGCCTTTGGGAACTTGTTACCACTAGGCCATTAGGG
>NW_006399753.1:28967927-28970427 GCF_000299155.1 Elephantulus edwardii | reverse complement strand
TTTTACTTTTCCAAGAGGGTAATGTCTGGTGGCGGGGAGCCTTGGGAGGGGACAAATCTACAACAATGAATGAATGGAAATCCAAAGCCTCTGTAAATTTTCACTGAAATTAATAACAAATTTAAATTTTAAAAAATAATAATAAACCTTACTAAGGAGGTAACAAGTCACAACTCACAATCAGAAGCAACTCAGGATGCAACTCTTTAGTCAGGACAGTTTGACTGAGATCATACCCACAGTGCTGCCTATCTCAGGTCTTCAGGCCTCTCTGCCTCACTTGGGCAAGTATTACAGAGATCTTTCCGCTCTTCTAATTGACTGCTCAGAAACGTTCCTGTTGTCAGTAAGGCACCTGCCCAAAGGCTCTCAGCTCTAGCTCTAGCTCTAGCTCTGTAAAAAGTTTGCTATCTCCACTACTGAACTCTATCATATAAATGCCAAGAGGCATGATCAACCCGCAAACCTCTCACTTGAAAAGGCACTTAGATTGTTTGTTCTATGGGTTAAGAGACTCACCCCCTGGTTCTGATGCCTCAATTTTTCTTCCTCTATTTCTCCCTTGTCTTAGCAAGATATTGTAGCTCTGTCTTCTTCGTCAAAGAGGTTCTGCATTGAGAGTTTGGGCTCAAAGAATACACTGCAATACTGGCTTTTATTTCTTCATTTTCTGCTTCGGGAATAGTGTTAAGCCTAGTGGGATGGCAAAACTAGCCTATTCCCATGTTAGAGTTCCACATTGTTGTTGATGTTAGGTGACATTAAGTTGAGTATGACCCATAGTGACCCTATGAACAACGGATTGTCCTCTTCTGTGCCATCACTACACTTTGTGACACAGTCAAGTCTATTGCAGCAATCACTGAGTGAATTAGTCTGGTTGAAGGTCTTACTCTCTTTCACCAATCCTTCACCTTTCCAAGGACTAACCTTTCCTAACAACATGCTCAAACATTTGAGACAAAGTTGTATACCTTTGCTTCCAAGAAGCACTCTGGCTGCATGTTCTCCAAGACATATCTGTTCTTTTGGCAGTCCATTGGATATTCAGGACTCTTCTCAAAGGCATCAATTCTTCTTCTATCATACTTAATTCATTGTCCAGGTCTCAGATACATAGTTGTTGTTGTTGTTATGTGCCATCGAATAGCTTGAGACTCATGGCAACCCTATGTACAACAGTCCTAAACCCTGCTCTGTCCTGTGCCAATCGCACCGTCTCCAATACACCCATCCTGATTATCCCAGGCACTGAATAAATCCACCTCATAGAGGGCCTTCCCCTCCTGCGCTGTCCCTCCACACTACTAAGCATGGACTGGTCCCTCTTCATAACATGTCCAAAGTGTGTTAGACAGAGCCTCAGAATCCTTGCCTCCCAGGAGCAGCCCGGTTTAACCCTTTCCAGGATGAATCTGTTTGTTTTCCTAGCAGTCCATGGTACCCCAATACTCTTCTCCAGCACCACAGCTCAAAGGCATCAGTACTCCTTCTATCCTCCTTAGTCATTGTCCAACTCTCTGACGCATATCAAGTGATCGCAAAGACCATGGCCTATATCAGACGCACTTTAGTCTCCAGAGAGACACCATTGCTCTTCAGTACTTTGGAGAGGTTCCTAACAGCAGACTTTCCCATCACAATATGTCTTTTAATTTCCTAGCTGCTGGTGCTGGTGCCAAGAGTGTTGACTGTTAAGCCAAGCAAACTAATGCTTTTAACAATCTCAATCTCTTCACCATCCATCCTGATGTTGACGATTGGTCCAGTGGTGAGAATCTTTGTCTTCTTGACATTGAGCCTCAATCCATATTGGAGGCTGCAGTCCTTGACCCTATGCAGCAAGCACTTCAGGTCCTCCTCAATTTCAGCAAACAGGGTTGTATAAGTGATTTAAAACATCATGGCCTGAATTGGCTGCTACTAAGTCCTCAAACTGACATCATTGTTCCTCAATAATTTCGAGAGGTCCCCAACTGAAGATTTCCCCAGCGCAATATGTCTCCTGATCTCCTGACTGCTAGTACCAAGTATATTGATTGTGGATCCAAGTAAGCTGAACTCATTGACAGTTTCAATCTTTTCTCCATTTATCAATAATCTCTCCAGCCATGAGAACTTTTTCTTGATGTTGAGATGAAATCATATTGAAGGCTAATTCTTTGATCTTCTGCATCAAGTGCTTCAAGTTGTCTTCATTTTGGCAAGCAAGGTTGTATCATCTGCATAACTCCGGTTACTGATGAGTCTTCCTGCAATCCTAATGCCACATTCTTCTTTATAAAGTCCAGCTTCTTGAATAATTTATTCAGCATTTACAATACCCTAGGAACAGCAAAGGAACACAGGCTTACATATACCTTATTTATATGATCCAATCACACAAGAATGCCACGCACTTCACTAACTTTATTGTTGTTGTTGTTGTTTTGTAGTGTTGAGTCAGAATTGACTTATAGATGAACCCCCCAGCAGGTTTTCAGAGATGGTAAATTACACA